>NC_141910.1:4493125-5094166 GCF_057802395.1 Ceratotherium simum simum | reverse complement strand
TATTGCTAAGCTGCCTTTCAGAAGAGCTGTCCAACTTATGCTCTACTGAGTGCGTATATGAATTTTCATTTCTTTACAAAATTGCTAACAATAGATGGTAGCAACCTTTCCTTTAATCATTGATATTCATGCTGGGAACTAGAGTTAACAATTTAATTAGTAGACTTTCATAAAAAATACAGTGTTTAAATGATATAAGAGGACTTTCACAAGTACTATAGGAGTCAGAGGAGGAAGCACATTCAAACAAGGATGACATCCAGGAAATAATTGCTAATGTCTAACAATATTCCTTTTCTTTCTTTCTTTTTTTGACTTAGTATTCATCTTCCTGGGCCTTTTCCTGCTCACTATAAATAATTTGTAATAATAAATAGACTATAGACTATACTTAGTTACAATCTGGCCCTTCTCACACCTGCATCCTTTACTCTATCCTGCTCCAAAGGAATCTCTCATGGAGAAAAGTCACTTTAATGTTTCAAACAAATTGGATAGCTGCACACAAATAGAACTCTAATTTGCCTTGAGTTGCTTATTATTTGTAGAAATGGCAAAACACCAAAACTGAGCAATGTTAACTGGTAATGATAAATGGGACTGAGAATAAATTTGAGATGTTATCCAATGTAATTACTATAATTGAATTACAATCTTAGTATTCAAATTTCAAGTTTCCATTTACCTACCATCTCCTGATGGATCATTCCTGTGGTCACCATGATAAACATTTGTAGTACTCGTTGGCATTCACCTTCAAATGGATTAGAGAGGAAGCAAGGTTTCCTTTGACAGCCTTTACCAGTACAGGGCACTGCGATGTGGATGTTACCACCAAGTTGTTTAGGTTTTTCTTTGCATCTAGTAGTAATGAACTAAGGTAAAGACCCCATATTCAACACTGTGCAAATTTGTCTTTCTAAAGAATATGTGAAAAATGTGTTGCTTTGAAGTCCGGTCAGGGAGAGCAAAATGTTTTGGGTGTTTCACTTTTCCAGTACACTTTCTTCTCATCTTCGTTTTTGTTAACAGTCTGAATCATGCCTAGATTGAAGAGGTTGTTAACATGTTCTTGTGTCTGCTTCTCCTTAAATTTTGAAGTGGCTAGTTGACAGTCTGCATTTAATTCACTCTCACAAGATATGAAGTATCCTCAAATAAGACTTTTTCTTCAAAGATTTATTGTCTAAATGAAATTAAATAACTAAAACCTAAATAGAGTTATCAAAGATTATATTATTTAATATTTTTAATTTAGTACTCAAAGTAATTTCACAAAGACTAGAATTATGTTGCAATACAATCTACATTATTCTATTTTCTAAAATTATTTATAATATTATGAATATATTTGGTTCAAATATTGTGTTCTTGAATGTACATAGTTTTTGCATTCTGTTGATAATCACATTAACTTAATTTATTCATTATTTATTATAAAAGTATTCATAATGTATTTTGCATTAAATTATTCTTTTTAATTTAAGAATTATTAATTACTTCAGCATTTTATTTGTGCAATAAAATATATTTGTAATATAGCTGACTGATGGAAATTCCAAGCATGACAAAAATAAGGAGACATTTTACTCTCCATTATATTTAGAATATTACTTTATTTGAAAATGAATATTTGGATATTATCATGTTCAAAAGACAGCCTTATTGCCATTACTGATTGTGTTATAATGACTAAATATGATCATACCTAAATTAACCAATAACCCTTGTTCAGACACGTGATCAACAATGGCGGAAATGGCAGTGATTAGCTCTTTAAAGGAGCTGGAGCTGAAGCCATAGAGCAGAATTTGGCCAAATGGTGAGAGCAATATCTAAACTTGGTGCAAACATAACCTTGAGATCAGTAGTCTTGCCTACTTAGTGTATGATAATTTTAATAATGCTTAATGTATATAATTTTATTTTATTAATTAAATTTGAATATATAACCACCTCTAGGAACTGAATAAGATGGGCTACCAAATCACAGTTGTAATAATGATTTAAATTTCTACAGTGTAAATCTTGGCTATGTCAGAACCCTTCAAGAATCTTGCTGTGGGACCTATTCATAAGAAATGAATTCTTGCTTAAGACCTATTCTTCTACTTGGAATTCTCTTCCTTTGAGATGGAGAAAAGAGTAGCAGGGTTAAGAGAGGAGGAAGTTACCAGCAGACAGAAGATAGAACAAATTTTGAATCATTTTGGAACAAAAGCAGAGTAGAAATCATCGTTGTTCCATGGTTTTGTCCCCTCCAGAAAGGGGCTCACTTTGTTGTTTGACTCTAAATGCCTACCATGTATGTTTTTTAGAGAAATCTAGTACTTTATCCAATATGACTATTTATGTGATAACTCAGTGTGATCTTGGCAAGTTATTTAGCCACTTCTTCACGCTACTGTTGGATCAACTGTGAAATGGAGATGATTATGGTACTTTCCTATTTTATAAGGTTGTTATGAGAATTACACTTGTTATCATGATAAGGTCTTAGAAAATTACTGACTTGTAAGATCCCATTGACTGCAAATAATGATGGTAATGATGATGATGATGATGATAATGATTGTTATTATAATTCATAAAATATTCCCACATTGAAACAGCTGTGTTTAGTTCTCAATTTATCAATTTGATTCAAAATTTCGCCAAATCATAAGTTAAGGAATTTACAAATGTAGTAGGCAGAATGATGGCCCCCTAAAGATGTCCATGCCCTAATCCCCAGATTCTGGAATATCCTACTTATATGGCAAAAGGGACTTAGAGGTTTGATCAAAGTTAAGACTTTGAGATGGGAAAAGTATCCTGAATTATCCCAGTGAGCCCAATCTAATCACACAAATCCTTAAAAGCAAAGAAACTTTCCTGGCTGTGGTCAGAGAAAGAGATGTTATGACAGAAGCAGGGTCATATAGATGACATCGTTAGAAGAACTCAACTCACTGTTGTTGACTTTAAAGATGGCGGGGTGCACACACCAAAGAATACAGGGACATCAGGAATCTAGAAAAGGCAAAGAAATGGATCTTTCTCTAGAGCCTCCAGAAAGGAACACAGTCTTGACAATAACTTGATTTTAGCCCTGTGAGACCTATGTTGCACTTGTGACATATATGACTGTAAGATAATCAATTTGTGTTGTCACTAAGTTTGTGATAATTTTTTTGGCAACAATAGAAAATGATTACAATAAACAATAGAGTGGAGTGGGTACTGCTCAAGATCTGTCCCTGGGTATACAGGATTTGGTCATGGTTTATGGAAATAGTTTTTTGGAATTTGGAATTCTGATAATGAATATTGTATTAGTCAGGGTTTTGCAGAGAAAGAGAACCAACAGGATATATGTACATGTTTTTTATGAAAAATTGGCTCACACAATTATGTAGGCTGAGAAGTTCCACAGTCTGCTGTCTGCAACCTGGAAACCCAGGAAAGCCAGTGATGTAATTCAGTCTGAACCGGAAGTCCTGAGCACCAGGGGAGCCAATAGTGTAAGTCCTAGTTTAAGGGCAGGAGAAGTCTGATGTCCCAGCTCACACAATCAGGCAGAAGAAGGGACAAATTCTCCCTACTTCTGCCTTTTCTTCTATTCAGGCCCTCAAGGGATTGGCTAATTTCCACCCACGCTTGGGGAGGCCAATCTACTTTACTGAGTCCACCTATTCAAATGCAAATCTCATCCACAAACAGCCTCACAGATACATGCAGGTATAACGTTTAGCCAAATATCTGGGCACCCTGTGTCCCAGTCAAGTTGGCACTTAATATTAACCATCACAGCTGTTCTCAGTGATCAGGCCAGAGCAGAGTTGATAATCAGGAAAGACAGCAAGTGTTAATAAAAAAGCCTTAGTCACATGAAAGTCGAGAACAAATGATGGAAAGCAACATAGAAGGTTGTGCATTTTGAAGGTTTTATCTTAGAGACAACATCTTAGGAATTCATCTAGTCCTGTGGGAAATCAATATGGGCATAAAAACATTACTGAGTGAGACTGGAAACAGAGGCAAGGCAGGTAAATAATTTTGAATGATGTTTTATCAAGGAAGTGTATAGAGGTTGGTGGATTGGCTTGCTAAACCAACTGAATCCACTAAGAGACAACATTAACTCTAGTAAACAGAATATTCCAATCCCTCATAAACTGTTCCTTCCTTTCCTCTTAGGGGCTGGATAAACACTGAAACTTGCTCCTTCTATTTCTGGCCTGCCCTGCTGCTTTCAGAGTTTCCGTTCTGCAATGTTATGCACAGAACAAGCAAGTGAACTGGCTTAAGTGACCCGCAGAGAGGACCCATCATAATCAGTGAATATATTCTCCTTGATGTTCCAAACACAGTATGGTGAAGTTCTGAATAATTCATCATAATCAATATTCTGTGTTTCTGGCTAAAGGCAAGGTTACAAGACAGGTAACAAGGGCAGTCATCAAAGACTGCTTTTCGTAACTGAAATGAAAAGATGGTTGTTGAAATATACTCTTGCTAACATGCTGGAATGTTCAGAGACTGGATAAACACACGGGAGTTGATGTATATCAACTATAGGTCAGCCTGTCTTGCAGGCAGCAAAAACCAGAAGTGGTTTAGCACTACTGTTTCCATAGAAACTACAGATTACTGCACTTGTCGCCCTTATTTAATTAAGACTACCTTGAAAACTCAGTATTAGAAAGAAGCTTCCGTATAAAGTTGAGACTATTTTGAAAGAACTTAATTTTAGGATTTGAAGTACACAAAGCTCTTCCATCTCTTGGCATTTTGATAGCCCAAATATCTCTGCTGTCTCTACCCCTTCTGTGTCCAAGATACAGTCACAATCGAAATGATCTCACTTGTGATCATCATCTAACCAGACTTCCTGTATCACTATAGCTACTTTTCCCTGCCAAATTAACAATAGATTTTGAAAAAAGAGTAAAATTAAGAAGAAAAACAAATAAAAAATGTTCTGCTTTAAACTACCTAATACTTTTTTATTGTGATGAGAGTAAACATCAAAATGCTTACTGGCTCACAGTATGTTCTGTGTATTCTACTTCTGCCTTCTGGTATGTTGCTTTTCTTCCTTCTCTTCACTTTTTGTGGTTTCCCAACTGGAGGTCATTCAGCTCCCCATCTTGCTATGCTCTCCATCAAGTGGAAGCTTTCGCATACTAATTGCCCCAGCCTGAGAAGCCCTGGCCTCTTCTAAACAATTCTCTCCATCACCTTTTCCTGTGTATCTCCTAGTCATTCTTCAGATTTCAGTTTATGTCATTTCCCCAGGAAAACCTACCCTGACTCCTCAAACCAGGTAAAATTAGAAATTTTATCCAACAAATGAAGTGCTACCGTTGTTTATATGCATTTAACAATAAATGGCATGTTAAATTTCTTACAAAGTTAGCTCTCTAAATGTAATTATTTTCTATATATATTTGATTTGATTTACTTAACTTTTTCCACATGCAATTTTATTCAGAAATGTTAGGCCATAAACTATTTCACTTTTTTTTTTTTTTTTGGTGAAGAAGACTGGCCCTGAACTAACATCTGTGCCCATCTTCCTCCATTTTGTATGTGGGACACCATCACAGCATGGCTTGATGAGCAGTGTGTTGGTCCGCCCCCAGGATTCGAACGTGTGAACCCCGGGCCACCGAAGTAGAGCATGTGAACTTAACCACCACACCACTGCACTGGCCCCTATTTCACTGTTTTCAGTTAGTGGAATTTGCCTTCTTTAATAAAGTGATCAAGAAACCAAAACATAATGTATAAAATAAAATATGCATTATATTTAATATATGTTAATAACAAATATATACCATGAATTGACTTAGCACTAACCAAGTTGTTATAGAAATAGATAATTCTAGGTTCCTAGAGTTAGAAAAAAATCATGATGATCATGTAGAGTCATTCTACTATTTACCATAGGCATCTCCTCAACTGTACCCATGACAAGTAATCAACCTGGCCTTGAGAATTTGATCTCACGAGATTTTGCTGCTGGCTCTAATGAGAGAAATTAATTTTAAATACTGAATCATATCTTCCCCCCTACAACTTCTACTTAATGGTCCTACTTTGGCTGTCTTGCTGCAGGCCATAACTTAAATAAGTCTAGGAGGTAATAGTAATACTTAAAATAACTGAAAGCACAGTGTGGGAGATCAAGATTTGGCCACCATGAAATATATCTCTTTACCTTGATTGTTTTCTCTGAAGGACATTTGACCTCCCCCACTAACTGCCTAAAGAATTTGATATGGTGGCTCCTTCCTGGAACAGATCTTCTATCATGATGGCTGTAATGATAATGTAAAATAGATGTTACAATGGGAGGGGCACCAAGCCCCTTTTATCAAAAAAACTCTATCTCTCCCTGACCACATTATCTATAGATGACCCTGAAAAGAATTGTCTTCTTGCCCTCTGAAGTCCCAGACCACTACCCACCCCCAACACCTTCCTCGCCTTTAGCTACAATACTTAAGCAAGCAGCTTAGACAGAGGGACGAGTTGCTCATTTCTGAGTTTCTCCCATGTATACATGTTATTAAAGTTGGTATTATTTTCTCCTGCTAACCTGTCTTGTTGATTATTTGGCCAGCCATAAGAACCTTAAGGGAAGGGGCAGAGGGGGATTCTCCCTCTTCCCCCACAATAGATATTTTTCTCCCAATCTTTTCTTCTCCTTCAAAACCTCCTTATGTCTTCCAAGTTATCTTTCTGAATGATACAGTTTTGATCAAAGTTAGGTTTATAAAAGAGTGTCTTGAATTTAATTTAAGGTTCTTGATAGAGTTGTATCTTTTCAATGTTCAGTTGATAATTTTTAATACTCTATATCAGTTTGGACAGCTCCTGATAGCTTAGTTGATGGAAATCACATCACCGTGTAGATATTGCTAATTTTTTGTCAACTGAAATGTTATATATTGTGGTATTTAAAATCACATTTCCTCTCTTTTGCTTATTTTTAAGTTCTACCTACAGGGCATTCTTTTTTTTCTTCTTCAATTTTTATATTGTTAGATTTGACGATTATCAAATCTCTGGAAATTTTAGAGTTATGAATTTTTATCATTCACTCTATTTGCTATGTAATCTTTGAGCCACATGTATATATCAGCAATAATAATTCAAAATCTGCTGTAGGGACTTAGATATTTTAAATACCTATTAAAAGAAAACGGTGGGGGAAATTGACCAAGACATTTGTTGATGAATACATTTATTTTTAAAATTAACCACTTTTATTAAAAATACTTTTTTTTCTGTTTATAGATAATGACTGGCTAAATCAACCCTTAATATCCTATTTCCTAGATGTAGATAACAATTGTTATCTACAGATTGTTCATTACAGATTGTTTTCTTTTTATTAACTCATCTATACTATGCGCCCCTGTGCTACATGAGTCTAAAGTTGCTAAAATCTCCATGCCTATTAGAAATTTTTTTGTCTGCCATTTCGCTATTAGGTTATGAACTGACCCACACATGCAAATTAAAACAATCTGGATACTCTTTAGTTGCATACATTTTTTTTCTTTCAAATCTATCTGCTCTAAAAGCTCTAATGACACAAATGCCCATAAAACAGGGCAATTGAGTTCAAGTGGAGACTTCATGTGGTCAATTAAGCAGGAAGTTTGTGTTTTTTTTTTTTTAAACTTCCAAATATCCTTAAGCTGAGAATGTTTCATTAATGGGGTTATTTTACTTTTAGTGGCTGAAATATTTCTAGGCTTCAAAGGTATAGTCAGTCCTTAAGGGCTCCTTGGAGAGAATGAATGACCTTTATCATCAAAGCACTAAATGAGAACACCATTGGCATAGCTGTATTATCATAAAGCAAATTTAGAAACCAGATTTCTAAAAGGGCATGGAATTGGCATAATGGAAAAGGCCAAGTATGAGTCCTTGTGGAATTTTCCCATGTATTGAAGAGAATGCAGATCAACTGGAGTGGGACCAATTTCGTCTTTTAGAAATCTGCAGCAAAGTGAGCATGAGATTATTAAAATAGGATATTGTTGCAGAAGCCACACACCAGCCATACATATAGGTTATTGTGGCTTAAAATCTTCTACAGATAGTAACACGTCAAGGGTGATTGATTCCATTCTAAACACTTCTTAACCTCCACTCAGTGACCAGTCAATGAGATAAAACATAGTTCATTGTAGAAGATAAAGTTTAGGTCACCTCCATGTGAATACCAAACACTGAGTTATAGAAAAACAATGATACTTTTATAACAACAACAACAAAAAATCATGATCTCACTGGCAATAACTTTGTATCACTTAAAATTCATAAAATATAGTAGTACATAGTATAAAGGACTGCTATCACACAGATAAGCAAGTTAATCCCTTACTTTGTCCTTTCTGAGTAACCCAAACTGTACACACACACGCATACACACACACAAATACAGGGTCTGAAATATCAACCCAAAAATGTCAGTTTAATTTCTGTTGTGCCTGCAATTACCAAGATTGTAGAATTTAAGTTAAAAGTATAAACGTGGTTACCTCTAAGAGTTGCTATATCAAATAGCTTACAAATAACATTCTATAACATTACCAATTTCAAAATATCAATCCTTTGAATTTTTTTAAGGTGAGTAATCAAGACTTAACATGCATAATATTACATATTTAGAAGAGACTTCAAAAAAGGATAGTGATAGATAAAGGGTATAAGGAGTAGGAGTTTGAACAAATGATTACTAAATGGCTGTAGAACACAGAGTTATAACAAAATTATTCAGAATTAATAAGAATTCAAAAAATTTTAGATAAGGGGACATAAGTGAAAGTTAGGACAAATAAAATGTAGAATATGAGTTCATTAGGTGGGATGTTTAGTGCTCTTGCTTGGGTGAGTACTTAAAGCTTCCTCAATAGATAATTAAAAGGTCAGGGAGGAAAACCATTCAAATCAGTTAAATCTTAATACTTTTAAATGCCCATTGATTGAATTGAGATAAATCCTAAAACCCCACTTGATATATAGATAGATACGTGAATATATACACAAAGTTAACACAAATGACGCATTTATTAATTCAAGAAGATTGAATCTGGGCACTGAAATATTTTTAATAGTACATAGTATTTTATTTGATTGGCATTCTCAACCATTGCTTCTGACTTTATGCTATCACAAACAGAGCTGCTACAAAATCATCATGCTTGTGGCCTTTAGACTTATATAGCGTTTGCATTTGCTACAATACCCAGGAGCGGGTTTGATGGGTCTTCAGTACACTTAATTTAATGACGTACTGCCAGATGATGCTACCGAAGGGTGACAAGCTTATTTTTACATCCACAGTAAAAAAATTCCCTGTTTCCCCATTTTTACATCCACACTAAACATTATCTATCCTTCTAATTTTTGTCAACTGGAAAGGTGCATTATTATTTTAATTTTCATATATCTTGTTCACTAGTGAGTTTGATCATCTTTTCAAATACTTGTTAGTCACTTGGATTTCTCTCTTTGAAATGGCTATTCATGTTTTACTATTTTTTTTTTCAATTGAATCCCCCTCTACCGTTTACTTCTGTTGGTTAGTAATAGTTCTTTTCATATTTACAATGAAATTAGTCCCTTGATGGTATAGACACTGCAAATTTTTACGATCTATATCTGACTGTTTATTTTCCTTATAATATTCTGTTTTTAAGTATAACTCATCAGATTTTCACATATAACTTACACTTTTCTGTTTTGCTTTTGCTTAATAGAACCTTCCAAACCCGTGGCCATGAAGGTATTTTCCAGAACTTCTCTTTTTGATGGGGTTTTTTTTGCCTTTTTATTTTACATTTTTTCTTACTTCTAATGTATCTGATCACGATTTATATATTGTGAAGAAAGATATTCTTAATATTTTTATTGTCTTTAATAAAAATGCTGATATTTCTAGTTAGGTCCTTTTTTTCCATAATATTGGTCATTTGTGCTTTATTTATTGTTTTTTACACTGACCTATTGTTATTTTGCCTATTTTATTCTTATTATTTCAAGGAAAAATCATTTATCTCTCTTGAGCTTCCCTTTTATTTTGCTTTATATTCCATTAATTTATGTTCATAACAATTATGTCTGTATTCTCCATTTTCATAGGATCTGTTTTGTTGCTCTTTTCTTTGTATTCTTGATATTAGATGCCTAGTTTAAAAATGTCCATCATTTGTAAACATAATGCAAGCATTTATGGCTATGAGTTTCTTTTGAATTACCACGTTAGCTAAATTTCCCCAAGGTTTCTATTTATTATTTTAATGTTGTGTTCACTACAAAACATTCAATAAATTTCCATCACCATTTCATTTGTGGCCAATTCAATATCCAGGTGTGTGTTGTTGAGTTCTAAACTTTTTTTTTGCACTTAATTTGTTTTGATTTTTTTTCAGAATTCTTACTGTACATTGTAAAATGGTTACATTTTTATAAATGTTCCATAAGCAACTAAGAAGGTATAATTCTAATGTAAGATACAAAGTTCTACATATTTCTATTAATTCAAACTTAGTAATTATATCGTGTAGATATTCCCTATATTTTCTAGTTATTTTTTTGTTTTCCTATTATTATATTTAGAAAATCCTAAAATTTTGCTTTCGATATTTATGTTATATTAGTCTCATACAATTAAATACATATTATAAATTTAATGTTATTAAATTTTTATTTGTTTCTGTTTTAATTTTTTTGTTTGTATTCTTTTGCTAGTCAAGTTTTTGTTCAATTTGTCTTCTTCCTAACATAAATACATTTATTTTGAATGTATTTTGCCATTTCTAAACATACATGATATATTTGACTAAATTTCTACTGAAAAACTTTTTCTTTTTTGAAATAGTGAATGACAATATTTACGTCTTCCAAATGTAGTCATAAAAACATATGTTTATTTCTAGAGTGAGGAATTTTTATATGAAAACACCTTATTAATTATGAAGTTCTTTTTGTAGCTTTTATATTTTTACTATATTATGTCAGTTTGCTTCCTCTACTTCTAATGGAGATGTTCTAAAATATTGTACTTTTATTTGTTACTTTTTCCCTCATAATTGGATTGGCTTTGGTTTGGATTGAGGCTTTTTTAAGTACATATCAATTCATAGTATTTCATAATATTTGTAGTTTACACCTTGCAGTATTATATAGTGTCCTTCTGTATCAGTCAGTGTCAAGAGGAAGCAGAATGTATACTCTAATCACCTTTATTGAAAATAGCTTTATTTACAAGCATAACTAATGACAAAGGTGGGGGAACAGTTTAGAGAAAACGTAAAGGATCATGTAGGAACCCAGGGTACAAAGGGGACCTTAAGACATAGGGGATGATGGAAAGACGTAGAATAAGCTGCCTTGAGAGGAGCATTCCAGCAGCTAAGCCCATCATAGTAAATTTTCAGGAGGGTAGCCTGGTAATTACCTGGCCTCGTGCTCCTCTCTCCCTTCAATTTCCCGCAGAGGTTCCCCTTTGCCCAAACTCAACCAGAAACCACTATTAATGAAGGCCATGCAGTTTCAACTCCTTGGCCAGAGAGTGCGTTAGAGAAAGTTAGAGACAAATTTGAAGCTCCTAAGAACTTCCACTTGGACTTTCCTATCATAATTGTGACAATCCAAGTGTCATGATTCTGCCTGTAATGCAGGGGTTCTGCCATTTTTAAATTATTTCTACCCCATCTATACATTTTGCAACTAGGTAATTATGGAAAACATTTATAGTTCCCTCAGATCTACTGTTAAATATGCTAGATCCAAAATTTGATCTGTCACCTAACTTCCTTAAATCCCTCCTGGTGAATCACTCTCTCATTTCAGGTCTCTAGAGATCAGTATAAGTTCACAGTTAATACCTAATAACTCCTGGAGGATCTTATTACTTCCCTCTTCCTAGTACATCACTGCAGAACCCCCTTGGGAAGGCTTGGAGAAAGATTTATAGTATATGCCTGAGGGTACACTAAAGCATACATCATAAAATAGACCTGGAATGCTAATCAGTTGACTGTCTCTCAGTCTACGAATTGGTCTATGAACTGAGGTGTGAAAACACTGTGTGAATATCCACAGTAGCGATTTTCAGTTAGACTTCTGTCCAGCAGACCTCCAAGTTTTCCTGCTACATATACCACAAAGAATCTTAGTAAGCTGCTCATTGTTTCCTTTCTAGGAATCATGTTTAATCAGCCATTCACCAAGATCCCAGAAAACCAAAACAATCTGAGAGCTATCTATTCTCGTGATCTATAGTTGTAATTACACTCGTCTCCTCTGCGATGGATAAGCAACAGTAGGACCTGGGCTCTGCTACCCTGGGATTCCATTATTCCCACTAAGATTAGGAATAAAATTCCACGGAAGAATCACCCAATGCCATTTCTTGATATAGTCTGCAACTACCATAAAGCTCCTTAGAGATGCTATTGCCTCCCTCATTACCAATGAATTTCTAATGCCTTAGTGAAGAGAGTATCCTCTGGGCCCTCTTGGAGGCTATGATTAAGGAAGGTCTGAGAAACTTGCCATAGAAAATCTATTTGAGCATCTCCATTTCCCTGGGTCGTTGTAACCCTCCTTTTATATGCCAGAGAGATCCTGGCATGTCAACTCGATTAATAGTAGGCCATCATTTAGTCCAGGCTCTTAGTAAGCAAAGTAGAAGACAGTCCTTGTGTCTCCCTGTCAAGAATATGCTCGAATTAACTCTCATTATGGACTTAGAATCAGAGGTGATAGAAGTACATCCTAAGATAAATCATCAGTTGAAGAAACTGCTCCCCAAGGGTAGTCACTGAAAGGATTTTATGTGAAAGCTGAAGGAAATGTTTAGGTTTAAAGTTCTCTTCCTTACTCATGTTTGCCAAATGTCCCCATCTCATGTCCTAGTTCCCTCTCCATCCCCATTAACGTCCTTACCTCAGTGTAAGAAGATTTATAAAGTTGAGCAAATAATCAGTATTGCAATTCCACAGCCAGATCCTAGGCTTGGCCCTCAGCCTTATCAGGATGCAACTACAGGAGTTGAGGCACTCCTTCAATGCTGCCAGGGAGGACTTTTTGTCATGTGTATTACAATTAATATATTTGTAGTGTTGGGGCCCAGGGCAGACCACCCCAAAATATCCCACAATAGCATATTGATTATTTAGAATGAAAGTTACTTGAGAAGGAAAGAGGGTATTCTGACCCTCCTGTCTCTGTTCCACTGAAAGCAGGAAATAAACCTCCCATGGGAAAGGTGCTTTCCCTGTATCCTTATCACTAGAGCTAGGGAATTCAGGGTTGAGAAATCTGAATAAACAAACCTTGCTAATTTACTACCTCAAGCCTAAACTCTGCTGAAATACCTCACTAATTACGTACCCTAAACCTAAGTTTCTTTGTCCTGTCAATTTTTCACAAATTTATGTTTCTTTGTGTTAAAGGTATATATACTGCCTGTTTTGTTCACTTTCTGAGCATCATTTCTTTATGGCCTCCAATACTACATATTAAACTGGGTTTTTTTCTCCTGTTAATCTGGTTTTGTGTCAATTTTACTATTAGTTCAGCCACAAGAACACAAGAAGGAAAGAAAGAGGATTTTCCCCGCCCTGACAGTAGCTTTTAATTATGCTTTCTCAATATAGACTCTTTAGATTCTGTCAGAAGAAACCAGAGAATACAGTCTTTATAAATTACTTTTGCCGTAGTGACTAAGCTACATGGCCACTCAATCTTTCTGTTCCCTGCACTCTATCTGTGCTTTATCTCATGATGCCACCAGTAATAATTTGAGTAATCATGTTGCCAACAGACATCATAAATTATATGTGTGCCATCTCATACAACCAGCTAGAGGGTTATCTCTACTGTCCTCAAATATATGTTCATTCCAATCCATGAAACTCATTTTTGACCCTGTTTCCTGTGGCTACTTCCCACTTTCTGTATCAGAAATATATACATTTTTTTTTTTAGATTCATCAATGTTGTGCTATGGATGGATGGCTTGTTTCATTTTATTGCTGAGTAGTATTGAATTGTATTTATCCTTTGACCAAACTGATTGATATTTGAGTTGTTTCTAGTTTGGGGCTATAATGAATAAAGCTGTTATGTGTATTTGTGTATAAATACCTAAGAATTGCATTTGGGGATTATATGGTTAGTGTATATTTCACTTTATAAGAAGTTACAAACATGCTTTTTCAAATGCGTTTTGTGTTTGACACTCCCATCAACAGAATATGAGAGTTGTAGTTAGTTTATATCTTCACACTTAGCATTAATGGTTTTTTAATTTAGACAATTCTAATGCATTTGAAATGGTGTCTCCTTGTGGTTTTATTTGCATTTCCTTAATAATTAATGATGAGCAACTTTTCATGTTATTTTTGGTTATTCATATATCTCCTTTTGTGATGGTCTGTCCTTTGCCCATTGCTGTAAAGTGATTGATTGTGTCTTTTCTTCTTCTTCATGGCTAATTTGAATGGCTCTTCTTCACCTGCAAGATTTTAAAAAATTTTTGTGTAAAATAATTCCTATTTCAAATATGAATTTGGTCATTTTTTCAGTTTTAGACTTCTTATATTTTGAAATTATAGTCTGTAAACTCATTTTCAGGAAAGCTTATCTCTTTTCCTATTTTTCTTCTCTCTCTTTTTCTACTCTTTGTAAACTTCTAAACTTCAATGACAGAGACATTAAATGGCTTGACTCAGTATCTGTTGGTCTATATTGTCCAATAAGATTCAGTTCCTCTCAGCGCTTAGCAGATTTTATTTGTTTGTTTGTTTTTCAGATGCAGTGAGCCTGACTCAGGCCTTCCCTCAGTGATGCGTATTTTTAATTCAGTTTTTCTCAAAAGTAGTCAAACTCAACCTGAAGCTTCAGCCTTATTTACTGATTTACATTTCTGTTCCATTTCTAGGTCTTGGAAAAGTTTATTTTCCATTTGACTATAAATATTTATTTTTGGTTGTCTCTTTTTATAGTATCACTGCTATTCTGACATTTTTAGAGCAGAAAGGATATTTGAACTGTGAATTCACTGTGCTATTCCATCTTGATTTAGAAGTCCTCTTGTAAGTATTTTATTTTGTCCTATTTTAGGCATTTATGTTTTCTGATTTTGCTTAATAAATATGCACTGAATTTTATTAACTTAATAAGCTAGAGTTTGTTAAATTAGAAATGTGTTTACAATCATTTGATATACACACACACACGTATATACACATATATGTATTTTTTTTAATTGTAATTCTAGATTACACACTTTTAAGAAATTTAAGAAAATATATATAAAGATTATATGGAAAATCATAGGAATAATGAGAATACATAGTCTCTATATAGTAATATAAATTGGAAAAAAAAACAAAAGGAAAATTCGCATATTGTTAAACTTGATATCCTCCGGATAGTAAAGTAATGAGCGCTATTTTTCTTCTTTTGTCTATTGTTACAAAGTTTACCAATGAACATATATTGCATATATATTTTGAAAAAAATACTTTAAATGACCTTTTAAAATTTTATGGGAAAATAAGTAGCACAGCATAAGAGTGTAATCTTCACATATAATTGAGATAAACATAAGCCCACTGACTAAGATGCAGTGAATTCAAGTAGTGAAAATTCTTTTGCAGTCATAAAAAAAATGTGTTTTTAGAAAAAAAAATTCTGGTTAAAATCTATGATAAAATAAAGTAATCAATATGTATATAAGACTTAAAAATTTTTTTTTGCTCTGATTCTATTTCACATTCTATATGTGTTAAATCAAGTTAATGATTCTAATGACACTTGCAGAATGCTGTACATATACATTTCAAATGGATAAATCATTATACTCCTTGTGTGTATATATGTATAAGTATATAATATTCATGTATATTACATTCATATGTATGCATATTATATATAAAATAAACATATATATACATATTCACACACATGCTCATATAAATATCAATACTGTATATTCACACTCATTCTAAATGATCATTTTTGGCAAGTTCAAATTAAAAAGCTACTCTGGGATCCATATGCCATTACATTAAGTATAACAAATTATTCATCGAGTACATGATATATGTACTTTCCCAAAATGAGGCTGGATGTGTTATAATAATCCTATTCTGTCCTGCCCTCTGAAACCATGGTCTGTACTGATGATAAGGCCTGAGGTTATTACCGTGTAAATACATCAAACAATTTTATGTATATGTTACTCAAACTCTTGATTGTGTTGCTTTAACACAATACTATAATCAATGGATATAACTATTCATTATATATGGTTAGTACATCATAAATGACTGAGCAGATGGGTAGATGAGTTTTTATTTTTTATGGTGAGGAAGTTTGTCCCTGAGCTAATATCTGTGCCAATATTCCTCTGCTTTCTTTGTGGGATGCTGCCACAGCATGGCTTGATGAGCGCTGCGTAGGTCTGCGCCTGGGATCCGAAACTGCGAACCCCAGGCCGCCAAAGCGGAGCACGCGATCTCAATCACTACACCACTGGGCTGGCCCCGATAGATGACTTTTAATAGTTCATTTATGCCATCTGCCAATTGTAACAAGTGACCAGAAAGAGCCACAATTATCACTTTTTAAAGCGTTACAATATGATTTAAAAAGGAAGATTTTGGATTTTGTAGGTCCATTGTGTATATTAAAATACTACACTTTGATACGCATTTTTAATAATGTGTTTCTACAGATATGTTGCTTGATAGTAAACATGACCAATCTAATATTTTCAAAATAAATATTTAGAGGTTATTTGAAAATACTTTAAAGCATATGCTTTTAAAGTTTGACTATTTTTCTTTCTAAGAATCTTTGTTTTCTAATTAAATATGCATTTGTCATTTAACAATTAATATCATCATAACAAATTACAGAAGCAAATTCATTTTGTTGGACTTATTTTCACAAATTCAAATTGAATGATGTTAAAAAGTAGTGAACTAAGGTTATTTGATGTAGAAAATGGAAAAATCAAATGTCTATGTGGTGACATCCAAGTTCTTGCAGAGAGGAGCAGAAAGATGATGAAAGAGTTATTTTTGCAGCACAGAGATCACAGAGCTCTAAAAAGTTATGCAATGCTGGAGTTATGAGGAACATCAAGGACTTCCTTTAATTATAAACTAATAGTTGGGGAATTTCTAAGTCACAATACATGGAGCCCAAAGTAGTGTAGTTAATTTGCTTTCATGAATTTTCACTGTTGAAATTTTTTATCCTTCATTTTCATATATTATTCATACTAAGAATTACAGTTATATTTAGATAAATAAAATTATTTTTCCATTGGTGGGGGAAATAAACAACTTTCTATCTAACAAACGATCAACACCTTCAGAGTAACTTGGAAGCACAAGATGTTTCTTGATTTGGCAAGATGGAAATTACATAGGGAAGACAAAGCCGTGTTTTGTTTGACACACGTCAGTGCTGGGAAACGTGTGTAAGTATTGAAGTTTTTTATGTTTACAAGTCATGTTATGTTGAATTAATAATTAATAAGGTTTATATTTTTATCATATTCATTAAACTAAAATAGATCAGAACTCAATGCAAGCTACAAAGCAGATAAAATAAGTAAACATTACATTAAACGTTCCATGATCTTCCATGATCATCATATTCATATTCTGCTTTAGCTGGAATATATTCATTATGGTTGCCAGAAGAATGAGGATATGCTCCACATAGACAAGTGAAAATTCTAAAGCAACTCAGAAATGCTTTATATGATGAAAAACTGAAGAAATCAAGAGAGTTTAGACTATAGAAGAACATGAAGTATTATGAGAGATCTCATTGGAAAAAAAGGTAGACTTTCTTTTCTGTGTCCAGGGACAGAAAGATGTTAGATATGTAGATCGTTCTCTTCATTGACCATTTCCCACATTTCTATCATCATTTTAAGCTTTGCTGATATCATCTCCCTTACATAGCTTTGTTTGGTAATTTCTTCTCTAGAAAAAATAAACTACATCAATGTATGTATTATGTTTATAAATACACCTGTAAAAACACTTATATTTTATCTTTATGATTTGATGTCACTAAACTAAATGAATCAGTGAGTTTTCCAGGGACTATAGCTGTGTTTTATTATTAGCTTATTGCAGGTAAAGAATAAGTTCTCAATGAATACTCATGAAGGGTATGATTGAGTTGATAAATGAACAAGATTAATTTCTATTCAATACATAAAATAAGTTGCTAAGAAACATAAAGAGCTAACATTTTAAGTGTAGTGTCTATTGCATTGATGTTGGATGCAAGTTTTTTTGTGTTGGTGTTCACCATATATGAAAGATGTGGAGGGGATTCAAATATTTGTACAGTAATTGGGTTAGATATTCTTCAATATCGACTCCCTAATTTAAAAAATCAATCATTCTTATATCAAAAAAAATAAACAATCAAATACTTAAGACTTGCCAAATACATGTTTTGTAACAAATGAGTCTCCAATTTTAAAGATTCTTTACTTATAGTCACATCTATGAACTGGGTCTTTATATATATTTACGGGTGAAGTCTGGTCTTTGCCCATAGTCATAGAGACATTTTACGTGTGGTCGACATTAACAAACATTAAATGTTAAAAAAAGATGCCAGTCTCTATGATTCAGACATTTTCTTATAACTTAGGCTGAATAAAAATAACCTGTGGCATAGTTTTTCTCTCTTATTTACAACACTATCTAAGTTATATTTGCACAAGAACAGAACAAACTTCTGGCTTTTTCTTTTAGGAAAGACTTTGAGGAATACCTAAATAACGACCCAAAGTATTGGAAGTGTAACATAAGTGCCTTATCCAGTTTCAGCTATAATATCAGTACTTCAACTTTCCCTTCTGTGTAGTGAATGCGCATCTGCTGTCCTGACCTGTAGTCCTACACCAGCATTTCAAGTGCTGAATTCAATATCTTCACCACACAGCCTCATTTTCCAAATACTTCTGCCTTTTGAATATTCTTCTGACCTTTTTTCTAATCTCGAACTCATACAGTTTTATCACTTCAGTTGGTTTTAAATGTTTCTTGCAGAAATATAAAATGTTCTATTTCTTTGAAGTCCAAAGCAACTAAGCAGTAACTATTTAGAAATTTGGTGTTCTGGTGCTAAGGCAGGTAATTTGATTCACTTTTCATAATACAGAAATTATCTAATTATTGAGTTTAAATCTAAATGTCTATCACTCAGATTGTTAATTTCTTTGTCTACATTTTCTTTTGTTATACGTGTTTTGGTTTACCTTTATTTGTTTTTTGGATAAAAAAAGATAAAGTTGTACAATATAAAGAAAGGTAAAAAAAAATCATAAGTTAATTGCTCAAGCAATGCAAAATATATTATTTGAATAATTGAAAATAAAGTTTTCCAAACATTAACAAAGGGGAAACACACGTCCTACTGGCTCTAAATAAAAGCATATGCTAAATGTACATGGTTTGTATTTGAAATTTATAGCAATTACCTAGGGTGAGAAAATGTAAAGGATTCATGAGATTCCAAAGCCTCAAAAAGGATAAAAAATATGATACATTAGGAGAAAGGAAGTGAAGGAAAACACGGAGAGGTTCGAGACTTCAGCACAGTTCCCCAGGGCTCTCTTCAGTTGTCAAAGATACACTGTGCATTAGTATTGTGAACCACCCTGATATATGTGAGAGGAGCCAGCACAAGATTACCAAGGCATCTTTTATACCCTATTGGTCATGTATCTAAAACCAAGCTCTGTAACCTGTTAAACCAGATGAAAACCATCAATCTATATATTTTCAATAAATAATGTAGACAAGCTAGTAAAGGGATACTCCAGGGGACTTTCAAACTTTAAACAGCATATTATAAATTGCAAGCTAAGACGTTTTATACCGATCTTGGCCGAGGGTCAGTACCATGGTTTCAGGCATCTCAGAAATAAGCAAGGAAATACCAAATACCTGCTGCAAATTAACCCTATTTTTAGACAAAACTAAATTTATAAGAAGTGATATGCTGAGTATCATGATCCATTTGACTCATATTAATATTTCTTACAGTAGCATCAATAGATTTGTTACTGGAGAGCCTGGTAGTAGCTTTTTAGGGTAAGAACCCTCCTTGGAAGGTTTAAGGATAGATAAAATGGCAATGATTGTCCCAAAGAATTAATTCAAAGCAGAGTTAATTCATTGGCCTTAACTTTTTTTTATTGAAATAGATTTGACATATCACTTTGTGTAAATTTAAGGTGTACAACATGTTGATTTGATGTGCTTATATATTGTAATTTGATTGCTGTTGTGGCCATAGTTAGCACTTCTATCACATCACATAATTATCATTTCTTCTTTGTGGTGGGAATAATTAAGATCTAGTCTCTTAGCAAGTGTGATGATTATAATACAATATTGTCGTCTATATTGACTATACTGTGCATTAGATCCCCAGGACTTATTAATCTGCTAGTTGCAAGTTTGTACCCTTGAACAACATCTCTCCTATTGCCACACCTCCCAGCCCCTGGGAACTACCATTATACTCTCTGTTTTCATGAGTTTAGCCTTTTAAAATTCCATATATAAGTGATATCATACAGTATTTGTCTTTCTCTGTCTGACTTATCTCACTTTTGTCTTTCATTGTTAATCTAAAAAATATACTAGTTGAAAGAGGTAGTGATTTGTTTCTATAAACATTTTAATGGATCTTATATGTACAGACACTGCAGAAGGCACTTTACTCTTATTATTTAATCTTGACAAAATAAAATTGTGCTCCAATTTACTGATGAGTTACCTAAGTCTCAGAGAATGTAACAAATTTGGCAAAGGTCACAAAGCTACTAAGAAGTGGGGCTTGTATTCAAATCCTCTTCTCAAAGTCCATGCTCATTAGGTTTATATCTTCTACCACGTGTCTGGCTTGTGGGCCCTATGAACATCAAACATTTGTCATAAAATTCTATTTAGTGCTACACTCTACAAAACTTAAAAAAAATAGAGTATGACAGAAACAGTTTTATATTGGAACAATCCTAGGAAAATTTTTAACCCAAACTCTGACCCCATGCGTGATACTCAAAAGATAGGAAAGAACTAGGTACACTGTTTCCACGCTTTTCTTACTCTTCCCCTCTAGGAACCCCATCAGTCTGGAGCAAGCTAAGTCCAAATCTGACTGTACTATGTCTTAGTGGCACCAGATCTCATGTTGTTATTCACACAAAGAAGCTGAGAATTTTCTCAGATGAAGTCACACAGAGCCTCATATATACAAATATTCTTCTTTTCCTAAATGTACAAATTACATCCTGTTTCTACCAGCACCTTAGCAAGTACCCAAGGCAACCATATTTTCCTTTTTACACAGCCATATCACTTCTCTGGTGTTTCTTTCTATCCATTATGACAGGAATATGATATACGAAGACACATTTAAATGGAAGCTTTGAGATATTCATGGCCAGGGGACATTTAGCTATGAGACATTTTAAAGTACTCTAAAATAAATATATTAAACTTTTAGAATGTTTTATAAATATTAATACTTATGATACCATCTCCATCTCTTAGCTGTTTTCTACTTTTGATCCCATAAAAATTCTCCACTCTGTACAATTGCTAGTAATTTTAGCCCTTAAAACCCTAATGTCAAAGGTATCTAAAGATGATAAAGCCTAGTTTTCTTCTATTGGGAGACACTTTAATTGGTTCAAGAAGAACTCAAGTATGTTAATTTAACAGACATTAATATGAATTAAAACTAATAAAATCTGTCATTGTAATATTTCACTATCCTCTTTAGTTCATATCTTCTTCCAGTTCTGTGTAAATACGCCTACTATGGTGAGTAAAGACAATAGGAGGAGAGATGAAAAGATAAAACATGATAGTTAGATATTTGTTTCCCATTAGAAATAATGATTCTTGGAGGACTCATATGATACTTCTATCATTCTGTGTACTAAATGCAGAACCCATTTTTGTCATAAAAATTTTTATAATTGATTTGAGTTCATTTGACTCCCTGTCCCCTGAAAAATGGATGTTACTTGGTTGTTCTTCACTTTGAGGCAAGCCAATATTTACATAAGTACTATGTATCACATATAGGAGAGATGAGGTAAAAATAATTCTAAGATAAAAAGGTGAAATGTTTACTAAAAAGTAATTTTGTCAAATTCATGCTAATATAGGTCTATTGTAAGGCCTAATTCTAGACAACAAAGAGAAATCAATGTTTATGAAAGCATATTTAACGTTAGGCCACCACCACTTAACAATCAGAGAATTATACTAATGGGACTAAAAATTTGTCCAATATCACCTTCTCTTTTAACTCTAATATTTTTCTTTCCTTTCCTATACAATAAGAAATTTTTATATTGACACAACAAAATCAATTCGTGCTTGTCATTACACTAGTGAAATTTGGGCACCAGGGAAGACACATATGGTGACAATACGAGTTATATAAAACACAGGAGGTATTTCAAATTTGGGAACACTGTGAAAATTGTATATCATCCTCTTTTGATCCTTCCAGAAAGCTAAATGCGTGTATAGATAATGTCTACTAGCAGCTTCATCTTAAATGGTAACATAGGCATTCTAGAAACATAGATACTTTTTTTTTCAAGAAAGAACATGAAAGGGATTCAATATATCTGGTTTCTCGAAGAAATTATGAATAACATTAGCATATTAGAGATTAGAGAAAAAAGATATGAAAACTCTATTGTCTGTGGATTATTATAACAATTAATCTCTAGATTTTTAAATTTCCAAAAGAGCCAACATATATTTAAAATATCTATATTTCTCTGTTTGAATTTCCATGTTTCCTTTTCCATATTTTTCTTTACTAGCAGAAATGTTCATTACTTGTTAAAAGAAATTCCGTTGCTTGTGTTCTTTCTTCTCTTTTTTCTCTGCCTTATAGCATCCCTTATTATCCCTTTTGAAGACAATTTCATGTGGTGGCACATAATATTATCAAGATCTTCCAAGTCATGGCTCTCTATTCTGTAATACAATGCAATATAGCTTATTCCCTCAGTGACGGTTCCAGAGTGATAAATAGTTTAAATGTCTGTGTCCAGGGCACAGAGGTGAAAAATAAACTGCTTACACCTTAAAGAGTTTCAAAACAACAGGCCTCAGATGATGAGGGCCAATGAGTACCTTCTTAATCATTGCTTTTGAGAAAAAACATGCAACTAAGAACACTGCTATGAAAAAGCACATCCCTAAAGGATGTCGAGGGTCCTCTAATTAAAATTTCTAAACTAATTTTAATTTTTAAGAGCCCTTGGCTATTTATAGATTACTTGAGTTTAGTACTTCTCAAATTTTCAAAATATAGAATCAAGGATATCGGGGGAAAAAGAAGTCAGCTTCCATAAAAACTAAAATAATCTGTTAAATATCTTAATTGAACAATTTTCATGAAGACCATTTGATTGGTTGAAAAATTCTAACAGCCCGGGTAGCATCACAATGTTATGTGGTTTCCATAAACCAATCAGAATAGACAACTAATGTAGACAATTTTATGTCGCTAATTATGGTGTATCCCTACCATAACTCTGCATTATCTGTACTCTTCAATTGCTCTATTGTCATTGAAAGCAATTCCCAGAGGGAGAAAAAAAATATCTTTTCATTATATCTTTGAATCACTTTTTAAACAAAGACTGAAAGTAAACCTAAAAGATAACAATCATCAGTTGTATTCAAGAAATGCAGTTTGAGTGAAAATAGCTGAATATTTGCATAAACCTTCAATTTTCCATTTTGTTGTGATTGTGCATTAATGCTTGAAGGATCAGAGGAAACAAAGTGGCCATCAAAATTTATAATCTCACAAAAATCGCTAATTTTTCCTGTTTTCAAAGAAAAACATTTCCATTGTCCTACTGAGTTATTGTGTTAAATAAAGCGTCAGATGTTAAATTTCCTGGGGACTTTGTTTCTCTAGACCAGTTTTTCATAGAGGAGACATTTTTCAGCAGCATTTAACTTTGAATTTGTATTTGATAAAGAAAATGTTAGCTATACACACTTTCAGTGACTTATAGCTGAATTCTTAGGTTTTCTTTTCCCCTGAGTTATTACATTACAGCATGAATTAGTGGTTGAATTTTCACCAATGTCAAAAGATCAATTTATTTAATTTTTTATAAATTCCTCAATGCAGATGGTCCAGTTAGGCCATGCCTGGAGTCCAGAACCAAAGAAAGTACAAAATAATGCATGCTTGTCATTTTGAACCACAAAGTTTATCATAATTTGTTACATAGCAATAGATAACGAATAGATTCATCATCATGGTATTCCACACAGCACTGTTTCTGAGCAAGAAACAAATTTTGCTGCAAATGAAGTAAAACAATGAGATCAAGCTCATCAAACTCACTGGTCTCACCACGCTTTCCACCACCTTGAATCAGTAGTCTGATAGAGAGAAATGACCATTTAAAGAATCAGTTATGATACCTTGCAGGGCTGTAGTTGATCTAACTCAGGCATTATTATGAAGGCCTATATCTCCTGTAGATAAAATTTATGGATTCAGGAATCAAGAATAGAAATGGGAACGGGTTATTTCACTGTTACCCCTAGAAAAAAATTCCCCCTCCCCTCTACATAGGTTCTTTTAGGTTAGAAATCTTAGTTCCCAATGGAGGAATGTTTCCACCAGAGGACACAGCAATGGTTCCACTGGAAATTAAGGCTGGAAGTGAAGATTACCACTTGGCCACTTTGGGCCACTTCATGCCAGTAAGTAGATCAACAGACAAAGATGAAGGTATTCTAGAGGCACGAGTGATTGGTTATGATTATCAAGAAGAAATCAGATATGGTAACACATTTGAAGTAAAGAGAAATATGCCTGGAATGTAGGAGATTTCCTGGAATAGTATGTTCATGTGCTATGATTAAAGACACACAGATAAATGGAACAGAATTGAAAGCCTAGAAATAAAACCACACATCTATGGACAATCTTTGACAAAGGAGCGAAGAACATACAATGGAGAAAGGAAAGTCTCTTCAATAAATGCTGTTGGGAAAACTCGACAGCCACGTGCAAAAGAATGAAAGTAGACCACTATCTTGCACCACACACAAAAATTAACTCAAAGTGGATTAAAGACCTGAATGTAAGGCCTGAAACTATAAAACTCCTAGAAGAAAATATAGGCAGTACACTATTTGACATTGATCTTAGCAGAATATTTTCAAATACCATGTCTGACCAAGCAAGGGAAACAAAAGAAAAAGTTAACAAATGGGACTTCATCAGACTGAAAAGCTTCTGAAAAGCAAAGGAATCCATGAATAAAACAAAAAGACAACCCACAAACTGGGAGAAAGTATTTGCAAATCACTTATCTGATAGGGAGTTGATTTCCAAAATATATAAAAAACTCATACAACTCAACAACAACAAAACAAACAACCCAATCAAAAAATGGGCAGAGGATATGAACAGGCAATTTTCCAGAGAAGATATACAGATGGCCAACAGACACATGAAATGATGTTCAACATCACTAAATATTAGAGAAATGCAAATCAAAACAATGAGATATCACCTTACACTGGTCAGAATGGCTATAATTACCAAGACAAAAAATTAACAAATGTTAGAGAGGGTGTGGAGAAAAGGGAACCCTCATGCACTGCTGGTGGGAATGCAAACTGGTGCAGCCACTATGGAAAACAGTATGCAGATTTCTCAAAAAATTACAAATTGAAATACCATATGATCCAGCTATCCCACTACTGGGGATTTACCCAAAGAACTTGAAATCAATGCAGCATTATTCACAATAGCCAAGACATGGATGCAGCCCAAGTGCCCATCAACTGATGAATGGATAAAGAAGATGTGGTGTATATATACAATGGAATACTACTCAGCCATAAAAAATGATAAAACCGTCCCATTTGAAACAACATGGATGGACCTTGAGGGTATGATGTTAAGTGAAATAAGCCAGATACTGCATGATTTCACTTATATGTCGAATATAACAAATACATGGATAAAGAGAACAGATTAATGGTTACCAGAGGGGAAGTGGAGTGTGCAGTGGGTGAAAGGGGTAAAAGAACACATATGTATGGTGACGGACAATAATTAGACTACTCGGGGTGACCACAATGAAATCTACTTGGAAATTTATAAACAATAATGTACACCTGAAATTATACAATGTTATAAACCATTATGATCTCAATAAAGTTACTGGGGAAAAAAAGAGAAAATATGTGAGGATTTCCAAGGAGAAAGAGTGCCTAAGAAGTATCAATTTGCTAAGAAATATGTATTGAAATGTATCATGCAGTGATAAGTAATTAATCATGAAATACTTCTACTAAAGTATTTTTAAAGTAAAAAAAAAAGAATATTTTTAAAAATTTTGTTTTGATCCATTGGAAGGAGAAAATAGTGGTTAACTGTGAAGTGGAAGACTGTGAGAAGACAAGGTTCAGGAGGTGATGAACAACAGGAGCTGATGCTTATTCCTGTCAAACTGGAATTGCCTATCAGGAAGCTAAAGCAAGATCTCAGTAGGCATTTGGATTTAAGAGCTGTTAATACAGGGTAGAAATAAAAATTTGAAGGTTGAAGTCATAAAGTCATAAAAGAAAACTTAAGACTAGATGAGATCACTGAGGAAGTCTGTGGAGATGGACTTGAGGAAAATTCTCAAAGGCCTGATGCTTGGGGAATGGCAAGATAAAGTTTTGAGGTAGATAGAAAGAAACCTAAAAAGAACATTTAAATATGTGTGTATTTGAGATAAGAAGGACATCGGAAGAGCATATTGTCCTAAAGACCAAGTTAAAGAAAAAAAACTCTTATATCCAAGAGAAGGAGGATATGATGAACTGGACTCTATAACCCAAAGTATCAAGTCCTGCTGATAGTTCAAGTAAGATGAGGACTGAGAATCAACCATTGTATTTATCAATATGGACATAACTTGTGTTCTTGACAGGAAAATTTTTTGTGAAGTGGCAGCAGTACAAAACTGATTAGTGTGATGAAAAGAAGGAGACAGAATAAGTGTAAACAGACTTCATGTAATTTTTCTGAAAAGAAAAAAAGAAATGGGGCAAATGATGATGAAAGTTAGGTTGAGAATCTTTTTTTTTTTTGAAAATGGAAAAAATAACAGCATATTTTCTTGCTGAAAGACATGATTTGTTAACAAGTGACAAGAGAGAATGGGGTGTATTGCTGGAAGAATGGTCAGCAAGATGAAATGAAGTGTAGTGCACCCATGCCGACTTTGGTCTTACCTGGGAGCGTGGACTTCTGATCTAGAGTAGCAGGGACAGAGGATGGATGATGAAGTCAGAGATGCAGATGGACCTTGTGCTGGGAGCTGCGGATGTTTGCATCTGATTGTGTCAGTTTTCCTATCAGAAAAAGAAAGACATGAGATGAGTGAAGATGGAGCATGTAGTTTGGAGGTTTGAGGAAAGAGAAAAATGTTTGAAATACTCTTCTAGGAAAATAAGTGAAAGAAAAGTATGAATAAAGGTAACTATGTAATTGTCACATAGCCCACAGGGCCCCCTGATGAGATTAACAATCATTAATTTATAGTGATTTGAAAGTACTGAGTGGTGTTTTGCTCAAGTTGATAAGCTGTGCAGGTACATATGGAGAGGAGATGAAAAGTTGGTATTCAGGGTTTCCCTCCTCATGTAATTAAAACAAAATGAGAAAACAGAAAGAAAATTCAAGTGTATGCCAGAGAGGGATTATTATAACAGATCGTGGAATTTTTATTGGATGAGAAAGGAAGGACATGAGGGGAAAAGGAAGTTGGAAAAGGTGGAAGACTGAGGGATTATAGCTCCTAGCAGAATCTCAATATTAATTCAGTGTACTAGAGGGATTCAGATGAAAAATAGATTATGGTAGGGGTTGTAAAAGCATGAGTTGCTTGAAATCGAGATTTGAAGAGTTTTTAATTAGTGATAATAGCCAGAATTTAAAGTATGATCATGATATTGAGTGGCTGGAGGAAGACTGAAAACAAGTCATTGGAAAAAAGGAGGCCAAGGAATTGAAGGGCCAGAGAATTGGAAGGATCATCTAGGTGGATGTGAAAACACAAGGAGCAAAGGCAAAAGTTGCATTAAAGAGAGTGACAGCAAACCAAGAGTAAATGATAAACCAATAAATGAAAAGAGTCCATGACTCTGGCATCAGTAGATTACTATAATATGGAAAGGTACTGTCCTTAATTGAATGACCAATAACAGCTAAAGGATGTGGGAGTATATATGATTAGAGAAAATCAACTTTTTCATGGATAGAGTCTCAGCTATCCAGACTTGGGTGGATTCAACAGTTATCTAGTGTTTGATAACAAAATTAATTTATCAGCTGAATGTGAGATGATTAGACTTTGGAGGTATATAGCATAGTGAACAAATTTAAGAGGTATTGAAAAATAAACCATAATGGCATTTAGTTATATTAGAAACACATATATGTGGATTCAAGTACTCATCATTGGCATAGACCACTCCCTTCTGATGGATAGATACTCTCTGCAAACAGATTTAAGCCTTCTCTGGTTTCATAGACAGTTTCATTAAAGGGAAACCATATATGTCAAATGTGGATCTTACTGTAGTTGATCATTATTTATAGGTTGTCCAAGTCTGGTTGACTTAGGCATTTGTGGTATCGAACAGAAAAGAAGACAAAGGCAGGGTATGTGAAGGCTTTGAATCCAAAGCTATGGATTTCGGACTTTTTTTCTCTAGTTATTGTTTATAAAATATATTTGGCTAATAGTATATATGTATTCATTTTATATTTGTGATAATTTAGTTTTTAGCAAAAAAAAATTATAGTACAAAATATCCTAATTTTAGAGATGCAAACTGAGAATCACATAGACAGAAGTTAAGTAACATGTGAGAAACAAAACTAGCCTTTGTTGAAGCAGGGAATCAGAGCCCTCCATTATCTAGAGAACATTATCCTTCTCTTCCACACAGTCAAACCTTCAGTATTCTCGAAGTCTCACTTCTCAGCAAGACCTTCCCCAGAACTTTGCCCGTAAAGATTTTTTCCTTTTCTAAATGCCTATTGTGTTTACTCTTTTTACCACACATTTAGATGGGATACGAGAGAGAAAAATGAATTTATGCATTTTCTGTATGGCATCACATGATTGGAGTAAATGCCCAATTTTCTGGCATGGTATTCTCAGTTCAATTACTCGATTAGATAAATATTGTCTCTACAGCCCAGGTTTTTCTCTGAAAGTACCAATAATATTTCAATAGAACGATCATTTGTCAGGGGATACGATTGGACTTTTTGTTTTAAAAGATAGTTACTGCCTCACACTGGTGATTGGATCACTGATCCCAAGAAGGGCTACCAAATTCACCTAATTTGCATAGTGGTTCCTTAGTATCATTAATCTTAAAAGAAGTACAAAGTCGGGCCTGCCCCATGGCGTAGAGGTTGGATTGGTGCACTCCTCTTCGAGGCCCAGGGTTCGCAGGTTCGGATCCCGAGCACAGACATACACCGCTCATCAAGCTGTGGCGGTGTCCCATATTCAAAATAGAAGAAGATGGACACGGCACGGATATTAGCTCAGGGCTAATATTCCTCGGCAAAAAGAGGAAGTTTGGCAATAGATGTTAGCTCAGGGCCAATCTTCCTCATCAAAAATAAATAAATAAATAAGAAGTACAATGTCAAAGCCATTTGCAGGTTTCTTTTCTTAGTTCAGATAATATAATGCTAAATGTTACAGAATAACAGATTGACTGACAACTCTTCTCTATGCATATCATCTACCCTAGTTCTGACTGTCCTGTTTCGGTTAAAGAGTTTACAGGTCTGCCAGAATCTCACAGATTGTTCCAGTGCAAAACTCACCCTCCTGGGAATAAGAAAGGCATGAGAGATTTATTGTAATTTGCATACTATTCTTATAATTGGCATGAGAATAAATATTTTTATTCTGTCAAATAAGGCTTATTTTAAGAAACATTAGTGTCTGCTAAAACAAACCTCAATAATTGACTACCATTTCTCCACCCTAACTAAATCTACAGTTTTAAATTTTTCTAAAGGTCTGAGGATGCTTGTTAACAAAAGTTGAGAAGGTAATGTAGAAATTGCTAATTAGTAACAAATGCATTATTTATGGATGCCTAAAAATATTATTTAAATAACCTTTAAGTTAACAATGTTGTAGAGTTAAATTTTAATTGGATATTAATTGGATATTGGTCTCATTGTTTTTGAGATGTAGTATTTTTTTAATATTATACTTTTTAATAGAGAAATACAGAAATATCTTTCTGCCCAAAGCCACTTTGGTTACAAACGCTCTCCATAATAAATCCTTTTGCACTCACGCAAAAAAGCTGGGTGTGTGGGTATGAATGTGTGTGTGTGCCTTGATTTTTCCAGAAAGTGCATTTTCAAAATTATATTAATTAGATTTCTTTGGCTACTCTGTGCCACATACCAAAAAAGTCAAAGAAATTTCCAAGATGTATTCACCAAATTGTAGAGGCTATCCTAAGTATATACATATTCAGCATACTTTCCTCCATGTTTCCCAATCCAGCTGTAATTTAGTAAAAGTAGAATTAATCCTACATCCTACAAATAATGAAGAGAATACAGAATCTATTTGGCCTTCTTGAAAAGAAAATGATGGTGAAATCTAATCAACCAAGGGAACAGTCAAAGTAGAGAGAAACAAAGAAGCCATCCTAAAATGAGCAAAGGACCCATTAATGCTTAGATCTAGGGCTACAACTGGGATAATTGTGCAACTGTAAGACTACAGAAATGGAAATGGTTGAATAAAGGAAGAGAAGAAATGTAAATGTGCTCTTTGTTTTTTCTTCTTTTTTGTCTTTAAGAGTTCATAGATATTATCTTAAGTTGAACTATATCATTAAAGAAATGACCTGAAACATTTAAAGTTTTTACTTTACTTCATTTTCTCTTTTCCTTACACATTGAAAGGATTTTTAGGCAGTATTATCTTTTGTAATAAGGAAATACATAATTGGAGTTCATCTATGTCTTCAATTTCAATGAAATTGATTTTTTGGTTAAATTCATATCAAATTTGATACCTTTTATACAAATTACTATGAGCGCAGTTTTGTTAAATTATATCTATATAGTATATTTAAGTATCATTTTGCTTTTGTAAATGCATACTTTCTGGATGATGTTTATTTTGGGGTTGTAAGATTATGTTATATGTTTGTTTCTGTATTTTATACTGCTCTGCACAGTTTGAAAATTTTTAACAAAAGTGTATTATTTCTACACAATTGATGTCATTATTTTCCTTAAAAAGATGTATGTATGTGTGTGGAAGAGTGTTGACATCCCCATGTTTCAAGGGCTGGGCACAGATCAGGCTTTTCTAAAGGTCAAATTTGTGTCCCTTTGCAAGCCCTCTGAATTGAGGATTAAAGACTGTGACTTCCTGAACAATGTGATATAAATTGACCTCTGCCCCAGTATTTCATTTTCCCCTTGGCAAGAAGGAGATGTTGCTATATATATTCACTGTCTTAATCTCAAGCTTCCAGTAAGCACAGTACATTTTATTTCATAGCATAGGACAAACACAATCCTAGATATTTTCAGTCACAACATAGAAATAGTCTAATATATGATAAGATACTAGATGATGCCAAAGTAGATGGTTTAACAAGTGTATATCAGATTACCTTTTCCAATTCATTTTGCGTCAGAAACTGTGACTGGTCTATTTTCAGTGCACTGAATCCCGTTTCAGTGTAGCCACTTTTTCTTTCTGTTCAATTAGAAGATTTGAGAATGTGCCAATTTTTTTTTCTTTTTTACTAGTAGATAGAAGAGATAAACCATTAAAGTAATCTCTTTAAGCCTCAAACACAATAGTCAACAGTTAAATGTAAGTATGGATTGATTATAGATTCTCATCTGGGATGTAGTTAGCATGTTAACTAAACTGTGTTATCTGTGTTGTCCTATGTTATCCATAGTACATTCCTTTTTATTGCTGAATACTAGTCCATTGTATATATATACCACAATTATTTCATCTATTTACCAGTTGAAGGACATTTGTGTTAGTTCCCTTTTTGGATATTAAAAATAAATCTTCTGTGAATGTTCATTTTTTTTGGTGAGGAAGATTAGCCTTAGCTAACATCTGTTGCCAATCTTCCTCTTTTTGCTGAGGAAGATTGGCCCTGGGCTAACATCTATGCCCATCTTCCTCCACTTTATATGTGGAACGTCTGCCACAGCATGACTTGATAAGCAGTGCATAGGTCTGCACCTGGGATCCAAACCTGAGAACCCCTGGCCACCGAAGCAGAGCACGTGAACTTAACCACTACATCACTGGGCAGGCCCTGAATATTCATTTTAAAAAAAGTTTTTGTATGGATATATGCTTTCGTTTCTTTCATGTAAATACTTTGGAGTGGAGTGGGTGGGTCACATGGTAGTGGTATTTTAACTTTTAAAGAAATTGCCAATGAAATATTATCAGTACTAATAGAAAACAAACCACTGATATACATGTAACATGGATCAATGTAAACAAATGTAAAAACCAAGAGAATATGTTGTATAGTTCCATTTATTTGAAACTCTAGAAAATATCAATCTAATCTTTTTTGTTAGAAAAAGCAAATATTTGATTGCCTGGAATGCTGATATGTAAGGGTGGACTGGGAAGAGACAACAGAAGTTTTCAGGAGAGAGTAAGATTTTATACTTTGATTATGGTGATAGTCAGAGTGATATATGTATTTGTCAAAAGATATAAAATGTATACATAGAATGGGTGAAATTTGTTTCATATTAATTATACCTCATGGATGGTAAATTTATTTTAAATGTTGCTTGAAGCTATGCCTTTATTTCCTGTTAGAACTTGGCACTACTTCAGTATGCTTTGCCTCAAAGAAATCTCATCACCTAATTTTATTTGGTAATTTTCTGTATATTCTGTAAAATAAGAATATTATAAATGTTTCATAAAATATTATTTATATAAAGGATATTATAACTATTCAGAATATTATTATATTCTGTAAAATAAGAATAAGAATAATATAAAGGGTGCTCTGAGGATTAAATATGTTTGTAAGTATTAAGTAGCTAGGACAGATCCTGGCATATAAATTTTATATTTCATGCCAGAATGCACAGTGCACAAAAATATCACCTCTCCCAAATAAGTTTATTTTTTTCATGTCAACTGGTGCTTAACTCACATAAGTGCCTCTAATGTAGAATATTTAAGATACAGTGTGAGGTGGAAAGCTGAGGAAATAGTTTTATGAGTTTTAAGAAACTCCTACATATGACTATCTAAACATAGATTCAGACCTGTTACCTGGATGGAATTTAGATAAGAATAGGACTTGTGTACCCAAACATGAACATGACTACAAAGATATAAGTATATTTTTCTTATTTATATGGTTTTAATTTTAATGCATCAATTCTTTGGTGTCCAGATCACATAGAGATAAGAAATTAGCAAATATCTTCAAAACTTCATGAATTATCTTCTGTAATATCAAAGCAATTCTATAAAGATAGACTGTCTATTGTAAGACAATTGCAAGAGGAAGGCACACACATTGGGACAAAATACTCTTTCCATGGTCTGTGTACAAATAAAACATGTTAGTTGTGGCTGTAATCATCATATGGAATGCCTTGGAACTATATTTAAACTCATATTTCTGTGTCATTGTTATCCACACAGTTAACTTTTGCAGTTTCCTAGTTTAGTTAAATGGATTTTCATTTTATTGAATGATAGTATTTTAAATTAGTTTGGCCCATAAAGAAGCTTATGATTTTGCCAACTCTTTTTATCTTACTTCACCCACAGTGTAGACTTGAGAGGCACTGTCACTGTTTACAAATCCATATTCAACAGGTTTGTGACTTGGGGAAATCATGGGCTTTGGAGTCATTGACATGTGAATTTGGGTATCAGGCATGTCATGTGGTGGCATTTTGACTGTGTCCACTTTTCATAAATTCTGTAGCATTCAGATTCCTCATTTGCATGATGCAGAATATTATACCTACCTTACAGGATGATTTTGCAGAATAAGTGAAATCGTAGAGGTAGAATACAAAGCAGGGTACGCACCTGAGATAGAGTCAGCACCAGTTGTCAGCTCCATCGTGACCTCCGTTGCTCTTAAGTGTAGGTGAAAGGACTATATATAGTGAATTACAAAAGGATATGTGAATGCGAGCATATTTGTTAGCAAAAATGCATATATATGTGCATGGTGGGAAGATGGGTCTTGTCAAAGAGAAGCTTGACTTTCAAAAGAAGGGATTGGGGATTTTTCTAGTGTGTTTTGCTATGTCTTTTTTTTTTCCTTTCTTTTTCTTTTTTTTTGTAGAGTAAGAAGAAGAAAGACCAACAGGAAATAAAACAAAACTTGGATTTGCACCAGAGCATGAGGTAGTCATCATCTGAGCCAATGAAACTGTTGGAGAAAAAGAGGTTTGGGAGATATTTCGTCCATTTAGTATTTTGCCTAGGGATAAGTTTGACTTGGTACTTCATCCTCTGTGTGTTCTTGCTGCTATGTAAATTCATCAAAAGTAATTCAGTTTTTAAAGAAAAATCCCTTAAGATTTAGAAACACCTATCACATCAGAATTAAAAATAAACGTTAGTCAAATAACCAAATAACCCTGACAAATTAGTCCCTGTGTCCACAATAAACTTCCTAAAGACACTCAAATGAAATGTCCTGTAATATAAATCTTGAAACAGGAAATAAATTATGCTACTAAATAAAGATTTCTTTTTAGGAAGAAAAAGATAAATGTATTTACAACAAATAATTAACCAGCCTGTGTAGACAGTACCATCTTTTGTAGAATCTTTGAAATTAAGGTTTTCTTTTGCCTTTTTAATTGATACACAGGTACTCTAAGCCTGGTTGCAACAAATGTGAAATCCCTGAAACACTGTACTCTGTGCATTCTGGTCTGATTAGTTACGTTAATGAAAGTGTGGGTTCATGAGGCAAGTCTTAATGATTTTCTCCCCATATTACCTGAGCCTCACATGGTTACACAGTCAAATAAATATTAATATTATCAACCCTGGTCATCTATCTTACAAACACCAATCATTGGTGATAAGGGTAATATAGATAGTGAGATGTACCTATCTCATTATCTAGGGAAGAAAGCAATAGTCATTCATTCAAAATATTTACTGAGTTTTCATTCCAGGTAAGACTGTGTTTTAGGTTTTGTGGAAAATTGAAAGGAAACATTATAATAAGGACCTCTTTTGGTACTGTGTAGTGTGTATGTGTGTATGCATGTATACACAATCTTATATACATATATACAAACATACATATTTCTTACAAGATACTGTGGGGATATGTTAATGCCCAATTTTTTATATCAGAAAACTAAATATTAGCATAAGGAAATATTTCTCCGAGGTCTTTTTTCATAAAAGTTTGGAAAAAAAAGATTTTCGCAGAGGTGTCCATATGATCAAGACAATTATTTCTAAAACATAATGCCACAAACTTGCCAGTGGTAACTATTTTGTCCATTGAAAGATGTTTCTGTACTTTTGCTTTCTAGGACTTGTATTTAAACGCCAAAAGACATTTTTAACGCTTTTTCAGATTAACTTTTTCTGTTGTATCTATTTTTAGTGTCTTTGAATAAAAAACATCTGAAAAACAATTCCAAAGACTTATAACTACCTAACTTTGGAGGCAGAATTTTATTCCAGATTTATTTAATAACATTATCTGTGCTTTTTACTTTATTTACAAAGACATGGTCTTCACTCTGTCATATACTTTAGGTAACAAAATCTATACTACATTAATAATTATAATACAAGATGAGTGAAAAAAAGTAATAAGAAACTATTTGTAGAAATATATTGATATATTTATATCTTGATATATATTTTGGGCTGCAAGCCAGATTACTTCTATTTGAAGGAGAATTGTGGAAATAGTACAGTAGTAAGGGAGTTGGCAGTTGAATTAGGTTCTGATGGATAAATATGAATTGAGCGTGTGGAAAATAAGTGGATACCTTTCCCGGTAGAGAAAGCATGTAAGCAAATCTATATGTAACCTGTGATTACAGGTGGGAAAAAAATACCATAGCATTTTGGTTCCAGATGTTAGAAAATAAATTAGGAATATTTTAAACTTGTTTATGATGTTTCTGGAAAATGACTGTATATCAAAAATTCATCCATCTAGGAAAGAAGTCCTGGGGCAGAGAATAAGGACTAAGGAGATGGATCTTGAAACAATTTGAGGAAACAGCTTTCTCTTCTCTGTAGGTCTGGAAATTAATTGACTTCAGCTCAGGGTTTCCCACAGTCTTCTAGTTGTGGAGACAGAGCCTCCCTGGGGAAGCAGGTTAGCCAGGGGGGATACAATCTTTAGTAAAATCTTCTCAAGGGCAACAGCCTTACCTCAGTTTTGCTGCGGATACTTAGGAGTAACCTGTGCCTATGGTTGAGGCAAAGATCATACAGAGAACTGTCTTTTCTCTCCTCGAGCCAGAGTTGGAGAGGCAGTGGCAGGAGCCAGGCAAGGATTGCAGCACTCAGCATACATCTGCCACCTCACAATGGTTATTATCAGGAGCAGAAGTCATGGGAGAATAAGTCAAGAAGACCAAGCAACAAACATCTGCAGGACCATTATGGAAAATTCTGTCCAAGAAACAATGAGTGTGGAGCCTAACTTCCATCAGTAGAGATATTGGGGCCTCCTGCCATCCAAGTTCGAGCTAGACAACAAGACTAAATATTGGAAATCATATTCAATCAATGGGGGACTACTTAGGCCTTTTCTAGATGCATCTTCTTCTTACTTCACTCGCCGCTGTCTGGTACACCATTTTTTCCCTTTTCTGATCAACTAATTTTAGAATATGCTTGAAATATACCTTTAAAAATATGTATAAAGATTGTCTATTACAAAACTTCCCAGAGCCTTTATACACAAAGAGGAACTATAAATTTTAAAGAAGGGAGTGTGGCATAGAGGGTGCCACTATCTTATTTGAACACAGAGGCTATTTATATAACTTGTGTTTGCCTAGAACATATTTTGGGCAACACAACCAATTCAGGAGTAAGGTTCTTTGGCACGTAGTATTTTACAGCTTCTTATCTAAATTTCTATTGCCAGCTCTAATAATACAATTATGGAATTTCAGAAAATTATTTCTACTCCCAATACTTCTAGTTTTTCTTCTCTCTAAAAAATAGGGGTCTTATTGTAGGCCTATAATATTACTTCCAGATTTAATGTCTGAAATTCAATGTGTAGACTTGATCTGTATGTATTTACTTTATCAATTTGTAAACATTATAGAGTATCTATGATTCAGCAGGGATCAATTTTTCTGTGAAAACATTAAGATTTTCATTTACTGCTGAATGGTGCTCTCTAATTCTCACCACAATTTTTACAGCTCTATTCTTATTGATGGGAAAGCATCAAAGTTCAATAACCCAAGAGTCACAATTCAATCAGTTCAATAAAACCAGTAAGGGATTAAACTATAACAACTAGACCATAAGTGTTAGATTAATTCACTTTCACTCTAATATTTCAGGCATTAAATATTTTAAGAAGTGACTTTTCTTATAGACCGAATGTAGAAGAACTGGATAATGAAAATTGTTTTATAAAAAGGGGAACATTTATTCTCAGTCATGCACCGATTCTAGTCTTATATACTACTGAGGCTTTATGATCTTTTCTGAAATCCCCGTTTCCTTCAGGAACTTACTTTATGAGTTCCGGGTTAGGAACTTCTGATATTTTTTGGTAAGACCCTGAAGAAAAAAAACAATAAATCTTTTTTACAAAAGACTTTCTTCTTAAGTCGTTGATAGATGACTCCAGCAAGTTAGCTCATTAATTTAGAGCTGATGTTTGTGAATCAGTGTTATAGGTTCATCCAGTTAGTTGTGCCTCTTCTCTGGCCACAAACCTCAATGATAACCTTGATCTGGAATGCTGATCACTTATAACTTCGGTAGTAAGAAAGATTTAACTAAGTGGGCCTTGAGAATTGAGCACAAACCATGATGTTATTGACAAACAAGAGTACAGGCACTGTTGACCATGAAGAAAGACTCCCTCATTCAGGAAAGATAGTATATTTTAAAGCTGAATCAGGGCACTAATGATTTAGAAAACTGCACAACCTGTAACTTTTTGTCCAAAACGAAAGTAGCACACAAGTTTTAGGTCAGAGTGACTCATAAAAAGTTAGAAAATTAGAGAAAAGTATCAATAAACACAGAACCATTGCCCAGCCTGTAGAGGCACCAGGAAAAAACATACTTGAGAGCAAGGTTTGGTTCACCTGTATAAAACAAAAGTACTTGTTTCCCCATACATGTTGTTATAGTTTTATTACTAACAACACTATTTTCTTTAAAATCTAACAGAAATTTACTTAAACAAAATTTAAAAATAAAGCATCATTTGATCCTAGGAAAGACAAAATATTTTTAACATTTATGTTTTGTGATTTAAGCATAGTGCTTTTCATCACAATTTGCATTAGACCAAGAATTGTAGGGTTGGGAGCTGGGAGTAGGTAGCCTACCCCTTCCTTATTTTCTTCACTATGGGAAAAAAATCTTTAGATTCTTAAGTCTCCCTTCTTGGATCTTTTTGCCTTCCCTGAGTACCAGGATTCTTTGAGCTCTCTTTAGGTACCCGGTAATGTGTGCCTAAGAAGATACTTTTAGGGGGAAGAGAAAGACATCACCCAATTCTAACAACGTTATGCTCCTCCCATACCATTAGAGCTGCTAGAATCAGTGAGCGCTCCAAGCTGACTGTGCGATACCCGCTCAAGTTCAACACCCAGCACACCTCAGGCAATCTGCGATGAGCCAGCTAAATTACCAGTTTCCAAAAACAAAAAGCAACAAATGAAAAAAAATCTAACTAAAGGTTTAATTTACTTTCTCCTCTAAGTCCAGCCCAAGGAGCTGGGCTATTACAGCTCTGTTCTGTCATTCCCATGGCACTCCTAGGGAGCACAGACCCTGTTGTGTTCACCATGTTACCGAACCATCAGACTCTTCACCAGAAGTAGTTGTCATACAAAGTAGGGCTTCTAGCAGCAGATAGGAGACTACGTGGGATCTTTTCCAAAGTCCTAGCCGTCCCTGAGCTTGGGACAGCAGGGGCCTTTTATCTCAATGAGGAATGAATATTCCAAAGGGAGAGGTGGGTATTCACTTGCACAGGCTCAGTTCACTCATCTGAGCAGGTGCTGCTTTTGCAGTGGGGCTGGATCTGGTTCAGGGTGGTTGGTGATTGCATCTATTAGCATAACAACAAAAAAAAAACAATTTGAAGGAACAGTTAAATGGTTCCAAAACCTCCCTTGTGTTTTTCGGGGCAATTAGTTGCTGACAACTACTCTAAACTATAGCCTACAACATTACTTGTTCTAGAGAAGGCAGTGTTTTATAGATGCTTGTTAAGTGAATGATAGAAAGAAGTAGTTAATAAATAATTAAATAAATGGCGCTATAATAATTAGTATGCATGTGGAACTATAAAATTGATTCCCACTTCAGACTATCAACGAAACATTCATTTTCATGTAGATAAAGATATAAATGTGAATTTAAAAATCTAACAATTTAGAAGAAAATATAGAATATATTTATAACTGGATGGATTTAAAAAGAAACACAAATCGAATAATACAATTTGATTATTAAAATTTTTAAATAATTTTACAACAGAGAGATTAGTAGAATGAAAATCTGAGATACAGACTGGAAGAAGATACTTGAAAAATACTTAACATAGTATACAGAATATACATATTACATGTGTGTATATATATATAATTCCTACTGTGGAAATTGATAAACAGAAACTTCATTAAATTAGAGTCAGGATGCCAAAAGGGGGAGCTCTCACGCCCTGCATTGATAGCAGAGCACAGCAGGAAGAAGACGTCCTCTTCTTGACTGACAAGAAGCTCAGCCAATGAGAGGCTGTCACAACTCAGCCAGTGAAAAGCCACTAGCTTAGAACTCTTTTTACAACTTCCCTCCCAACTTCTTCTTCCCCTCTATAAATGAGTTTCTCCTCCCGTTGTTAGAATGGACTTGCATATGGCTTGCCATGGTTGCAGACCCCAAATTGCAATTCTTTGTTGATCCAGAATAAACCCATTTTTTCTGGAAAAATAACTGGCTGTCTATTTGTTTAAGGTCAACACTGTTAATTGAGGGGCCGCCCCATGGCGGGTAGCAGTTAAGTGCACATGCTCTGCTTCTGGCGGCCTGGTTTCGGATCCCGGGCCCACACCGATGCACCACTTGTCAGGCCATGCTGTGGCCGCGTCCCATATAAAGTGTAGGAAGATGGGCATGGATGTTAGCCCAGGGCCAGTCTTCCTCAGCAAAAAGAGGAGGATTGGCATGGATGTTTGCTCAGGGCTGATCTTCCTCACCAAAAGACAAAAACAAAAAACACTATTATTTGATAAGAAAAGAAATTCAGATAGAAAAATAGACAAAGTAAATGAATAAGCAAGCCTTGTGAAGGAAATCTGGCCAGCCAATAAAAATAGAAAAATATTTGAAAATATTTCAATAAAAACTATCAAAGAAATCATAGAAATGCGAATTAAAACAGATATAATATACCATTTTATTGGCAAAAAATTTTAGTCTTACAATAAGAAATATTGGCTAGCTTATGGTAAATTAAAATTCTCACTTTTTTTTCACCATCGTATAAAATGCTAAAGCACCTTTCAATAACAAAATATAATTATCAGTCAATTAAATAGCAGTCCATTACAGATAAAAATGCACATATCCTGCCATCCATCCGTTCCACTCTAAAATATACACTTTGTAGGCACTCTTTCACATGTGCCTGAGGAGATGGTTACACAGATTTTTATTGTTGTAATTTTCATAATAGCAAACATTTGGAAAGACCATAAATGTCCATAAATGGGTGATTGTATAATTAAATTATAAAGAATTCATAAAATATACCAATGCAAAAGATTAATGTAGAGCTACATATATATTCAAGAATAAATTTTTTAGATTATGAGTTAAAAAGCAAGTTTTGGAATTGTGTGTACAAGAGACCACGTATATCACATTTTAAAAAACAAAAACATATATATTCTCATGCTATATAGTGTATATATATAATATTTATATGGCTTTTAGAAAACAGGCAAGGATATGACAGTTGTCCAACTTGGGGTTAGAGAAAAGGGGATAAAATCAGAAAGAAACATTCTGGATCCAACTTTATAATTTTATCCCTTAAGTTTGGAATCTGATTAAGTTATGAAAATGATATGAAACTAACTATATGAAAATTAACTCTATGAAAGTCAGTTGAATAAATGAGTGTTCAAATATATGAAACATGCAGTCACTTTGATCACATAATTGTGTTTTATCCTTAAAATCCTTTCACTACAGGGGGATGTGGTGGGGATTAAGTGTACAGCATTGAAAGAGAACATTTGAGGATTAGAAGCAGTGCTTTGAATCTCCAAACTATTATTCCTTCTTTCCACTGCAGCAAGTGGGAAATTATGTGTATGTCAGGACTGGATAATTTCGTATGTGATCTCTGATTACCAAGGCCAGGGCTGGAGATGCTACTTCAGTGAGGCCATATACTATAATGAAATTACTTTGATGAAATACTATAATGAAATTAATTGAATCTTCTACGTATACCTCTCTGCCTCAGGTATAAAACGTGTATTAAGAGGCCTCTAACGATATTTTTACAGCCAGAAAAAAAAATCAAATGTGGCCAAGATATTAATATTTTAAACAACTTGAATACTATTGTTCTCACATTGGATAATAAGGAACGTTTTCTTCTCTCCTTTTACAAAGTCCTTTTTTATTTAGTACTCAGTATCATTTCTTTTAAAGTTTTTCTCTTTTATTGTACCAAGATTTCTAACAGTTTTTTCTCAGGCAGTCATACTTACCATACAAATTTCTCAAAAGTAGACCTTGAGACAAGAAATTGAGTGCAGATGGTTCTTACGGGAAGTGATTTTAGGAAGGACAAGTGAAGAGAGGGAGAGTGTGACAGGAAGGGAGGATATGCAATAAAGAATCAGTTCCTACTTAGCAGATTACCGCTGTGGACAATTGGAACTTACTCCTGTGGGACGCCTCTGAGGAGCCGGGTAACACAGATCCCAAGAATAACCAATCAAAGGATGCCAACACAGGGGTTTTTATTCGAGATTCCTATTCCTTATTGCTTGCTTCTATGGCATTAATTTTTCATCAAGTCAGAACATCTTGCATGCACTGAGCAAATTCTTAGGGCACCAGAGAGAGAACTTGAGTAGAGAAGTTGAGACTGAGAGACTTGAGTGCTTGAGATAGAAAACTGTGAGCAAGCAAAGCAAATGTCCACCAGCTGTGTAGCTGAGGGTGAACCCAGAGGTGCGCTGAGGGAAACGAGTGGGACATCAGCGGGAGCTGCTGCAACCGGCCTCCCAACCTTCCTCACTCCACTCCCTTCACTTTCCTGTCTTCCAGACTCATAATTTCCACACTTCCAACCTTCTTTACCTCTGTTCCATTTCTTTAATCATCGGATTTTCCAAAGGACCACGGTAAGTTACAGAATAGGAAAATGCACAGAAATTCAGAGAAGACTGGCTCTTCTCCGCAGTGGATCCTCTTCACTGTTTCAACACCACTGAAGTTGGAAGCCGCATTACGTTTTTGGCCTAGAGAGTCCTCACTGAGTGAAACGATATTCAGGAATTGACAGGACATAAAAGGTAACAATGGAGAGGGGTAGAGTACTCCCACAGGGTCACGGCCAAGAGGCTTGTAGATGCAAAATACTGAGTTCCATGCACAATGTGTGCTGTAAATTCAAAATCCTTACTATGGCTTAAAAGGCACTGTTTTTCCTGCTCCACAGATAACTCTGATCCTCTTCCTAAAACTCTTTCTCCCTGACTTACTGCACTCAAGGCTAACTAGCTTCCTTGCTGTTTCTCAAACATATCAAAAATGCTTCTGCTTCTGTACTCACCTTTTTCCCCATAACTGGAATTCTCTTTCCAAGAACTTTGCAAGACTCCCTCCAGTTTATGCACATTTTTAGAATACTGCTCAAAAAATCACCTCTTCTGAGAAGTCTTCCTTGATTCCATCATAAAAAATGGCACCTCCTAGATGACTTTCTATCCCCTTTACTCTCATTTAGTTTTCTCCACAAACAGACAAGTCAAAAAAAGTTTTTTTTACCTCTTATTATCTACCTCACCCATTCTAAATGTAAGCTACTTCATGGGAAAGACATTGTCTCTTATTTGCTGCTGTATCTTGAACATAGGTACTCAATAAATGTTTGCTGAATAAACAAACATAGCATTTCCTAATAGGTCCCTTAATTGTTTGTATTAATATATACCACCACTGTATTTAACCTCCCTCAAGGAAGAGTCTTCGTTTAATTTGTTTTTATCCTCAGGACATCATATAGACTCTGATACATGTATTTACTCAATGCGGAAAACATCAACCAAGACCCTAAAAAGTTAACAGATGGGGGCCGGCCTGGTGGTGTAGCGGTTAAGTCTGTGCACTGTGCTTTGGCAGCCCGGGGTTCGCCAGTTCAGATCCTGTGCACAGACCTACGCACTGCTCCTCAAGCCATGCTGAGGAGGCATCCCACAGAGCAACTAGAAGGATGTCCAACTGTGACATACAACTATCTACTGGGGCTTTGGGGGAGGGGGGAAAGGAGGAACATTGGGAACATGTTAGCTCAGAACCAATCTTCCTCAAAAAAAGAAAAAGATTGTTCTAAAAAAAAAAAAAGTTAATAGATCTAGGATGTCCCTACACTTGAGGTCAATATAATGCTAACTATCATTAGAATCAAGCTTTAGGGGCCTCTTCCAATGAAGAGTCACTTCTCTCATTCAATGCATCCTGCCTTGGGGTAAAATTCAACTAGTATGTTAAGACAGAATTGTTTAATTGTTTATACAGGAAATATTGTCCTCCAAATTCATGAAGACTTGTTGATTTTTTTCTGGGGTTCTAAGTGGTTTTGTGTTTTTTCTTTTGTTTTGTTTTGGTCTTATACTGAGTTCTAAATATATTAAAAACGACTATCTGTAGTCACAGTCAAAATCCCAGCAAGATATTTTTTAATATCAACAAACTGATTCTAAAGTTTATATGGAGAGGAAAAAGACAGTGAATGGCCAACACGAAATTGAAGAAGAAGAACAAAGTTGGAGGACTGACACTACTTGTCTTCAAGATTTACTATAAAGTGTCTGTAATCAAGACAGTGTGGCATTGGCGAAGAACAGGCAAACAGATCAATAGAACAGAATAGAGTCCAGAAATACATCAACATAAATATAGTCAACTTATCTTTGACAAAGGAACAAAAGCAATACAATAGAGCAAAGATAGTCTTTTCAACATATTGTACTGAAACAACTGGACATCCACATGCAAAAGAATTAATCCAGACACAGACTTTACACCCTTCACAAAAATTAACTCAAAATGGATGATAGATCTAACTGTAAAATGCAAAACTATAAAACTCCTAGAAGATAACATGGGAGAAAAACTAGATGACCTTGAGTATGGTGATGACTTTTTAAATACAACACCAAAGGCATGATCCATAGAAGAAAGAATTGATTACTGTACGTCATTAAAAGTAAAAACTTCTGCACTTTAAAAAACCACATAAAGAGAATGAGAAGACAAGCCACACACTGGGAGAAAATATTTACCAAAGACACATTTGATAAAGTATGTTATCCAAAATATATAAAGAATTCTTAAAATTCAACAATAGCAAACAACCTGATAAAAAATAGACCAAAGACCTTAACAGACACCTCACCAAAGAATATACACAGAAGGAAAATAAGCACATGAAAAGATGCTTCACATTGTATGTCATCAGGGAAATGCAAAGTAAAACAACAACGAGATACCATTATATTCCTCTTGCAGTGGCCAAATCCCAGAATACTGGCAACACCAAATCCTGGCAAGGATGTGAAGGAACAGAAACTCTTATTGATTGCTGGTAGGAATGCAAAATGGTACAGCCACTTTGGAAGACAGTTTGGCAGTTTCTTACAAAACTAAACATATTCTTACCATAAAATCCAGCAATCACACTCCTTGATATTTGCCCAAAGGCTTTGAAATTTTATATCTACGCAAAAACCTATACACAAATGTTTACACCAGCTTTATTCATAATTGCCAAAACTTGGAAGCAACCAAGATGTCTTTCAGTAGGGGAATAGATAAATAAACTCTGATATATCCAGACAGTAGAACATTATTCAGTGCTAAGAAGAAGTGAGCTCTTAAGCCATAAAAATGCATGGAAGAACATTGAATACATATTACTAAGTGAAAAAAACCAATGTAAAAAGATTACATACTGTACGATGCTAACTATATGACATCCTGGGAAAAGATAAAACTATGGAGACAGTAAAGAGATCAGTGGTTGCCATGAGTTATGGGGGTGGGGGAGATAAACAGGTAGTGCACAGAAGTTTTTAGGGCAGTGTATTATACTATAATGATGGATATATGTCATTATACATTTGTCAAAATCCATAGAAAATACAACACTAAGAATGAACCCTAATGTAAACTATGGACTTTGGGTGATTATGATGTGTCAGTGCAGGTTCATCAATTGTAACAAATGTTTTACTCTGGTGAGAGATGCTGTTCATGGAGGAGGCTAGGCACGTGTGGGGGCAGGAAGTATGTGGGAAAACTTCTGCTCAATTTTACTGTGAACCTAAAACTGATTTAAGAAAATGAAGCCTTAAAAAAAAAAAAACTATCAACTTGTCATGGGAGGAGGGTTTAGAATTTGTCAAAATATCCTGTAATTTATCAATGCCTTTGTTTTCCCAATTGATATACAAAGAACAAGAAAGTTTTGGAAGCCTGAATGAAACCATTGGTAAGGATGTACACGATACTTAAGTGGCAGTGATAAAAGACACACATCTCTCCAAATGTACGTAATAGAGCTTAATATATGTTCTCACAATTGCTGAGGCAAATATGAAAAGATTTTCAATGAATTTTTGAAATTCGAAGTGCCAGAAAGATTTGGAATCTCATTTGATTAGGGAGATAGAGAATTCAGGGGATTCAGACAGCATTCATAAATGGATCAGTCTCTGCCCAAATGTGTTTCCTGATAGATTGTGTATTGCAATCAGTGTTTTTTTCCCATTTAAGTTGCAGGGGGAATTTCTTCCACTTCACCTAACAGAGTCACTTTATGAAAAGCCATGCTCCCTGAGTTCAAATTATTATCTGGTTTCTTGGATGTCTGGAGGGAGAAAAAAGTCCTATAGCAGATTTCTGTATATTTTGAAGGGCTAGGGATAGATCTCTGGTTTGGAAGACACAAATTTAAACTAGTCCAAATGAACAACTAAAGGTGTATTCAGGAACCATGGTATATAACATAGTCTGAGGCTTGAGAATGCCACAACTGAGCAAATACAATTTCCATAACCCAGTGAAATCAACATTGAAGAGGATGTGACTGTATTCTAGTCGAATGCAGCTGAAAGGAAAGGAAGGCATACATAAAAGCCAGAAGTCCACATATTAGTAGAATGTTTTCCTTTTTAATTTCTTTTAAATGAATAGAGTAAGAACTGTATGAATGGGGAAGTAGTGGTTTACAACATTATAAAAAGTTAGAATCTTGTTCATACAAAATTCTCTGTGTTTAGCAAATAGTAGGATGACTCAGACTGACACACGCAGTTTGACAATGAACCTGATCCACTCTTCCTACTCTCACAGGAGGGCAATGGGAAGCAGGAGTCCTACACCAAGTCATGTGTTTGTTAATTATAGCATGAGCCCAGGAAAAATAGCTTCACCTTTCTGGGCCTGTTTAGTTTTCTGTAAAATGGCAAGATGTCATTAAGTTTCCTCTCTCCTCAAATAATCTATGCGTTATGTGATACATCATAGAATTTGATATTTTGTACAGTTTATAGGGGATCCAGCAACAGTCATCAACCACCTACCCACTCCTCTCTATGGGGAGAAAAGAAACAAGAATTTTGAAAAGCCAGGTCAATGGTTTGGGCTCTACGATAATTGCCCATTAAATTGGCATAAGGTTTAGTGGGATGGACCAAATTAACACCTAAATTTTCTAGACTACAGAAAGTCAAATGCTGGGCCAGTCTACTAAGTGGCTTTGAAATATTGTCTTCTTTTATCAATCTTTTTCATCCCCGTGTCCGTTTCTCTCTCCCTTTGCTCCCTTCTGCCTGCATTGCCCAATGTGACCTGAATGTATTGTATAGCGCCACAGTGTGTCAGAGATTGTTGTCTGTCCTGGAAAACTATGGCTAAAATTGCACAGATGAGGTGAACAAACTACAGTTGTTGAAAAGAAAGAAAACAAACAGGAAAAAAGAGGAGCAGAAGCAAAAAATTGCAGACAGAATGAAGCATTTTCTTTCTATTTCAAAAATATGTTTCTAAGCTTTAGCTGTATTACACCACAGTTGGCTATAGAACTATAAAGTTCAGTGGATTTATTGAGAAGCTCTATATAGAACTTTTTTAAGTCCATTTTTCAGTATTTTTTTTTATCTTTAAAAATAAGTGTGCTCATAATTCAATTTTGCTAGACATTTTTCATGACCTATTACAGTGAATTATATCACATGCACACTTTTCTACCCCTCATTTGCAAAAGCATTTCCTCCTCCTCAAGTTCATTTACTAATGTAGATTGATATTTTTGCCTTATCCTTATGTCCTATTTTAAGATACTAAAATTTAATCTCTTAAAACAGATTTGGGAGGCCGGCCCCGTTTCGCAAGCAGTTAAGTGTGTGCGCTCTGCTGTGGCAGCCTGGGGTTTCCTGGTTTGGATCCTGGGCGCGCACCGATGCACCGCTTGGCAAGCCATGCTGTGGCAGGGTCCCATATAAAATGGAGGAAGATAGGCACAGAGGTTAGCCCAGGGCCAGTCTTCCTCAGCAAAAAAAAAAGAGGAGGATTGGCAGATGTTAGCATAGGGCTGATATTCCTCACAAAAAAAAAAAAAAAACAGATTTGGCTACACATTTTCATTATAAAATATATGTATGTGTGTATGTAAGATATTCTTGTCAACTTTGTTTTACTTAAACTTTTTTAGTTCTAAAATGTCTTGGTATACTTGACAATATAAAGATGATATTAGAATCACTCTTGTTTTTTTATGATTGTAGCATTTTCTTATTCATCCAGTCCTCTCTACTTAGTATCTCTCATATTTAAATTAGCTGCTTATAGAGTCAGCATTTTACAAAGGCAATCTTGTTATCCACTTATAAGATATAATCTGATGTGATTGAGGAACATATGATTGTCCAAGAAAGTTTTTCCTAACAAGTTTATTTAAAATATCCATAGGAACAAATGATGTGAGCACAAATGTTTAAATTCAACACTCATGAGTGGGACTGAAATTAGCTGGAAAATATGAATACAGGGAAATATTGGAAACAAGGAAGAGTGAAATTCTATGCAACAAACTATGAGGGATTCTTTTTCATGAATTGCATAAGTGCCAAGATTTTAGAAAGTTACAAAGGACCAAGTGATGATTTACCATCCTGAAAAATATAATATCAGAAGGAAAATGTGTTAGAAATTCCCTAACGTATCCTTGCAGGATCAAAGAGTAAAAGCAAAGGTGGACTATGGATCAAATCATAACTACTCCATTTTGGACAACTTTTCCTCTCAACTGGCTCAATGATATTTTAATACAGTAGCAACAGAGAAACCAAAGGCAAACATAATCATGCCAACCAGGATGAGGTAGGTAACAGCCTTTACTCTATAGGTTATTTCCGTTATATCATATGTGAGCATCAGAGCAAAGACCAACATGCAAATTCTATCATACTACTCCCATGCTTAAAGCCTTCCAGTTGTTAGCCATCACCGTCAGAAAAATATCAATCTTACCATATATGCTATAACCTCATATGTGGGGCCCCTTCCTATCTCTTCAAAATCATTAATATCACACTTGTCACCCATCCTCAAACACATCAAGCCTTTCTTACCTCTAGGAATTATGATTCATGTTCCCCTTTTCCACAATAACTTCTCCCAATATATTTCTTTCCTCATATCATTTGGGTATCTGCTTAGGTTGCAATATCAAATAATTGGAAATAACCCAAATGCCCAGTACAAGGGGAATGGGCAAGTAAATGATGCTACATTCACACAGTGGAGTAACATGAAGCTATTAGATAACACTGATATGAAGAGAGATTTAGGATCTGCAATTTAAGTGAAAAAATAAAGGTGAAAATGTGACTTTATAGTATGAAATGTTTGTAGAAGAAAAGTGGGGATAAAAAATACACAATTGCAAAATGAAACACTGGAAAGATAAAAACTAAATAAACTAATAAAAATAGTTACCTATGGAGCCAGCCCTGATAGCCTAGTTGTTAAGTGCAACGAACTCCAATTCGGCAGCCTAGGTTCAGTTCCATCATGGAACCAGACGACTCATCTGTCAGTAGTCATGCTGTGGCAGCAGCTCACACAGAAGACCAGAAGAACTTGCAACTATACAAAGCTATGTACTGGGGCTTTGGGGGCGGAAAAAGGAAGGGGAAAAAATGGGGGAGGAAGATTGGCAACAGATATTAGCTTAGGGCAAATCTTCCCCTGTAAAAAAATAAAAATAAAAACTTACTTACGGGGACAGATAGATGGAATGTGAAATCAAAAATTACGTATACTCTATATAGTTTTAACTTTTGAATCATGTAAATGTATCACCCATAAAAGAAGCCTAAATTAGAAAAATGGCATTGAATATAACAATCAAAAGACTGAAGTTCATCTTCCAACTCAAATATAAAAGCTAAAAAGAGTGTCACTTCCAATATAATGATGAGAAAAACCCACTTAAACTTCACAATTAAAACTTTCTTGAATCCTCTTGCAGAACTTTGATAATACAGAAATCAAGTAGTGTGAATTTCAAGGATGAGCACAACGATGAAGAGATGGAACACATGCAATTTCTCACCCAAAGCAGAACACAGGACAAAAGAGTGTCTAGCATAAAAGTTGGTAAGGACGACTCAACTAAAATTTTAATAAGTTGCTAAAAGCTGAGCGTGGACTAGCATGAAAATATAGATCTTTGGGGAGCCCTGTACATATGGAGAGTTTACAATATTTATAAGATCTTTTTCACAGCCTCCACAGGTGCTCCTGAGAAACATTGGGTGCAATGTGGGAAATCAAATAGAATTTTCTTTGGTATAGATGTGGAGGGAAGGACTGCCCTAGTTCCAGAAAAGGCAAGTAAACCCTGCCACCCTGCTTGGAATCATACCTCACAGAGAGCAAAACTTTTAAGCTGCTGGAACTGGGGCAGCAAAATCCATTGCTGCTGAGGTAGGAGCAAAAGAAAAAAACAATATAAACCGAAAGAAGGACAAGAAATATACCAATATCACTAGAGTACTGTCTTCAGCACAAAGCCTGACAAAGATGCAAGACAGACTTTGGCTACCTTGAGTAGGAGAAGCAGAACCACAAAAAAATATATACAATGAGCCTTAACCATTCTGTAGTGCCAAATACTAAGGAAGTGCTCAACAAACTCCACAATGTTGGGGGACATGTTTAAGGGAGGGAAGAGCCAACCAAAAGCACCCAATGGATAAAGTTGGAGCAATACGAGCAGCAAAACTATATAAAATAGTATTGGATTACGACTCAAAGCGTAAAATAAATATCCATCACTCCATACTCATGGAGTACCATCCATCACTCATGCTCATGAATTCAAAATAATTTAAAATAAATGATTGTATAAATAAATAAATTATATGATAGACAAATCTCCTGCATAGAATTCCAAATTATTTATGTGGACACTCTGCCATTAAGGAAGTAGAGCATGATCCCTACTCCTTAATTAAGTGTGGGATGCACAAAATGACTTCCTTCTACAGAGTACAATATAGAAAGAGGGAAAAAGAGTAATTTTACAGTACAGAAACCTGACAAACACTACCTCAGACAGGTGGTCAATTGCTATAACCAATAAGGTTTATGTGTTTATAAAACAAACAAATAAATAGATACATTCACAAATACATATAAATACAGGCAGACAGTCACGTGTTTGCACCTACTAAAATTGCAATAATTAGGAAATATAATATCATTGAGTGTTGTCATGAATGTGGACCAATGGGAATTTTTTTACATATGCAATGTTAAAACAATACAATCACTTCAGCAAATGATTTGAAATTACCTTTCAAACATTATCAGGAAATTAATGTTTATTATTATTTCTGTGCATACATCCTCTTTTCTCAGCAACTAATTTGAATATCTGAGATAAAGGACAAGCAATCATGTCAAAATATTAAATTAATTGTTTTAACTCATATAACTTAACATAGATATAGTAATCAATAACTATATAACCAACTTTTAAATACTTGGAGTGGACCTTGTAATTTTAGCCCATTTAGCCTCCTTGATGTCATTAACCTATTTTATTCATTCTCAATTAGAAGACACTGTTGGATACCAACTTAAGAACCATCCCAGTTTTGTTTAGGTTTCCATCTCATGTCCGGTTCCACAGTGGAATCAAATTAGTTCAAGCCAACCTTGAGGCCAACCAAGAAACTTGCTTGCTGTTCTCAGTCTAGAAATAGTCATATAACCTAAATGGATCCAGTATTATTGAGAGGAAGAACTTATATCTAATGTTTCTGACAAGGTTTTTCTTTACCTTTTTTCAATGTTCACGTAGAATTATGCTCTATTTGTTATCAGTGGCCATCTCCACACCACTAGGTTCACCAGGCTTAGGATGAAGTCAGGGATGGAATAGTAGAGAAACAATAACGTAGTTAACAATGAATAACGTCATCAAGAAGCAAGATTTATGAAAATAAGTATCAGAGTTAGGAAGAATTTAAAGAGAATAGTCATGAAATATTAGGAGATATTTTGCTAATTTCGTTTTTATGAGAAATTGAGGCAAAACAGACCAAAGTCTTAAGAATTAATTTCTACATTTATTGGATAAAAGAGTTGAGAAATATATGGGGTAATTACTGAGATATGTCAAACTGTCATGGTGCATTCTCTCCTGCCATAACTTATCAGAGAATTCATCAAACACCACTGGATACAAATAGAGAATTTTCCCTTAATTATGTTAGAGAATGTAGCTTAAGTAAATATTCCTCAGAAAATTTACATAGATGGAGACTGCAAGTTAGTTTGCATCTTTTGAGCCAAAGAAGTGAGGTTGAATTAATCTCTGCCTATATGTCAACAGAAACAAAAACCTCTGGTTGATTGTGTTTTAGAAGTGTCGATTAAAGAGTGGAACAGCAGATTCCTTTGTTTTCCATCTTTGTGCACTTTCATACTCGAAGCCAATATAAGATAACATCCCTATGCATTTGTTCTCTGATTATCTGTTATTAGTTTTGTTTTTGTAGTTTAGAAGTGTGATTTATATCTGTCTTTGAAGTTTATATCTCATGTCTTGAAATATATTGCCGTGTTTTTTTCTGCCTACCCAAATTGATTTCGACATCTTAAAATCATGAACTATACCTCTGACTTTGGTAATAGCTGAGCACATGGAACAAGACTCCTTACAAAAGAGATTCTCAAAAACAATGCATCATGACAGCTGATCAGCTCAGCTGGAAGAAAACATACATTGGCACAAGCTAGGTCCATAGTGAGTTTAAAAATCTGAATTTATCATGACAGTAACCACCCATTTATGAGACACAAAATGAAAGAATAAATACCAAAAAGCTTGTTTTCTAACATTATTTGTATCAATGCACTGAGCCTGAAATAGACCCAAATTCGCTCCAGTGGATTGTACATTTTCCATATGTAGCTGCTTTTCCGAATGTTTCTAAATCTGGTAGGTAAACAACTTAACCCCATAGTTTAATAAGGCTATTATGCAAATAATGGTAAATTGAATAGATTATTTATTCTTCATGATTAGCAATGTCTAATTTTACTAGTAAGGTAAACATAAATCTCGTTATGTGAAGTCAAACATCAATAAAATGATATTTAAATATTAATAACCAGGTATGTATTTTGTCAGGGAAAGATGACTAAATTACTAAGGGAGACAAGGTATATATGAAATAATTAGGCTGAATCTTCCCAATATACACTTCATTTAGTTAAATATGTAGAGAAGGTATTATCCATGCACTCAAGCATATATCTAAAGATATTAATGTGAAATATATAAAGTTATCAAAAATACTTTATGACATATGTGAACAGGAGGCAGGTATATGCAACTGTATGTTTTACTTTTGAGCAGCTGGAGGAACAAAACATTAAATGACAGACAATGCTTTTCAAATGGAGCACATATATTTCCTCCCAGCCCAATATCCTGTTCACGAGCCTCTTTCATAGATATCCCTCCGATATCAGGGTATTAATCTAAATGCCACAGCAAAAAATATGCAAATTTTAAAATGGAATCTCAAAGCCACATGTAATTCCTAGGCATTCACTTCACTGTCCTCCATTCATTTGTTCGTGTTTGGTACTTAAATTGTGGGTGGTCTCTCTTTTCCCATCTCCACGCATCAAAATTATGTCATCATTAAAGAAGATATCTAGATGAATAAGATCAAAGAAAGGTAGTTTGGAAATCCTGCTTTGGGTTTATGGATTAGATCTAAATGCAAAAACGGCAGAAAAACATGGGAGACATGACATAGCTAGCAACTCAGTAAAGATGAAAGACATCTAGATCTACATTACACGGGACAGTTAAGGCAATTCCACAAAGGCTTCAGCAGCTGTCTTTCTCTCAACTCCACTTTTGCCATCGCCATCATCCTTGTCGATTTTAACATTTACATGGGAAATTCATCCAATACTCTAAATCCTGAATAACTTGACCTCATTTTCAATGAACTTCTCTTGATTTTAACAAATCACTCTCAGTTACATCCTAGACTTCAGCATTCACATCAAACTAATCAAAATATCAAGTTACTTAGTTCCAGAATCCCACTCTACAAAGGTCAACTTTCATAGTTATCCTCCCATGAAGACTTCTGGTTTATTGGCATACATAGTTATCCCTTATACATTAACTTCTCTGTCTTCCATTTTTCATAATTTGTCCATCTTGTTTATCATTTTAATAATTCTTTAATCAATATCAAAGACTCCTGTTGGGGAAGACAGAGAATCCCCCTCCACCCTTTCCCTCAAGGTTCTTATGGTTGGCCAAATAATTAAAAGACAGGTTAGCAGAATAAAATAATACCAAGTTTAATAACATGTATAGCTGGGAGAAACCAGGGAAACTGAGTTTCTCAACAAAATGGCAGAGGTTCTCATCTTGAATACTATCCTCAGCTAAAGACGAAAGAGGATGTTGAGGGGGTGCTTTGGGATTTCAGAGGGGAAGAGAACAATTCACATGGAGAGGGAAACATAAATATTTGTCAGACAGTTATTTACAGGGCCACCTATAGAGAATGAGGGCCGGAGAGACAAAATTTTGATAAGATGAGCTTGTTGGTCCTTTTCTTATCGCCTCCTTCCTTTTATGTTAAATTTTTTTTAAACAGTTTGGAAAGGGAAGCTCAAATGTTCTTCCTGAGTCTTCTGAGCCTTTATTGTCTTCAGCTTGAAATAATCCACATACCAGAGTGGTGCATCTTGGGGTGGCCTGCCCTGTGCACCATCACTCCCACGCCACTCTGCTAATTCCTTGCCCTCTTCTGGCATTCTTGTTGCATCCAACTATTACTTCATTCGTTCTCTGCTTGGGCTTTGGTGTTCCTCTAGGTCTTTATGAGTTTGTTGCCATTTCAGAATTGATCTCTCATTTTAAGTAGACATTAACATTGTCCAGAAAGCATTCCCTCTTTCTTTAGTCAGCTTTCCCATTACCTCCAATGTCTATTTCAGAATTTCTTTACATTCCTCCAGTATCCTATCCACATGTCTTCCAAAAATATTAGCAGCAAATTTCCCAGAGGAAATAGAAGTTGTGAAATTGAAACTGGTGGCTTCCAGTTTCTGTTCCAGCATGTAAAGAGCTTGGAAGTTGTCGCTCTGTCCTAACAACAAGTAAGAAGCTAAACATACAAAAAATCAACAATTCCTCTTAGATCCATAAAGGAAGTGAGATCACAAGGCAAACTGTGTCCCCCAAATTAGAGACACACCCAGGTAGAATCAGAGAATCACAACTCACCTGAGCAGAAACCTATGAGCAGAAGCCTCTGCATGAACCAGTTCCTGGGTAGGAAAAGGCAAACTGTAATTGACAAATTGCTAGAGGCTAAGTATGGACAAATCTGATAGTTAAAAATTCAAAGAGGGGGAGAGTCATACAGGGGCCCTCAGATCTTTGTGAATTTTACCTCCAGGAGCTCTACCAGGTTCTCACAGTGAATGTCGGAGAAAAATTCCCTGTGCTCCTGGCAGGGGGAGAGGAAAAGTAACCATTTTGAAATATGCCAGAGTATTCTTTTCTTCATAGCAAGGCTTGCCCTCAAGAGAAATTATTTTACCAGAGTCTAACCCTATTGGGGTTTTCTCAGCGCCTAACCAACCTGGAGGAAGAGAAATACCCAACTTCACCCCGACTCTAGCCATTCATCCCACATAAAAAGGGAGGGAATACGAAATGTGTTTGTGAAGTTCACAGCCCAGGGGCACAGACTTAAAAAAAACAAAACAAAACAAAAAACCTGAGACCTAATCAGAGGACTGTAAAATGCTTCCCCTTCCCCCTCACCTAGCCAACTACCACCATACCGCTAAAAGGCTATATACCAGAGTTCCTTTTACCCTCATGTTTAGTTTTCAACAACAGCAAAAAAATTACAAGGCAAACCAGAAACATAGTTGGATGAAATAGATCAAGCATCAGAACCAGACTCAGAAATGGAAGAAATGTTGGAACTATTAGACCAGGAGTTTAAAACAACTATAATTAATATGCTAAGGGCTGTAATGGATAAAACAGACAACATGCAAGAACAAATGGATAATGTAGGCAGAGATGGAAATTCTAAGAAAGAATCAAAAGAAATGCTAGCGATCAAAAACATTGTAACAGAAATCAAGGGTGTCTTTGATAGGCTCATTAGTAGACTGGACATGGCAGAAGAAAGACTTTCTAAAGTTAAGGATATATCAAGAGAACTTCCAAAATGGAAGAGTAAGAGGAAAAAAGACTAAAACATAGAATAGAACATAATATCCAAGAACTATAGGACAACTACAAAGGTGTAACATAGCATAATGGGACTGCCAGAAGGAAAAGAGAGAGAGAAAGGAACAGAAGAAATGTGCAAAATGATAATGTCTGAGAATTTCCCCCAAATTAATGTCAGACAGCAAACCACAGATCCAGGAATCTCATAAAATAACCAGCAGGATAAATACCAAAAAAACTATACCTGGCCGTATCTTTTCCCAACTATGACTAATCAATAGATGCATAAAAAATATTTGATAAAATTCAACACACATTCACGATAAAAACTCTAAGCAAGCTGGGAATAGAGTAGAGCTTCTTCAACTTGAAGAAAATATCTATAAAAAACATCTACAAAAAATCTGCAGCTGACATCCTACTTAATGGTGAGAAAATCAAAGCTTCCCACTAAGATCAGAATCAGTAAGAAAAGTGATAAGTAAATTATGGTACATCCAGAGAAGGGAATATTATTCAGTGCTAAAAAGAAATGAGCTATCAAACCCATGATAAAACATGGAGGAAACTTAAATGGTTATTACTAAATGAAAGAAGCCAATGTGAAAAGATTACATCCTGTATGATTCCAACTATATGGTATTCTGGAAAAAGTAAAACTATGGAGACAACGAAAGGATCAGTGGTTTCCAGGGGTTAAGGAAGAGGGAGGCATGAATCCTGGAAGCATGGAGGATTTTAGGGCAGGAAACTAGTCTGTATGATACTATAATTGTGGATACATGTCATTATACGTTTGTCCAAACCCATAGTATGTACACCACCAAGAATGAACAGTAATGTAAAGTGTGGAGTTTGGTTGATAATGATGTATCAATGTAGTTTCATCAACTATAACAAATTCACCACTCTGGTGCAGGAATGTTGATAGCAATAAATTGTAACAAGTGTACCATTCTGATGCAGGGGAGATTGTACATATTTGAGGGCAGGGAATATATGGGAAAACTCTATTTCTGCTCAATTTTGCTGTGAACCTAAAATGGTTCTAAAAAATACAGTCTATTTTTTAAAAAATTGGTATAGGCACACATTTCCCTTATTAAATAAAAGAGATACATACTTTTTTACCCTTGATAAGGTAGCTTTTTCCCATCAAAGAATAGTCCCTCTTCTGCTCTGTCTCACATATCTTCCTGACTTCTCATTTTCCATACAATATCAATTAACACCTGTGCTGCATTATCAGTCACTTCTCCTGTATTAGATCCTAAAATCATCACACACAAAAAAAGTGTTTTCCCTTGATTCTATTTCTTTTTTCAAATACCGTTCTCTATTTCCCCTAAATTACCTTTTCAAAGAATTTTTCATATTTTCTCCTTTCATCTCCTCATATCTCCACACAATTTTAAGCCCACTGCAGTCTGATTTTGAGTACTACAAAGGCTTTCCTTAAGAAACTAAGTGTCTCCATGTTCCGAAATATCAAGTTCATCTTCAAGTCCAAAATAATTTGACTTTGGCGCTGTTTACCATTCCTTTTCTTAACCCCCCTTTTGGCTCATCTTCTGCTACTTAATACTTTTCCCATATTTCCTCCTGTGTTTCAGGATATATACTTCCTCTTTGACTACTTTGCTTGCATTTCTATCAGTACTGAGCACTCTTCAGTGTGGTACTCTGCAATGACAACCTTAGACTTTCTTCTTTTCTCATATAATATTCTCTCAAAGTTATTTCATCCATGCTCATGCCTTTAATTACCATGCGTACATCATGAATGCCTGGATTTAAATACCATTTATACAACCGTGGCACATATATCCATTCTCAAACTTCCCCTTATGTTTCCACCTCATAGGTCCCTTTTGCCATTCACAATACCACTTTCATAACTCAAAAAAAAACTAGGATGTGTCATATCCAATGCCTATCTCATAATCTTTTCCACTTCACCTGATTCCCATCAATGTTCTCCTTCTCACCTCCTTATTTAGTGACATCATCATTTATTCCATTTTGAATTTTGCAGTCTGAAAACTCCACTTGAAACTTCCCTCTTCCTCATCCCCCACGACTAATCTATTACCATATCCTTCTGAATTTCCATTTTAAAAAGCAACCAAAACTGTCTTCATCTTTTTATTCTTTTGATCATCCTAGTTCAAGCTATCATCATTTCTCATATGTCTTTTATAAAGCCAACCTCTCTTTCCGTACATTTAAAACCCCTCAGTTGTCTCTAGTTATGATTAGTGTACATATATGAGTTTTAAATTAACTTACCATCCCGTCTTTAAAACTACTTGGTACCTCTTCCTTCTTTTTAATTGGTTTATTTTCTCCATCCACATTGGCTTCCTGTGCTTCCTCCTGCATCAGGACCTAATTGCAGTTTCCCTCCTCCATTCCCAGAAGCACGCTGGTTGAGACTTGCCTGATATGGACAGAGAGTTTGTTAGAAAAGACAGTATATACTTGCACAAAATTTAGCACTTCCTGTGAAAAACCATCCCACTTGTTACTTGCAAATGTGTGTGATTATAAAATTAATACTTTATTTGTCTATTAAACTTAAGCTCCACAATAGCAGTGTCCAAGAATATTTTAAACATTACCCTTACCCATATTTTATGATCCATAAATATTTCTGAAATAAATGAGTAAGACTGAGTCAATTAATTTTATTGTGTAAGCATCAAGAGAGATGGTGATGTTATATTTGATGGAAAGTAAAACGAAGAGAGAAAAAAAAGTAAAAAATTATAAACTGAGATTTTTTTAATAGTATGTTATGTAATTTAGGAAAACAAGTAATAGGTGGTGAAGGTTTTGGAAATATTGATCAGAAGAGAAATCTATACTGGAAGAAGAGAGTATATGATAATTAATGAGTGGATATGTGATAAGTCAGTAAATTCAGGGAAATCTTTATAAGTGGAAAGATACAGGAAAAAGCTTGCATAACTGGCTAACAAAACTGTAATAAGAATTATGACAGTTAACTTATGGTTTTATACCAAATAACCCGAAAGTGAGACAAGGAAGAACCAGTAGGAAATCAGCTACATAGTAAAAAAATCTGGCTTATCAAGTCTGCTCCAAAATGTCTGGCTTACAAGGCTTCCTTCCTTTGTTTTTGATATTATATTAAGAAAAGACAAAGGCAGATAAAATTTGTGGTAACTATTAGAGTGAAGTTACTATTTCCGTCTTTGAGGAAGATCTCAGCAGGAGTTTAGGAGGGCTTCTTTTTTGTGTGTGTGTATGAGGAAGATTGTCCCTGAGCTAACATCTGTGCCTATCTTCCTCTATTTTGTATGTGGGCTGCTGCCACAGCATGGCTGATGAGTGGTATAGGTCTGTGCCTGGGATCCGAACCTCAAACCTGGGCTGCTGAAGTGGAGCATGCAGCTTAACCACTACGCCATTGAGCCAGCCCCTAGGAAGAATTCTTTTTAATGGGGAAAAAAATGACATTGGGCTGGCCCTGTGGCATAGTGGTTAAGTTCAGTGGGCTCCACTTCAGTGGCCAGGGTTCAGTTCCTGGGTGCTGACCTACACCTCTTGCCAGTGGCTATGCTGTGGCAGCAACCCACATACAAAATAAAGGAAGATTGGCACAGATGTTAGCTCAGGGCAAATCTTTCTCAAGCAAAAAGAGGAAGATTGGCAACAGATGCTAGCTCAAGGTGACTCTTCCTCAGCAAAAAAAAAAAAAAAAAAGGCATTGAAAGGATATGGTCCTGAGTTAGAAATTGAATAAAAAATGAGCCCACAAGCTAGGGAACCTCTTAGGTGTACTTAGTGGCTAGTGGATACTATATTGGACAACACAGTTTATAGAATATTCTATTATCTCAGAATGTTTTATTAGACATTGGTCTTGTAGATCAGTGGTTCTCAAAGTGTGGCTTTGGATCAGCAATATTGGCATTTCCCATAAACTTCTTTAAATGCAAATTCTCAGGCCCTGTTCCAAATCAGAAACTTAGGTTGGAGGAGGCAGAAGTCCTTTATAACAAGCCCTCAAGGTGATTCTGATGCATACTAAAATTTGAGAATCACTGTATTAGATCTCTCTCTCTCTCTCTCTCACACACACACACACGCACACACACATCCCTTGGATCTTATAAATTACCTAAATGTCTGTGTCTCCATATTGCCACTTCTGTTCTACTGTGGAGGAATTGTTGCATCAAAGTAAAATCCAAGATTGGGAAATGGCGAAGTTCATCTTGTTGATCTGGAAGTTTTTGTGATTTGGTTTGGTATTAAATTTCACTCTTCTGTCCTGATGTATCTCCTTGTATGTTGTTGCCATACAAATAGAGCAAGCATGCTTAAGGGATAAGCCCAGCCCATTGAGGTGAGTTACATGTCCTAGGTCACACTTCCTACAAGCCTAAGAAAAATGGAGGCTCTTTTGTTTGTGGTTTGTTGAAGAAGTGCTCTCTGATGAAGCCTGTAAGAAAGGGAAGGAAGCAAAAGAGGATGAGTGAAGAAGCAGGAAAGAAACTGGTCCAGCTGAAATCTAGGCCAAGTCTGATCTCACAAGAACCTCTGAAGCGTTAATGGCAAATATAGCACCACTAACTTGAAGCAGGAGGGCCAGAATTTTACACATTTTGTGAGTCCGTCCCTGGATGGGGGCTGCCCCAGGAGGAAGACATTACTTCTCAGGCATTTCAGGATGAATTGACTTGTATTGGCTGAGGGTACTTCTCAGAAGAGGGTTATAGCTGTGAGCCATTAGCAGCCAGCATTCACAGCAGTTTGACAGTGTGTGTCCCTGGCTTTTAGACTGGCTCTGGACAGAGCCCCGACAGTGTCTACTACCGAGTCCAACACTGGAGAAAGGGGGTTGGAAAGAAAGATCAGAGTTCAACTTCATTTATGTTGATTCCATTGGAAATTTCCTCATACTAGACCATATCTTTGTGCCTTGCAAGGTGGCGATTAGAAGCAATAGTGTATTAGAGTATCAGATTTGCAGTGGATATTTGGGGAGATTGAAATGTTTCTTCTGGATAAGCCATTGGAAATAATTGGTCAAACTTCCTTATTTCGTACTTGATGAAACGGAGCCCTAGAGAGGAAAGTGACAAATGTGAGGCCAGTGATTTAGCAAATCACTAAACGTGCACCAGGATCAAAGTGTTGTCATTGTCCAGTAGTAATCTATCAAACTAATATATGGAATGAGAGAAGATGAAAAAAAATAAAGCCTCTCCCATTTAAATATATGCTCTTTATAGTATTCTCCTGGGAAGCAGTCTTTCTTATTTGTCCCACTGGTGATCCTGGAGAAAAGAGTCTAATTGGGCTATGAGAACAGACTCTCGTTACTTCTAAGTTCTTACTAAAGCTGCAGCTGCTAAATCCATTTATTTATGAGGTTGGCCCTAAGGGACCATGTGGGGAGTAGTGAGGGAAGTAATTTGTCACCTACTACATCTAGTCACTGTGGAATATTAACTCCCTCATTATCACTCCATGCAAGACATCCACTTGCCCAAATGGACACATTTGTCATAGAGCCCTATGGGGAAAGCAACATTTTTACTGTGGAATTTTGAAATTTCTTAGTTCCTTAATTACACGTAAAACAATCTACAGATATTAATCTAGATCCCAATTTCCTGAAGGTTCAACCTGCTGTGAAATAGTGCTTTCTCTGGGAAGACAGTATTTTTGTGAGAAAAAATAAAATACATTATTACATTTGATAACAAAAACAGACGGTCACAGTCTACTTGTAAGAGCAGGTAAGTAAAAGGGCTTAGAAACTTAATGATCTTGTTCATTTTCTCCTCTCCATTTGTTCTGATTACTTTATGTTTATTTTAATCTAATCATAAAGTCCTTAATTATGTACACCATTTTAATTCTTTTTTAACAATAAGGCAAAACATAAACACAAATTAATTGAGTTATGGGTTAAGAGATTTATTTGTTCTCCTTATCTGATGATGAGTGTTGTAGAAAATGGTAAAATACAGGAGAAATTTTTAAAATTATTCAGAGGGTGGTAGGATTAGCTGCTTTTCTGTTTGCCTGAATGGAGTGGATATTGGCTTCTTTTGGTTTCTAAGTTCCTTGAGGGGACAGATAATGGAGTATACAAGACAGAAGAACTAGAAACATGAAGTTTTTGGTAGACTGGCAGCCATTCAGGACTGTCCTCTGCCTATGAAACCTCACAGCATTCGAAGGCATTTATGAAGGTTTCCAAGTATGGAAGGGCTGAGTCCAGTTACAGAGTAAACTCAGATATTGATGAACGTGATATTGGTTTGGGAAGAGAGGCTGAGATCCTGTATAAATCCTTTGGATCTAGTTGTGGAAGTTAACATACAGGCAAACATTCCTGCTTTGAAAAGTCTGATTTGTTTCCTTACCAGATAACAGACAACCACATACTGCACACTCCTTTAATTTACCACCAATGTAAACTAATTTGGGTTAATATAATCTTGGTTATTTACTTATTTCTTTAGTCGCAAAAGGACAGCAGAGTAACATATATTCTGTCATCAACAGTGAGCTGACAAAAATGAAATAGTCCAAGTTATTGGGGAAATGGTAAAAAGTTGAAATGCGGGGGTGTTTTACCAGGCAGATGAATTTCTGTGGCAAGGTATTGCTCAAATATGTATAGATCACAAAACAAGCATGTAGATATGTCTGTGATTGATAGATGAAGAGAAGAGGAAGGGAAAAGAGACTGAAGAAATTGCAGAAATCTCCTTTTCTCTCTTCATCCTCTCCAGTTCTTCCTCGAGCAGTCCCTCAGTGGAGGAGAATACGGAGAAATGCATTCAACCTAAAAGCTTCATCTATTATATTCGTATGTATTATGTTTTATGCAATATAATGAACACACTAGGTAAGAGCATTGCTATTACTATCTAGAGTAGTACGAGGATATATAAACAGATAAATGAAACAGGAAGAGGACTGTGGAAATACATGGTGTATAGATTTAACTGGTAGAATAAGGCATCCCTCTACCCCTACATGTTTACACTAGACATATCAATACTGCTCTTCTGTTTACAGATATTAGTTGTGAAAAATGCTAACCTAACCTTTTGTTCTATTCTAGACTAGATTTTTAAAAATTATGTTTCAAATATGATGTTAGATTTGAGCAGCTAAGTGGTCAATTAGTGGTAGAAGACACAGGGCTTTGGGAAAGACTTTTATGGACTGAATACTTGGGTCCCCCAAGTCTCCCCCTAATTCGTAGGCTGAAGCCCTAATGCCCAATGTGATGGTGTTTGGAGGGGGTCCTTTGGGATGTAATTAGGGTTAGATTAGGTCATGAGGGTGGGGTCCTCATGATGGGATTAATGCTCTTATAAGAAGAGGAAGAGACAAGAGCGCTGTCTTTCTCCAGGAGAAGGCAAGGAGGAAAGGCCATATGAGCACACAACGAGAAGGCGGCTCTCACTAGACACTGAGTATGCAGGCCCCTCGGGGTACTTTCCAGCCTCCAGAACAGTGAGAAGTGTTTGTTGTCTAAGTCACTCAGTCTATTGTATTTTATTATAGCTACCCAAACTGACTAAAACAAATGGACTTTGGAAAACAGAAATAATTAGCATGCAGTTTTTGGTTTGTTCCACTACCTCCCCGTCATCCTAGAGTTGAGCACCCTATGCATCCTCAATATCTTATATGGACTCACAATAAGAAAGTTTTGTGTTAGGCATATTGTGAGGGAAATGATGTGGAGCATTAAAGTGAACTTTGAAGCATCTGTGGAATTATAATTAAAGCAGAAAGAGAGAAAGGTAATTAAAATAATGTACATTGAAAAAATTGGGTTCTGAACATTTAAAAATAGGAATTGAAACATTAATTGTGAATATATCCAAATTCATTGAGTACATTAGAAAATACAAAGAAATAATTAGGAATAATAAGAACCCTCATTCTGGATGGTGGTTACCATTTCTTTGTCTGAACTGTCTCTTGATAATTGTTTAAAAATATTAAAAAAATCACTGACATACAAATAGTTGCAGTTTCTAGGTGGTAAGATATGTAGCACATTTTAGTTTCCTATTTATATTCTTCTATGTTAAAAAAATCTAAAATATGTGTGTATTTCATCTCATATTTTAATAATTAGAAATGAACAAATCACTTAATCAGGCTTTTAGTCCAGTCACATATCTGGATTTTCTGCTTTCAGGATCACTTCTTGTCCCATACCTCAAAGTAATAATAGGTTTGAATAGATCTTAGATATCTGCAACTTGTCTTGGTTTCTTGAGAGTAGAGACTAAGACTATGCCTTACCCTTGTGTGTTTTCTCAATGGTCAACATTCACTAAATGATGAATAAAGGATTGAATTATTACAAATATTGATGCTTTCATTTCCGTAATCCAAAAGCCTGTGTTTGTGTCTCACCGCCCACAGGCTATAAAGTCCATACTTTCCAAAGAGCGTGAACTTTCTTGCTAGATTTCCACTTCATGGTTAAAACTAAATTTTATTCAGGTGGTGGTGATTAGTTCATGCTCTGGTACATTTGTATTTTAGTCCTGTTGGGAATATCCTACAAGAGAATGATGGTAGCCTGTCTCAAAAGAGCATTATGGAATGCTCTCAAAATACAAATTTATACATACAAAATCCCATCCCAATATAGAGACTGTAAACACAGTCCCAAAAAAAGAAACTATTTCTTTCCAGGTGAAGAAACCTGATACATATATATCAGCTTTTCTTAGTTTGTAAGACTTAGACGGAGGAGGAATTTTTAGCTAAAGCATGTATCTGAAAGATGCAGAGAAGTTAGAATCTAATGCACTGTCTTTCACATTCAGCAAAGCTCACTCTGTTTTCCTTTTAAATGTATTCAAGGCACCGGGCAGCACATTGCATCAGGCAGCTTCCAACCTCCTGGTGGAAACTCAATATTCACGTCCATGCCTTTCAGAGATAGATTTCGTTAACGTTGGTGTCAGAAGCTGCCCAAATCTGTCATTTGGCTATTTCCATAATTTGCCCCAAAAAGGCTTTTTACAGTTGATTTCTGACTTTGTAAGAATAGTAAACTCCTTCACTGAATATCATTTTTCTTTCTTTTACTCCTTCAAACTTCAGTCTGTAAAAGATGGGAACAGCAGGACTCGACTGCTTAATATGGAAACAGTACATGTATAGGAGTCAGTATGGGCCAGGAAAAGCAGTGAAGACTGCATTCACTTCCTTGTTTTATGTTTTTCTCACCTCAGGATTCCTTGTCTTTTTCCTGAAAATTATTCAGTGTCCTCAGGTGTCTGCCTAACTAGACCACCTAATTCTGTGTTCAACCTCCATAAGAAAAGCAACTTCCTACCATTAGTCTTCTTTCCAAAAATATCATTTTATTAGTTTAGGTTTCAGCCATTAATTTAGCGAACAGTATTTAAATAATCAATACTAAACTGCTAACATCTCAACAATTAATTTCTGACCTGTTTTAGGAACGTCTACATTTCTAAAGGAAAAAAAATTACGTTATATATAAAGGTCTATTAAAATGTTAGGCTTTTTCACAAAAATATACATTCTAGAAATTCATTAAAGGAAACAATATTTATATATTTTTTAAAAACTCATGCAAATACATATAAATGTGTATTTCAGTACTGTTTATAATATTTAAATAAAAGACATAATTGTCCAGGAATAGCTAAATAGATTTCAGCATAATAGTGCTATGTACAGTTATGTAGAATTATGCAGCAGTTAGCAATTATGTTTATTAATAATTCATACATTCATTAAAAGTTCACATTTCATCTTCAGGATGCTAAAAATTATTAATTAATAAATTTAATGTAAATGTAAACCTTAATATACATGATTATATGAAATCTAGAAAATTTATAATTCCTTAAATAGTAATAGTTAATATATCCTGTGAAAGTATGGATTATTTTTGAAAACTGATACTAAACTCACCTTCCAACTTTTCTGTGAGGAAAATGTATATTTTCATTATAACTAGGATAGACCTTTATTTTGCAATAAAAAGCAGTATATATTAAAATAGAAAGTAAGTACAATGTAGAAAATAATACACATACACATATATATCTATAGGATTTTAGCAGATATGTTTCTGTATATTTTGTAAGTAGATGCATATATAAGTAATTATCACAAAATAAGAGCATACTGAATGCTATTTTATGACCAGCTTTATTAACTTAATGGTCTATTAAATTTCCTGCATATCATTAACAATTATACCCCAGAGACTAGGTAATTTACATATTAAAGATTGAACACCACCAAACTAGTAGGTTTCCAAAAAACATTTGTTGATTTAAAAAACAATGTTTTTCTAGGAATGAATTCCCAAAGAGAGGTTGATGAACCAAAGGACACACTAACTTTTAGGGCTTTTGTTTTAAGTTACATTCTTATCACTAGAAATATTAAATAATCTTTGGTTTAACTAGTCACATGTGAAAGTTCCCACTTGTCTAGCCAAGTACCAACACTAGATAATACCATAAAAACAGCTACACAAATAAAAGGAACAACAATCATGGTAACATTTTTTTAATATGACAGATAAAATGCTAGTTACTTATTGTTTTAAATTATATTTATTTGATTAGATGTAAATTTGGACATTTCTTCACTTGTATATTAACTTTCTATATTTTTTATTTGGTGAATTCCCTTCTCATATCTCTTACTAATTTTATATTAGAGTTCATGTTTTTCATACTAGTTTTAAAGATTTTTGGTGCATAACGATGTAGTTTGAAGATACATTTTTGTAAATAATGCTTTATTGAAAGACAGCCATGCTCATTTGTTTATGTATTTGTCTGCTTTTGTACTACAACTGTGGAGTAGAATAGATGTGACAGAACTCTATAACCTGCAAATGTAAATGTTTACTATCCGGCCCTTTCAGAAAATGTTGGTCAACACCTGTCAGATAGAAGTTAAAAATGAGAGGGAAAAAGTACTTTATACGTATATCTTTCTGTTTAATCTTCATCTTTAAATTTTTTTCGTTAAAATTGCTCTTCGATATCATATTCTTGTGCTTGAAGTGTTTTTTGTTTTTTTTTATGAATTTTAACTATTGTTAGTTCTTTTATTTTTTTAATTTTTTCTTTACTGCAGTAACATTGGTTTATAACATTGTAAAAATTTCAGGTGTACATGATTATACTTCTATTTCTGCATAGCTTACATCATGTTCACCACCAAAATACTAATTACAACCCATCACCACACACATGTACCGAATTATCCCTTTCACCCTCCTCCCTCCTCCCTTCCCCTCTGGTAACCACCAATCCAATCTCTGTGCCTATGTGTTTGTTTATTGTTGTTATTCTCTACTACTTAATGAAGGAAATCATACACTATTTGACCTTCTCCCTCTGACTTATTTCACTTTGCATCATGCCCTCAATGTCCATCCATGTTGTCACAAATGGTTGGATTTCATCTTTTCTTATGGCTGAGAAGTATTCCATTGTGTATATATACCACATCTTCTTTATCCATTAGTCCCTTGATGGGCACTTAGGTTGCTTCCAAGTCTTGGCTATTGTGAATAACGCTGCAATGAACACAGGGATGCATGTATCTTTATGCATTGGTGTTTTCAAGTTCTTTGGATAAATACCCAGCAGTGGAATAGCTGGATCACATGGTAGTTCTATCCCTGATTTTTTGAGGAATCTCCATACTGTTTTCCATAGTGGCTACACCAATTTGCACTCCCACCAGCAGTGTATGAGACTTCCCTTCTCCCCACATCCTCTCCAACACATGTTGTTTCCTGTCTTGTTAATTATAGCCATTCTGACGGGCGTGAGGTGATACCTCATTGTAGTTTTGATTTGCATTTCCCTGATAGTTAGTGATTTTGAACATCTTTTCATATGTCTGTTGGCCATCTGTATAACTTCTTTGGAGAAATGTCTGTTCAGGTATTTTGCCCATTTTTTAATTGGGTTGGTAGTTTTTTTGTTGTTGAGATGCATGAGTTCTTTATATATTTTGGAGATTACGCCCTTATCAGATGTATGGTTTGCAAATATCTTCTCCCAATTGTTAGGTTGTCTTTTCGTTTCGTTGATGGTTTCCTTTGCTGTGCAGAAGCTTTTTGGTTTGATGTAGTTCCATTTGTTTATTTTTTCTATTGTTTCTCTGGCCCGGTCAGACATGGTGTTTGAAAAGATGTTGCTAAGACCGATGTCGAAGAGCATACTGCCTATGTTTTCTTCTAGAAGTTTCACAGTTTCAGGTCTTACGTTCAAGTCTTTAATCCATTTGGAGTTAATTTTTGTGCATGGTGTAAGGTAAGGGTCTACTTTCATTTTTTTGCATGTGGCTATCCAGTTTTCCCAACACCATTTGTTGAAGAGATTTTCTTTTCCCCATTGTATGTTCTTGGCTCCTTTGTCAAAGATTAGCTGTCCATAGATGTGTGGGTTTATTTCTGGGCTTTCGATTCTATTCCATTGATCTGTGTGTCTGTTTTTGTGCCAGTACCATGCTGTTTTGGTTACTATAGCTTTGTAGTATATTTTGAAATCAGGGAGTGTGATACCTCCAGCTTTGTTCTTTTTTCTCAGGATTCCTTTAGCTATTCACGGTCTTTTGTTGTTCCATATAAATTTTAGGATTCTTTATTCTATTTCTGTGAAAATTGTTGTTGGAACTTTGATAGGGATTGCATTGAATCTATAGATGGCTTTAGGAAGTATGGACATCTTAACTATGGTAATTCTTCCAATCCAGGAGCTCAGAATATCTTTCCATTTCTTTGTGTCTTCTTCAATTTCTTTCAGAAATGTTTTATAGTTTTCGGTGTACAGATCTTTCACCTCTTTGGTTAAGTTTATTCCTAGGTATTTTATTCTTTTTGTTGCAGTTGTAAATGGGATGGTATTCTTAATTTCTCTTTCAGCTACTTCGTTGTTAGTGTACAGAAATGCAACTGATTTTTGTATGCTGATTTTGTATCCTGCAACTTTACCATATTTGTTTATTACTTCTAAAAGTTTTCTGGTGGATTCTTTAGGGTTTTCTATATATAAAATCATGTCATCTGCAAATAGTGACAGTTTCACTTCTTCCTTTCCAATTTGGATCCCTTTTATTTCTTTCTCTTGCCTGATTGCTCTGGCTAGGACTTCCAGTACTATGTTAAATAGGAGTGGTGACAGTGGGCGTCCTTGTCTGGTTCCCGTTCTTAGAGGGATAGCTTTCAGTTTTTCCCCATTGAGGATGATATTAGCTGTGGGTTTCTCATATATGGTCTTTATTATGTTGAGGTACTTTCCTTCTATACCCATTTTATTCAGAGTTTTTATCATAAATGGATGCTGTATCTTGTCAAATGCTTTCTCTGCATCTATTGAGATGATCATGTGATTTTTATTCTTCATTTTATAAATGTGGTGTATCACGTTGATTGGTTTGCGAACGTTAAACCATCCCTGCATACCTGGAATAAATTCCACTTGATCATGGTGTATAATCTTTTTAACGTATTGTTGTATGCGATTTGCTAGTATTTTGTTGAGGATTTTTGCATCGATGTTCATCAGTGATATTGGCCTGTAATTTTCTTTTTTTGTGTTGTCCTTGTCTGGTTTTGGTATCAGGGTAATGTCAGCTTCGTAGAATGAGTTAGGGAGCTTCCCCCGCTCCTCAATTTTTTGGAAGAGTTTGAGAAGGATAGGTATTAAGTCTTCTTTGAATGTTTGGTAGAATTCACCAAGGAAGCTGTCTGGTCCTGGACTTTTATTTTTGGGGAGGTTTGTGATTACTGTTTCGATCTCCTTACTGGTGATTGGTCTATTCAAATTCTCTACTTCTTGTTGATCCAGTTTTGGAAGGATGTATGATTCTAAGAATTTATCCATTTCTTCCAGATTGTCGAATTGGTTGGCATATAGCTTTTCATAGTATTCTCTTATAATCTTTTGCATTTCTGAGGTGTCTGTTGTGACCTCTCTTCTTTCATTTCTGATTTTACTTATTTGTGCCTTCTCTCTTTTTTTCTTGGTAAGTCTAGCTAAAGGTTTGTCAATTTTGTTGATCTCTTCAAAGAACCAACTCTTGGTTTTATTAATTTTTTCTATTGTTTTTTTGGTCTCTATTTCATTAATTTCTGCTCTGATTTTTATTATTTCCCTTCTTCCACTGATTTTGAGCTTTGTTTGTTCTTCTTTTTCCAGTTCCTTTAGGTGCATTGTTAGATTGTTTATTTGAGATTTTTCTTGTTTGTTGAGATAGGCCTGTATTGCTATAAACTTCCCTCTTAGAACCGCTTTTGCTGTATCCCATAAATTCTGGCATGTCGTATTTTCATTTTCATTTGTCACCAGGTATTTTTTGATTTCTTCTTTGATTTCTTCGTTGACCCAGTCGTTGTTCAGTAGCATTTTGTTTAATTTCCACGTATTTGTGGCTTTTCTGATTTTCTTCCTATACTTGATTTCTAGTTTCATACCGTTGTGGTCAGAAAAGATGCTTGGTATTATTTCAATCTTCTTAAATTTATGGAGACTTGTTTTGTGGCCTAATATGTGATCAATCCTGGAGAATGTTCCATGTGCATTTGAAAAGAACGTGTATTCTTCGGTTTTTGGATGGAATGCTCTGTATATATCTACTAGGTCCATCTGTTGTAGTGTGTCGTTTAAGGCCAATGTTTCCTTATTGATCTTCTGTTTGGATGATCTATCCGTTGGTGTAAGTGGAGTGTTAAAGTCCCCTACTATTATTGTGTTACTGTCTATTTCTATTTTTATGTCGGTTAATAATTGCTTTATATATTTAGGTGCACCTACATTGGGTGCATAGATATTTACAAGTGTTATATCCTCTTGTTGGATTGTTCCCTTGATCATTATGTAATGCCCTTCTTTGTCTCTTTTTACAGTTTTTGTTTTAAAGTCTATTTTGTCTGATATGAGTATTGCTACCCCAGCTTTCTTTTCATTGCCATTTGCGTGGAGTATCTTTTTCCATCTCTTCACTTTCAGTTTGTGAGTGTCTTTAGGCCTGAAGTGTGTCTCTTGCATGCAGCATATATATGGGTCTTGTTTTTTTACCCAGTCAGCCACCCTATGCCTTTTAATTGGGGCATTTAGTCCATTGACGTTTAAAGTAGCTATTGATAAGTATGTACTTACTGCCATTTCTTAACTTTTTTTTTTTTCTCAGTGTTTTAGTAGTCCTTCTCTGTTCCTTTCTTCTTCTATACAGAATTGATGGTCACTTTAGTTTGACCTCTGTCTGAAAGCTGTACTCTTTAACTCCCCTCATCCCTCCTTTTATGTTTTTGATATCATACCTAACCTCTTTTTTGTGCATTTGTATCCATTACCCTCTTATCATGGAAATAGATAATTTTTCCTATTTGTGGTCTTCTCTTTTCCCCTTAAATCAGTCCCTTTAACATTTCTTGTAGCACTGGTTTCTTGGTGACAAACTCCTTTAATTTTTGCTTGTCTGGGAAATTTTTGATCTCTCCTTCCATTTTGAATGATAACCTTTCTGGGTAGAGTATTCTTGGCTGTAAGTTTTTTCCTTTTAGCACTTTAAATATATCATGCCATTCTCTTCTAGCCTGTAAGGTTTCTGCTGAGAAGTCAGCTGATAGCCTTATGGGGTTTCCTTTGTATGTAACTTGACATTCTCTTGCGGCTTTTAGGATTCTCTCTTTATCTTTAATTCTGGACATTTTGATTATGATGTGCCTTGGTGTGGGCCTCTTTGGGTTTATCTTGTTTGGGGCTCTCAGGTACATCCTGTACCTGGATGTCTGTTTCCTTCCTTAGGTTAGGGAAGTTTTCATCTATTATTTCTTGTAAGAGATTCTCTGCCCCCTTGTCTCGCTCTACTCCTTCTGGGACACCTATAACACAGATGTTAGTGCACTTGATGTTGTCCAAGAGGTCCCTTAGACTGTCCTCACTCTTTTTAATTCTTTTCTCTTTTACCTGTTCAGCTTGGGTAATTTCTTCTAGTCTTTCTTCCAGCTCACAGATCCGTTCTTCTGTATCCTCTACTCTGCTTTTGAGTCCCTCTAATGAATTTTTCATTTCCAGTATTGTATTCTTCTTTTCTGATTGATTCTTTTTTATATCTTCCATTTCTTTGTTGACATTCTCACTGAGTTCATCTATTCTTCTCCCCAGATCAGTGAGCATCCTTAACACTCTTAGTTTGAACTCTCTGTTGGGTAGGATGCTCATTTCTGTTTCACTTAGTTCCTTTTCTGGGGTTTTGTCCTGTTCCCTTACTTGGAATGTATTCTTTGCCTCTTCATTTTGCCTCTTTCCCTGTGCTTGTGTCTACATATTAGGTAGGTCAGCTATGTCTCCTGCTCTTGGATAGGTGACCTTATGTAAGTGATGCCTTAGGAGGTTTCCAGTGTGCTTTCCTCAGTTCTCAATGTTCCAGGGGTGACCCCTATGTGGGCTATGTGTGTCCTTCTGTTGTGGCCTGCTTGCTCTCCCTGTAGGCACCCAGGGAGGCCGAGTTATGCTCCTGGCCAGCTGTTGTAATGCTCAGCTGCTTGTAGTTGTTGTGGGCCCTTCAGTCTCTTTATCAGGTGTGGGGAGCCCCAGCACAGTTGGCTGCAAGTTCTAATACCACATTTGTGTTACAGTATTTCTTTTAAGTGAGTAGGCCCCCAGTGTGGCAGGTTGTTAGGCTCAGGGCCTTACAATTGCTGTAAGCCTCTAGCCTATTAGGTTTCTTGTCAGCTCTCTGAGGATTGCAGCTGGGTGGGGCTGGCCTCAGTCACAGGAGCACCCAATTGTTTCACGCTTTGGAAGGTGGGGCAAACCCCCTATGTGGGTCTTTGAGAAGCACAAGTCTTCTGCATCTGACAAGCCCTGCCGCCCAAAGGTCCACACACACAGTCAACACAGTCCTGCCCCCTGTGCATGCCCCGACCTCCCCAAGCGGACCCAGTCTCTCCATGGCAGGAGCCCCACACGCTCCGCCACCACCCCACACTCTCCACCCGCTCCTTGTGCACACACTGCCCTGCTAAAGTCGGCTCAGTTGCCAGGCTGCAGGGAATCCATTCACCAATCTATGCAGGCCCACAAGTTGCCTGAGGGCTTGTTGTTGGGTGAGGCCAGTCTCTAGAGTGGGCTGCCTGCCCTGGCTGAGCTGGATTAAATCGGTGATCTAGTGGGTGGGGCAGACCCTGGGTTAGCAGGCCTAAGGGAGAACTCCAATGGCGTCTGTGTCAGCATGCCCACACCGGGCCACAACAATGGCCGCCGCCAATGTCCCAATCCCTGGAGAGGTCTCACCCCTCACCGAGATGCACTCAGGGCCTATTAGGTGAGTCTCTTCACCACAGCTCTGTGCACCTTTCTTTCTGGTGATTTTAGGTTGCTTTCTGAAATGGGTGAGTTTGCCCGCGGGCCCTTTAAGAGCCGGTTTTAGTTTCTTTGTGAACCGGGTTTTCTGGGGGTGCTCCCCAATGTTTTAGTGGCAGGCACAGTCAGATATTATGCCGCTGGTCTCGATTGTGCTGTGTCCACAAAATGCCCACAGCGGGGGCGCTCCCCGGCTCAGGGCCCCGCGCCTCCAGGGAGGCTGCGTACCTGTGAGCTGCTCCCGGCGGCCGTGAAGCTGGCGGCTTGTGAAGGCGGTGTTTTTCCTCTCCAGAAGGGAGTCTCTGCCTCTTCCACCTCAGTTAGGATTGTCCATTGTTGCAGGAGTTCCTCTTATCCAGTTTTCAGTTCTGTCTCAGGGGTAATTTTTCCACGAGTAGTTGCAAATTGGCTGTGTCCGTGGGAGGAGGTGAGTTCAGAGTCTGCCTACGCCGCCATCTTGACTTCCCCTCTTGAAGTGTTTTTTAAACATTTCTTTAGCTCTGGTTTGCTGGAAATAAATTTTCTAAGTTTTTGTCTAGAAGGTTTTTCACATGTTTTTTGTTAAGACTATGTTTTTACAGCAATTTTAGTTTCGTACCAAGATTGAGAGGAAAGCACTGTACAGAGATTTCCCACATACCCCCTGACTCCACACACGCCTCGCCACATTTTCCATATCCTCTACCAGAGCGGCACATTTGTGACAGTTGATGAACCTACACTGAGACATTGTAATCACCCAAAGTCCATAGTTTAGATTATGGTTCACTTTTGGTGTTGTGTATTCTATGGGTTTGGACAAATATATAATGACATGTATGCATCATTATGTATCATACAGAGTATTTTCACTGCCCTAAAAATCCTCTGTGCTCTGCCTGTTTATGCCTCGCTCCCCTGTAAACCTAATCTTTTAAATGTCTCCATAATTGTACCCTTTCTAGAGTATCATAAAATTTGAATCATATAGTATGTAGCTTTTTTCAGATTGGATTCTTTAACTTAGTAGTATGCTTTTAAGTTTCCTCCATATCGTTTCATGGGTTTGATAGGTCATTTCTTTTTAGTGCTTAATAATATTGTTCCCAGATACACACCCAGGTTCTTTATCTGCCACACTAGAGAGGCCAAATAAAATTAGAATGCCAAGCTTATGGCAAAGAAAGAGTTTTTCTTTCAGGTGACGTCAGCCGGGTGACGAGAGCTCTCAGGTTTGTCCTGTCTCCCCGAGAGTTGGGAGGCAAGGGGTTTTAAAGGTTGTGAGGAATGTGGCTGCTGGTAGGGAGGGGGAGCCTGTGGCCTTGCTGGTCAGCACTTTCCCACTAGCCTGCCTTTGGCCTTGTGAGGCTGCTTGAAGGGAGCAGATAAGGGAATTGCAGGTGGGTGTCCTTCAACTGTCTCTGTCTCCATAGTGGATGGTGGATTCTGGTGCCAGGAAGCCAAGGGGTTGAGGTCTGAGAAGCTTCTTGATATCAGTTTCCCTGTAACAAACCTCAAGAACTGGTAATTAGCCAAAACATCAATGTGAGCCCAGCTTGAGGCCACCTGGGCTTTTAACAATTAGTAACTTCTATCTGCCTTGTGAAGTTCAGGGATACAAAAAAACCCAATAGTTACATATGAATGTAACTTAGAGAAGCAGGGAAAGAGGATGAGTGGCTTTGGTTTTAACTCCATATATTCTGGGTTTAATGTAGGGGAACTGATATCAGGGCCAGTATCAATATTGCATTGTCTGGAGGAACCACGATTGATTTATTTATTTTTGTGTGTGAGAAAGATCAGCCCTGTGCTAACATCTGCCAATCCTCCTCTTTTTTTTTTCACTGAGGAAGACTGGCCCTGGGCTAACATCCATGCCCATCTTCCTCCACTTTATATGGGACGCCACCACAGCATGGCTTGCCAAGCAGTGCATTGGTGCACGCCCGGGATCCGAACGAGCGAACCGCGGGCCGCCACCACAGCAGAGCGCACGCACTTAACCGCTTACGCCACCAGGCCAGCCCCACCACAATTTATTTATCCATTCACCTACTGAAAGACATCTTGCTTGCTTCAAGTTTCAACAATGATGAATAAAGTTGCTTAGACATCCATGTGTAGGTTTTTGTGTGAATATAAGTTCTCAACTCTTTTGGGTAAGTACCTAGGAGAGCCATTGCTGGATCTTATGCTAAAAGTATGCTTAGTTTTGTAATAAACTGTCTTCCAATGTGGCTGTACCAGTTTTCATTCCCACCAGCAGTGAATGAGAGCTCCTGTTGCTCTGCATCCACTCCAGCATTTGGTGTGGTCAGTGTTCTGGAATGTGGCCATTCTAATAGGTGTGTAGTGGTACCTCCATTGTTGTTTTAATTTGCATTTACCTGATAAAATTTGTTGTGAAGCATCTTCTCATATGCTTACTTTCCTTGTGTATATCTTACTTGGCCTGGTATCTGTTAGGGAATTTGGTTCATTTTTTAATTGAGGGCTTTTTGTTTTCTAACCATTGAGTTTTAAGAGTTCTTTGTATATATTCGATAACAGTCCTTTATTAGATATGCCTTTAACAAATATTTTCTCCCTGTCTGAGGCTTGTCTTATTCTCTTGACATTGTCCTTCACAGAAGATAAGTTTTTATTTTTAATGAGGTCCAGTTTATCAATTCTTTCTTTTATAAATCATGCCTTTAGTGTTTTATCTAAAAAGTCATCACCATACCCAAGATCATCTAGGTTTTCTCCTATACTATCTTCAAGTAGTTTTATAGTTTTGTGTCTTATATTTAGGTCTATGATCCATTTTGAGTTAAGTTTTGTGAAGTGTGTAAGGTCTGTGTCCAGATTCATTTTCTTGCATGTAGATGTCCAGTTGTTCCAGCACCATTTCTTGAAAAGACTATCTTTGCCCCATTTTATTGCTTTTGTTTCTTTGTCAAAGACCAGTTGACTACACTTATGGGAGTCTATTTCTTGGCTCTCTATTCTGTTCCGTTGATCTGTTTTGTCTATTCTTTAATCAATACCACACTGTCTTAATTACTGTAGCCTTATAGTATGTCTTGAAGTTGGGTAGTATCAGTCCTCCAACTGCACTCTCCTCGTTCAACACTGTGCTGGCTATTGAGGTTCTTCTGCTTCTCCATGTAAACTATGTCCACAGTATAACTTGCTGGGGTTTGGACTGGAATCGCTTTGAATCTATAGATTAAGTTGGGAAGAACTGACATTTTGACAATATTGAGTCTTTCTATCCATGAACATGAAATATTCGTCCATTTATTTAGTTCTTTGATTTCATTTTTCAGAGTTTTGTAGTTTTCCTCACACAGATCTTGAACATATTTTGCTAGATTTATACCTAAGTATTTCATATTTTTGGGTGCTAACGAAAATGGTATTATGTTTTTAATGTCAAATTCCACTTGTTTATTTCTGGTATATAGGAAAGACACTGACATTTGTATATTAACTTTGTATTAAAAACATTTTTTAACTTGTCTTATAATTTCTACTTTGATCCATGTGTTATTTAGAGGTATCTTGTTTAATTTCCATGTGTTTTGGGATTTTCCAGCTATCTTTTTGCTATTGATTTCTAGTTTAATTCGTTTGTAGTCTGAAAGCAGACATTGCGTGATTTCTACTCTTTTAAATTTGTTAAGGTGTTTTATGGCCCAGAATGTGGTCTATCTTGGTGACTGTCTCATTGAGCTTGAGAAGAATGTGTATTCTGCTGTTGTTGAGTTCAACTATGTCCTTACTGATGTTCTGCCTGCTGGGTCTGTCCATTTCTGATGGAGAGTTGTTGAAGTCTCCAACTTGGATCCTGGATTCATCTATTTCTCTTTGAAGTTCTATTAGTTTTTGCCTCATGTATTTTGATGCTACATTGTTAGGCACATTAAGGATTGGTATGGCTTCTCGGAGAACAAACCCCTTTATTATTATATAATGTCTCCTCATTATCCAGGATAACGTTTTTAACTCTGAATTCTGCTCTATTTGAAGTTAATAGCTACTCTAGCTTTCCTTCTTTTTATTATTGGTACTAGCATGGTATATCTTTATCCATGCATTTACTTTTAATTTATGTGTGTCTTAATATTCAAATTGGATTCCCAAACAACATATAGATAGGTCTTGTGTTTTGATCCACTCTGACAATCTCTGTCTGTTAATTGGTACATTTAGACCATTGACATTCCAAGAGACTATTGATGCAATTGGATTAATATCTACTATATTCGTTACTGTTTTCTATTTGTTGCCCTTGTAAAAAATGGGGCAGCGCTGAAGCCCTTATGAGTGCAGGGCCCATTATTTTTCCAGGGGCTGTGATTGGGAATGTGTTTAACCCCACAGCCGTCTGGTATGAGCTGCTTTTCAGCCACCAGTCTTCAATTCATCAGCATTAAACTTGGTAAAGCCTCACTTCTTGAAGATGTGGATCTTCTAGCAGTCAGGTAACTTGATCTTGCCTGGGGCCTCAACCACATGCTCCTTGTTCTGCAGCTTGGTGCAGATGGGCATGATGACTTGGCCAAGGTTGATCCTGGCCACTGTGCCCTGGGGCTTTCTGAAGACACCGCACATACTTGTCTGGAGCCTCCACTGGGGACAGTATGAGATCAGACATGAGTGTCCACTGGAAAGGGCTGTCTCCACGTCCCTTGGAGCAACCCATGTGCACAACAGGCCACATACACTATTGAGGAAGCTGCTGTTTACAGCCATTGCACATTGGCCAACCCCCATGAGGAAAACAACATGGTTGGCTTAATTGGGTGCAGTTTTTTTTACTTTTTTAGTGTTTGTCCTACAGTTTGCAGTATACATTTACAGTTAATCCAAGTCCACTTTCAAATAACACTATACATATCACTGGCAGTGTAGTACCTTATAATAACAAAATAATCCTAATTCCTTCCTCACATCCTTTGTCTCATTGATGTCATTCATTTTTCTTATACATAAGCATATATATATATTATACATAATCAGATACATTGTTGGTATATTTAACAAACTATTATCTATTTGATCAATTAATAAGAAAAATAAAAGTTTTAATTTTAACTTTATCTATTCATTCTTTAATGCTATTTCTTTCTTTATGTTGATCTGAGTTTCTAACCTATATTATTTTCCTTCTCTCTGAAGAATTTCTTTTAAAATTTCTTGCAAGGCAGGTCTACTGGCAACAAATTCCCTCACTTTTTGTTTATCTGAGAAAGTCTTTAGTTCTCCTTCACTTTTGAAGGATAATTTCACAAGGCACAGTGTTCTAGTTCGGTGGCTTTTTTCTTCCAATACTTTATTTTACTCCACTCTTGTCTTGCTCGTGGTTTCTGAGGAAAATTTGGGTACAATTCTTATATTTATTCCTTTGTAGATAAGGTGTTTATTTTTCCCCTCTGGAGTCTTTTGGGATTTTTTCTTTGTCTTTCATTTTCTTTGGTTTGAAAATGTTATGCCCAGGTGTAGTTTTGTTGGCATTTATCCTGCTTGGTGTTCTACGAGATTCCTGGATCTGTGGTTTTGTATTCGATATTAATTTGGGGAATTTCTCATACATTATCATTTTGCGTATTTGTTCTGTTCTTTTCTCTCTTTCATCTCTTTCTGGTAGTCCCATTATGCGTGTATCACACATTTTGTGCTTGTCCCACAGTCCTTGGGTAGTCTTTCTGTTTTTCTCAGTCTTTATTCTCTTTGCTTTTTGGTTTTTGAGGTTCTAGCAATATATCCTCCTGCTCAAAGATTCTTTCCTCAGCCATGTCCTGTGTACTGAAAAGCCCATCAAAGGCATTCTCCTAGTTGTTTTAAATTCTTGGTCTGATAATTCCAACATCCCTGCTGTGTCTGGTTCTGATGCTTGCTCTGTCTCTTCAAATTGGTTTTTTTTTTTCACCTTTTGATATGCCTTGTAATATCTTTCTTGATAGTGGGACATGATGTACTCAGTAAAGGAACTGCTGTAAATAGGCCTGTAGTAATGTGGTGGTGAGGTGTGGTGGGAAGGGAAGTGTTCTATAATCCTATGACTAGGTCTCAATCTTTCAGTAAGTGTGTGCCTCTGGACTGTGAACTTCGCAAGTGTGTCTCAGTCTTTTTGTCCCCGATTGGGTGAGACAGGATGGCTAGAGTGGGCTGGAGTTGGGTATTTCCCTTCTACCAGGTAGTTAGGCTGTGATAAGACCCCAGCAGGTTAGTCTCTGGTTAATTAGTTTCCCCTGAGGGCAGGCCTTGTTAAGAAGAAGAGAGTGCTCTCTTGTGTTTCAAAATGGTTCTTTTCCTCCTCCCCATGCTGAAGCCCAAGGGGATTTTCCTCAGATCTTTACTATGAGAGCCTGGTTGAGCTTTGGAGGTAAATCTCACAAAATTGTGGGGGGCCCCTATGACTGGGATCCCCTGGAGGTTTTAACTCTCAGAGTCCACACTAAACCTCCAGCATTTCGTCAATTACAGTTCGGGTTTTCTTACCCTGGCACCGGTTCCTGCAGAGGTTTCTGTCTGTGAGTCTCTGTTCTGGTAAGCCACAACTCCCTGCAGTTGCCTGTCTGTGTCTCTCCAGTCTTGAGGGCAGCGTTGTACCTTGTGTCCTCCCCTCTGTTAAGCGCCCAAGAAGAGTTGCTGATATTTCAATCTCTTTGGCTTCTTACTCCTTGTTAGTACAGAGTGGTGACTTCCCAGCTCCATATATGCAGAACTGGAAACTGGATCCCATTCTTTTTTTATATGATAAACTTTTTATTTGAGAATAGTTTGACATTTATAGAAAAGGTACAAAGATATTATAGAGTGTTCCCGCGTATCTCACAACCAATTTCTCCTATATTAACATTTCATATTAATATAGTATAGTTGTCATGATATCCATGCATTATTATTAAACCAAGTCCATACTTTATTCAGATTTCCTCAGTTTTTACTTAATGCTCTCTATTGGCTGTGAGAGTTCATCCAACTTCCGTGTTCCTGATAATCTTCACAATTTTGAGAAGTACTGGTCATGTTATTTTGTAAAATGTTCCTTATTTGGAGTTTCTCATGATTATACTGGGGTAACGTATTCATGGGAGTAAAACCACAGAAGTAACATGCCATTCTCACCATTTCATATCACGGATATATATTCTCAAGATGACTCATCACTATTAATATTAACCTTGATTGCCTGGTTAAGAACATATTTGTCAGGTTTCTCCCTGTAAATTTATTGGGATTTCCTCCCCTTTCTATACTATCTTCTTTGGAAGAAAGTCACCTCGCACAGCCCACATATAAGGGATAGGGAATTACGTTCCTCCTCTTTGAGAGTGGATTATCTACTTAAATTATTTTTAATATTTCTCCACAAGAGTTTTGTCTATCTTTTCCCATTTATTTATTCAATCATGTGCTTATATCAGTACTCATGGATATTCACTTTATATTTTGTGTTATAATCCAATAATAATTTATTTATTTTGCTACTCATATTATTCCAACTTTGTGCATTGGGAGCTCTTTCAGGTGACTCCTGTGTGTCCATTAATATATCTCATATCCCCATTTGTGTGTGTGCATGTGTAGATGTGTTACCAGCACCAGTTGGATCAGTGCAGTGGGGTCCCAGGTTCTTGGTCCACAGACAGAAAAGAATCTGAGAGCGAACACACAGCAGAAGATTTATCAGAGAATGATTTATTAGCAAAGCAAAAGTACACCCCCAAGGGGATGGGCGGGCAGGCTTGAGGGAGCAACTGCACCAAAGTTGTGGTGGTCAGTGGGTAAAGAAGGTAGGGTCACTGGGTGGGTGAGGGTCTTGGAATGTGTGCCAGTCGGGGCATTGTCTCCACCTTCATGTCTGGAGGGGGAGATATTTTCCTTACATAGGCATCTCCAGAACTGTCATGGTCGTGATCCCCCACAAGGGGGGTCAAACCTTAATGCAAATGAGGGTATAATGAGGCTTGGGGCTACACTTGGTCGGGGTTGGCGGGGGTGGGGGCTGGGGGGGTGGAGTACTGCATGTCTGAAGAGGTGCTGCCCAGTAATTAGGACACTGCACCTGGTGGAGTGACCTTGCTCCCAGCTCATATCTAGCTTCCTGCCTATCTCAGGTGTGTGTGTGCGTGTGTGTGTGTTCAGTAATTTCTTACTTTCTGGCATTATAAGGCTTATATATTTCCTGCCCTTGTCCTAGAATCAGGGATTTATCCAAGAAACTCTAGTTCCTTTGAATGGAGAATGGTATTAGAAACTAAGATCTTGGCATTAGGTGTGCTCTCATTTTGTTTTCCTTTCTTTTTTCTTCCTTTCTTCCTCCCTTCCTTTTCTTTCTTGAATCTCAGACTTTCATTCTGGGATCATTTTCTTCATTTTGAAGTACATTTTTCAGAAGTTCCTTGGATTTGTTGGTGCTAGATTTTAACATTCTTAGCCTTTTTTTATTTTTAAATGATTTTATTTTTTCATCAATCTTGAAAAATTAATTATAAAAATACAGATTTCATTTGTTTCATTGCACAATAATTTTTATGTATAACATTTTCCTCATCTTTTTTTATAATTATGTACTTAACTGAATACCATATTAAGTAATCTTATAGCTTACATTGTTTTGTAGTGTATCTGAAATATTTGATTTTACGAGAATTTAAGGGAAAGATGTTTTTTCACTGCTCTAACTCATGTTATGAAAGAAATAATTTCTCAATGATACTGAGACTAAATTCAAGTTACCTACAAAGGAATAAACTCAGAAGAGCATTATATTTCTTCTCCATCATAATTTAATGTCATAGACATTCATAATAATGACTATGATAATTTGAGAGAAAAGATATTGACTTATAAATTCTCTACCCAACCGTAAAACCAGTTCAATGAGTCATGATCTGTGTTCTCTCCATCCCCTCTTCTCATCCCCTATTTACTCAAACATTCCAACTGCAGTGTACTATATCTTTGTAAAAATGTTTTAAAGACTTTTGAAAAGACAAATCTCTGTATTTATTGGGTACACTTTGATATACAGCTATGATTTAAATTGACTGTTTTTAATTAGTGTTTTAAATTAGAAATGATAAGTTTAGAGATTTATAGATTATGTCATTCTGCTGATGGGGCAAAAAAAATAGGTAGAATTAGGGTGATTATAGAGGCAGGAAATTAGTTCAGGTAAAAAATGAATCCTTGAAAAGGGAAACTTATTATTGTGCCATATTTTAAATTTATGTTCAAGAAAAAATCATTTAAACTTATACAAGTACAGATACTATAAGTGAGATGATAAAGAAAGACAAAGCAGAGAATAAGTCTAAGTTTGACTGAATGTGTTAGATATGATGCCATTTAGTGAAACAATAGAGACGGAGTATATATTGGAACAACATTATTTGCATCTTTTTAGGAATATAGATTGCAATGTGTCTCTATTCAACAGGTACACAAAGACATTAATCTGCCCCTTGTGAGACATGTGAACAAAAGATAGATTTAAGAGTAATCAATATAGTGTTGGTCCTTCATGAGCTTGCCCAGGAATAGTAGGTAAGACTCTTCCTCTTTATCAGAAAGGATAACTTGATATGCTGCCCAGTTAGACTAATTTTTGATATGTGTTTATCTTTGATTATCTGATATATTTCTCTATCTATATATCAACTATCATTTTATCTATCTATATGTTCTTCCTAGATAGAACTTATGGATAGAAGCAGTCATCCAAGTAAAATCTAAATTGAAGATGGCAGACCTATTTTTTCTTGAACAATGTCAAGCTGTTTGTCAATAATCTGTTGTTATATGACGTGGGAGACTTTCCAATGTAGAAAACTATTGGAGGAGATTATTAAAATTCTCAATACAAATAAGTTGTAAACAGATTTTTTCTCTTTGAAAACAAAACCTTATCACACTGTCAGTGTATGTAGATTTAAAAAGGAATCTGAATTTCTTTGGAATATGTACATGCCTGACGTTTGAGACTACCCCTCTCAAATCTTGAAATGGATCATCCTCAGAAGACTTGGTCCAGATTAGTCTGGCAAGCAAGTCTCTTGTTCAGTAATCCTCTTTTCTCCACTGACATCTATAATATTCTTTTTTTTTAAATTTATGAAAAGAATCATCTATCTTAAATGTTTGCTAATATTATACATGGTTAAGTCTTTGCCTCTTAAATTAGGAATGGTAACTTTAGATTTATATATAGAAATAGACAGAATAGGAGAAAACGATTATTCATCATTAAATAATAAAGATGGGGCTGGAATTGCTTTTGTTTTTAATTTAATAACCCAAAGGCCTATTTATGAGGAAACAGACTATAGAGTTACTCCTGGTGATAAATATGATCTCATAATCATACAAATCAGAGTGAGAATGTTTTTAGGAGAAAATTAGATTTGTATAGTATTATAAGATTAACATTGTCTATTAAGATAATCAGATATATATCTATCAAATCTTACTTCATAATTATCTGAAGATATACAGTCTTGAAAATAAGTTCATTTTAATAGGTAAGGGATAAATGTTGATGTTAGAGCTAAGAGAAATAATTTAACCGTACATAATATTATGTGGTATCTGGGAACGTGACTGTGAAAATTCTTTCCTTGTTGTTTATATAGTGTTATGCAGTCATAAATTTGGAAAATGAAACCCTCCAAACAGTCCAATAGGTTGTTTCCTGTTTTGTTTTATTATTATTATTAGTTTGCTTGCTTTTTCTTTTCAGGAAACTGAAAGAGGTATAGATGTCATTTAACCTACTGGTTGTCAAAACTTTTAAATTGAAAAGATATAGCATTTTCCTTAGAAAAATTATGAAGGTCAAATGCTTTATAAGGCATACAAGTCAAGCTGCTCTATTTGAAGTTGCAATTGGGGATGAGATCCTTGTCCAGTTACCCACTCATTCTTCCTATGTTGTCCTCTGTATAACTAGAGCTTCATGGAACAGTGTTTGAAAACCATTAACGTATCACAATTTTCTTATTTACTATATAAAGAAAGTGAGATGCAGCATGAGTGATAAAACTGAAATGTATCTCAGTTTTATGTACAAATACCTTTGCTTATGCTGTTCCTAGAGGAAGAACACTTTCATCCTATCATTTCCATCGATATTCAATTATCTATGGACCTTCTGATAGTGATGACAGAAGATCTCGCTATTTCTCATATATAGTACAAAGAGCAGTACTACCAATCACAAAAGTGTTTTGGATCTGAGTATTTATACAGTCCCATCCTATTTACATACAAGCTGATTCAGGAAACGGTTGCTGGATCAGAAGTAACAATGAAATAATCACCATGCAAGTTTATCTTAAAGGGGTAAAGCCTAAAGTGGGATAGGTTTTTAAAGGACTATGTCCCTGCCCATTTAAAAAAAAACCTCAACCCTCTCTTTGTTCATCTGTTGTTTCCTCCAATTTTGATAGACGTACCCTAAATACAATAATAAATGACCAGTTAGCCTCAGAGTAAGGGGATCGCAATAAGTCGTGATAACTGGACACACTGAAGAGTATGTGCCCCATCGAAAGATGGTGGCAGCTATTTACCTCACCTGGTTGTTACCACGTTGGGATGGAGACCTAGTTTTTGCCAGCTCCTCAGATATTTTCAAAACATACCAGAAATTCAGATTTTAATAAGAAATCCAACATTTTCAATAATAGCCTATACATGTATTTAACATTATACAGGCTAAGACTACAAAGGAGGAAAAATATATGTCAGTGAGCCAAATATGGCCTGTGAAGCACTGCTTTGAAATTTCTTCCAATTATATTTATTTAATCATAAGCACTAAAATAATTAATCTATTTAACAAATAATAAACATACTATCTGACAGCAATTGTTATAATGGATTTACACATATTTTTTCATTAATTTTTTTCAAAAACTCTGTGATTTAATGTTTTCCTTATCCCCATTTTAAAGGGGGAGATATTGGAGGCATGGACGGGTTAAGATTTGTCCTGTTAGTATAAGAATAACTGTTATAAGAAACAAACCAAACATGTACAATGGCTCCAATATAATAGAGGTTAATGTCTCCCGTAAGTAAGTTCCAAATGACTGTTCCAGTTAGGTGAGCAGCTCTTCTTCAAACAATGATTCAGGAACCCAAGCTTCTTCTCTTGTGGCTCATCTTCAAATCCTGATTTCCAAATTTGCCCATCATCATCAAACTGATGGACAAAGAAAGAGCACAGAGGAGCCTACTTAATAGGTTTCTATGATCCAGGCCAAGAACTGGTGTCAAGGAAGAAGAGAAAATGTATTAGATTAAAATATAGCCCTTCTCTTTCACAGTCAGTTAGTATTGGAATCAGGAGATGAATCCAAATAAGTTAGATCCAGACCCTGCATTTTTATTGTATGCTAGTTACTAAGATAGTGTTATATAGTGAACAACACAGGATTTTCAATCTTGTAGAAAAGGCAGACAGGAGGAAATTGTAGGCATGGTGAGTGTTGCAAAGGTATCTATCTATATCTATCTATCTATCTATCTATCTATCTATCTATCTATCTATCTATCTATCTATGTATAGAGAGGGCCAGAGATAGAGAAAGAGAGAATGATGGGTCCCAATCTTATCTCATGAATCAAGGATTCTGGTCATGAAACTGAAACATAAAGTAAGTTCTGGGGCAAAATATAGTTTCCTTTGTAAATAAAAGGGGAATATAATAGCCACAAGAAACATTTGTGGAAATGAAAGAGTAAATAAGAGACATTTAAATTTTAAAGCTAATAAAACTAGATTAGAAAGAACAAGGAGAGGGTACTAAGAGTGAGGCTCTATAGAAAACAAGATGATGTGGGGCTCATCTTATGTTATACAAAGAAAGTCAATTATCACCCTAAGGTCAATCAAAGCCATTAAACAATTCAAAAGAGAAATAAGGAAACCAGACTTGGGTACACAAACATTATTTCTGACAAATGAAAGCCTGGAAAATGGACTAAAAAATTGAAAGAATGCATGTGAAGCAGTATTTCAGGGGCTTATGTGAAATGAGGGAGTAAGTAAAGTGAGAGACTGTGATGCTTTGGATTAGGGAATCATAGGGATGACAAGTGGAAGGGATCAAATGATGTTTAGAAAATAATAGTGGTGTGACTTAGAGCGTGGTTGGATGTAAGCAGTAGGCCTGAGTCAAAACAGTAATCATCAGGTTTCTAGACTGAGTAAATGAATGAATCCTTTCACGTAATGCTGTCCACTCAGAAAAGAAGAGAGTGGAGAAGGATATTATGAATGCAGCTTTGCATATTTTTAGTTTATAGTTATAAAATGGGAGTAATCAAAGTACCTCCCTAATGAGACTGTTCTTAATGTAGGAAGTATGCCTCTACAGTCAAAAAATTTAGTCACTCAAGAAATATCATTATTTTCTATGAATATGTTTTTTTTTTTTTTAAATCAACACATATCTCTAAGCACTTAAGTTCTTAACCTTCTACTGTTGACTCTCTACCCCTCCTTCTTGGATTGTGCCCAGGTTCATGATCTGGCGTATCTCCTGGGCATTGGGGGACCTTCTTGTCGATAGCTCGTAAAGATTACCCACAAGTGGACACCATTCTATCTCCTCCATAATTTCATTCCAGTGTCCTCTATTTCTTCCATGTCATGTTTGGGATTTACAGGGATACTTTGTGAGTTTGCCTAAGTTCTCAACACTCTAAAATCCATGATGTCATCCTCTAGGACTGTAGAGATCTCTCCTCATGTCTCTACCCAGTCTGGGATAAACTCTCTTCTAGAGAGGAAACGCGTATGTCGTACAGTCCCACTTTCTGCAAGACACTTTATCAGGAACATTTCTTTAAGCCTTCCATTTTCTCAAGAACTTAAAATTTTGCCAAAAATGGTTTTTCAGGTGATAATAGTATTTATGCTGCCAATCTGCAATGAGCTATGGGGATAACTAGTTGTCTGAATGGAAGGGGAGAGAGGAAACATTTAATAAATGGAGTGGACATATAGAAAATACCCAATAATTCCTAGATATTATATTGTGATAGTTATTTCACTCAATTTGAAAATGTAAATTAGTAAGTGGATACATTGGTTGAGAGCTCTGAAGAGAGGCCTGGGCTAGATACACAAATATACAAATTTTTAATGTATAGATTGCTCAAGGGACACTGTAAGTTGTTTAACCATAATTAATTCCACCATTCAAACTTGCTATAACAGCATCTATATAGTTCAGATACCCATTTTTCCTCAGAGACATGGCACTCAGTGGAAGTTGACCCATCTCTACTTCCTGGAAAAGGTATTAATTAATCCAGACTTCTCAAGTAATCATGACAATCTCATCCACTTTGCCCCAAATAGATATCAGAGCCCAGAATTAAGAAAATCAGCTAAGAGTGTTGCCTTGGAAAGAGTAATTGGTTCTGGAATATACGAGTGACATAATTGGCTCAGCTGTATTGATTAGAACAGGTTTTATTCTTTAGTTAGTAGAGATACCCTATCTTTTTCCCCTCTGCACGTGAACATGGTCGCAAATTCTCACAATTGCTGTGTGTCATCTTTGTAACCATGAGGAAAGCCAGCCTGAAGACAAGAAATGAGAGAATAATAGAAACCGAGCTGCAGCCCTGGTCATAGACCTAGAGGTGTCAATATTCCATTTTAAGGCTTTTGGATCTGGGTTTCTCCTACAATTAGCCAAAAATATTTATCCTAAAATAGATAATAATTGACGTCATCGGTATGTAAGACATTGTATAGGAAGATCTTGAAGAATAAAACAACAAAATACAGAAAAATCTAGGGTGTTAGGTGAATAGAACTATTTACTTTTGATCCAACTCCGAGGATATATGACATTGAAAAGAAACATATGTACAATTGAAATTATAAAATTATAGGTGAGAAGTAAACCAAAATATTAATGTATGAAAATATATTAATTTTTCCCTAAACATTAGCTATCATGAAAATGATCCTGGAATTTTGGTAGCATCTATGTTTGTTATAGTGATAAGACCAAAGTGCTCTGATACAGAAAGCATAAATACTTTTTGGGTAACTGCACAGTGTATCGCTTCCAGTACTTGTGCTGTCGAATGTTACGACAGCAGTGTAATATTATTCTCAGAATGGCAAAACAAAATAAAACATGACACTAATAATGTTATGTTTAATTCATGGTAATTTGATGTTCTTATTTTTTACAGTCAGAATAAAATAGCTTGTGTAAGATAATACGTTTGATTCATTTTGTACTAAGTCTTCTTTATTATGAGGCCTATAAAAGCATCAAATAATTACAACAAACAATTTAGTTGGAACTTATTACTACAAATAACTTCTAAATTGAAATGTTAGCTTGAATAATTTCGGAAAAAAGCAACAGCAAAGGACGCCAAGTACTTTGAACACCCTATGGGGTGAGCTACCACTCTGTGATGCCTGCCTTAGAAAAGATCCCTTCAAGATGTCCTGTTAGGATTGGAAGGGTACAGATTCATTTCATTATTATGGTATTCATTCTCCCTTTTGCCAATTGCTGGTGCAGTTGTCATTCTGTTGCCTGCTCCAAATTGTGTAAGACATATTTTGCTAAAATATACTTACATACAACAACTTGAGTTTTTCTTTTAGCTGTTCTGGAAGCAGAAACTTTATATAAGTTCCCAGATACAGGTTTTTGCCTTGAGGTTTCTTAGAGGTGAGAGAGTTCATGAGATGTGAGAGGTTCACTAATGCAAATTCTAAATACTCAGGAAGATATACGGAAAACTCCCATCCTAAAACACTGGGTATGCTCTGTAGTTATCGAAGGACAGTTGTTATGTAATCACAATCATATCTCAGTGATGCCTGGAAAAATATCTTGAAGTGGTGAAATTTCTTGTGCTGGAAACAACTTGCGTGAATAGAATAATGTACTAAATCAAATGGATGTTGGTAGAAACTGACTCCTGCTTGTCTTAGAATCACAGAAAGAGGCTAAAAATATGAAATTTTGTGGATTACTTATAATCTTTAAGCATGTCTTCAAGTAAATTTAAAAACTTTGTTTTCCTATGCCACACTGATGAAATCTGCACATAGTCATTCTTGGCCAAATTAATAAATAATTAAGGTATATTTCCATAAAACTTTACTACATACCAACCTCTATATTCTGGACTTTGGTATTCAGTGAAATGTAGGGTGGAAGGAAAAGAATATAAGGAGACCGTTTGGCTATAATCAAGAAAAGAAAATATGACAAGTGTTGGTGAGGATGTAGAGAAAAGGGAACTCTTGTACACTGTTGGTGGCAATGTAAATTGATATAGCCATCATGGAAAGCAATGTGGAGGTTCCTCAAAAAATTAAAAATAGAACTACCATATGATCCAGCAATCCTTTTTCTGGGTATATATCCAAAGGAAATTAAATCAGTACTTTAAAGAGATATCTGCACTCTTGTGTTCATTGCAGCATTATTGACAGTAGCAAAGCTATGGAAACATCTACGGGATGAATGGATAAAGAAACTGACATATATTATTCAGCCTTAGCAAAGAGAGATTCTGTCATTTGCAACAACATGGCTGAACATGGAGGACATTAAGCTAAATGAAATAAGCCAGACACAGAAAGAAAAATAGCACATGATCTCACTTATATGTGGAATCTAAAAAAGTTGAATACATAGTGGTTACCAAGGGCAGGGAGGTGGGGGAATGGGGAGATGTAGATCAAAGAGTACAAAGATGCAGTTGTATAGGATGAGTAAATTCTAGGGATCTAATGATCAGCATGGTGACTATAGTTAATAGTAATGTATCGTATACCGGAAATTTGCTAAGGGAGTATATTTCTCGTGCTCTCACCACACACACACACACACACACACACACACACACACAAACAGAAAGGTACTATGTGAGGAGATGGATATGTTAATTAGCTTGACTGTAGTAATAATTTCACTATGTATATGTACATCAAAACATCAGGTATACCTTAAATATATAAAATTTTTATCAAAAAACAAGACAGATAAAAAGGAATGGCATGTATTAACACTAAACACAGCAATCCATAATCTAAACTGAGCTGGCTCTGGGTATTATTATTATTTTTAATGATTAATATGATATAGCTAATTCTAGCATATACATTGTAAGACTATTATTATTAAAGTTATTTTATTTTCTGTAACTTCCAATGACTTCTTTTTAACCTGGCATAGCAAATTGCTTCTGAAGGTCTTAAGACAAATAAACTAGACATTTGAAATTAAAATACTATCATTTATAATTACTTAGTCATGTATTGTGTTCTTTCAAAATCATTTTTTATAATACAGTTGAGGTGATGAGCCTCTAACACTATCCAGCATTGCTATCTTACCTTTGTCTTACTCTAATTAATATATCTGATGTTGTAATAAACAGTTTTGTTTATTCAGATTATATTTCCAAATCTTATACACATTACTAGTTCTAGCCTCTATGATTGCGAGGCTACAAGCCTGCACTATTTTAGACATATGAGAGGAAAACAATCACTTTTCAATACTGACTCCCTGCCTTTGTTGTAACCATTAGACCTTGTGACACTTAAATCCTATATTTAGCCCAAAATGTAACTTAAAAAATCATTTACACCTGATTTACTTAAGAAAAATATTGAGAGAAACAAATGCAGTAGGAATTGGGCTCTTTCAAGTCTTTTACGCATATTATCTCATTTATTCTTCATAGCAGCACTATGAAGTAGGGTACTATTATCTTCTTCATTTGTAAATAATGAAGTAAGCCACAGAGATAACTTCAAAGAACACTATATATGTTGGAGTCAGGTTCCAAAATGTATGATCTTAACTGTTATTGCACGTTAAGACTCATTGAAAAACTAAAAAGGTGTGTATATTTAGATAAAAATAATCACAAAAATATAAGGCCATGTTAAAAAAGTCCTTTTTTATTCAATTTTTTTTTACTCCTCTTCAGTTTAAACCACATCTACAAATATTTAGCCCTCTAAATATTTTGTGGTGTAATGTTGTGCAAAACATACACAGATTAGAATATTTTATGTATGTTCCCTTTTATATAAGTTGAATCATGCCAAACATATTGATCTTTTGTCACATAAATATTACAAAGACCACAGAGATCTTTCTCATATTTTTAACTGGCACACAGATTTCCATTGTGTAGATTCATTACAATTTATTGGTAGATATGGACTTCAACTTCTCAAAATTCTAAAATGCACCTTCTTCTGTAAAATATCTAGAAATGATTTTTATAGTTCAAGTAATATCATTTTTACACGTACAGCTAATATCCCAAGGCAATAGGAGCAATCTTAGGATGTAGAAAAATAGAAGAAAGCTATAAATAAAGTTTCCTAAGGGATAAAAATGTTCTGAAAATACGAGTGAAAAGAGTGGGTTGTAAAATCCAGGGAGATAGTGCCTTGGGTTTTAATGATTGCACAAGTATGGAGCACTGGGCCCATGCCTGCTGGGCTCAGTGAAACAAGACCATGCATAAAGCCTACAGCCTACGAGAAATAGAGAATTAGAAAACTTATGCCCAACAAGAAAAGGAGATGACATAGTGAATTGACTAAGTCATCCTTTACTCTTGGGGAAAGAATACCATAATAATATTTCTTAAGATTTTATAACCATAACCTGGTCCTTATAAACAATTGATGCATGAATTTATACAACCCTATGTTCCATGACTCTCCAAGCCAAATATTTAGGTAACATTAACTCTGTTAATAGTTATGAAGCACTTAGAATAACTCCAAGTAAATAGTAAACACTGCTATTTATATATACATATGTATAAAAAACATATATATAACAGTTATTAGAATATATATATATATATTCACATAATTAAGTAGTCTTGAGAGAAGGAAACATTTGTCCTTTCCAGAGAACATAACTTCCTGTCATCCAGACCCTTAAGAAATCCCAAAATTAATATCAGTTAACTAAAAACAAAATGAAAGGGGTAAAATAAAAAAGACAACAGGGGCTGGCCCCATAGCCTAGTGGTTAAGTTCGGCATGCTCTGCTTTGGCAGCCCGGGTTCAATTCCCGGATGCGGACCTATACCACTCATCAGCGGCCATGCTGTGGCAATGACCCGCACACAAAATAGAGGAAGATTAATGAGAAAATAATCATTAAATAATTCTGAATGAAATAATTCAAATGAAGGAAAATTATTCCGTAAGAAAAGATAAGCTGCAAAAAAGAATGGTAGAAAAATTTAAAGAGGTAAGAAAGAGGCTTAAGCAACACAGATATTGACTGTTATAAACAAAAACAACAATGATGGATGGGGAAGTTTTTTGTTAAAAACCTCAAGGGTCCTTGTACTGTTAATGAAGTATGTTGCATTATTTATTAACATTTATCCTCTTCCACATACATGGTAAAATTATAAATGTAAAGAAAATATATAAATTAAAATACATTATATAAATTCTAGCATAGCTAGGAAAAAGAGGAAAAAAGGCAATCAAAAAATCCCAGGTGGGGGAAAGAAGAAAAACATAAAAATAATACATATAAAAAAGCAAAAATTAAGGTTATAGATATAATTCTAAACATAACAGCAACCATAATACACAAATGTGCGCTAAAATCTATAACTAAAGGGTTGGATTAAAATATTCATGTGATTTATAAAACGATAATGACATAGAAGGTTTGAAAAAAAATTATTTTAATACCAAGCCGACACTAAATTAGAGAAAGCTGTTGTTGCTTTAGCAGAGAAACATAGACTTTATGTTAAAAAGTATCATTTGGGTTAAGAGGGTCACTTGGTAATAGCAAAGTTTCGGTTCATCAAAATGTAACAATTCTAAACTTGCATGCATCTATTTTAAAATCATAGAGAAAAAAATATGACTTTAGTGACTTGATGATAAATTTGCCTTCATAATGAGAAGTATTTTTAACAAAATTTCTTAGTAATTCATAGATCAAGCCAAGCAGTCAGAAAATTAGTAAGGTTATAGGAAATTTGAAGAACACAATTAGCAAACTTAATCTAAAAACAGTGAATACGTAGTCTTCAAAATAATAAAATATACATTAAAAAAAACTGTATAATAAGACATAAAACAAATCTTAAGAAATTTCTAAAAATCATCATTATATTGAACAATTTTCCTAACAAAAATCCAATGAGAGAGAGAAAGATTGCAGGAGAGAATAAACTTTAAAACTCTGTTGACTTGGAAATTAAAAAAATATTTATTCTAGGTAAATTGTCAATATACAAATTATAGTAGACACGTAATCAAATAATTATAATTGAATAAAAATCATACAACAGCAACAGTTTGTTAGAAAATAGATATTTTTGATAGCAATAAAGTTTACAAAAATACTAACAAATGCTGTATATGATTTTTGTGGATAAAAGTTATAAATCAGTGTGGAAAATCAGTTGAAAAATCTAAATAAACTGAATATTATAGCTCATAGATATGAAGACTCAACAAAAATAAAATATCAAAAGTTCCAAAAATAATATATAAATCCAAAACATGTTCTTTCAAAATCCAGGTGACAAGTTACTGAGAAACTGATAAAACTATTTCTAAAACATATACAGGAGGGCAAAGTTCCAAATTTTTAAAACAAGCTGAGGGATTTATTTTTCTACATATCAAAGTTTGTTATGAAATTAGAAATTAAGTATATTGGGGGAGAGACAGACAAACGGACAAAGGTTCAAAATAAACAATTCAATGTACAGATAAATGGATACATCATGTATGACAGCTATATTATTATTGATTAAGAGGGAAAGGATATATTATTCAATAAATAGTATTGGTATAGTAGGTATCCATTAAAAAAATATAAAATTAAATAAAATCCTTGGTTTACAACACAACAAAAAATAATCAGCAGTATTAAAAACCTGAATATGGGAAGGAATATTTAAAATTTGCATGAAAATATAGGAAATATTTGTGTAATTTGGGAGTATGGAAAATTTAGTTAAACCAAAAACTAGCAAAAATCATTAAATAAAATACATAAAAATTAACTTAGGTTAAAATTTATTTTTAAATAAATTAAAAAAACAGTGTATCAAAATGTAAAAAGTAACTCTGGGAGACAGTGAGCAAAGATATTTAAGATGCATATAATTGACAAAGCATTAGAGTCCAGTAGGTAGACTGATAGATAGATAAATGAAATGCAAGCTCTACAAATCAATAAGTGCAAGACAAACAGCCTAATTGTAAAAGAGGCAGAGTTTACCAACAGGCAAATCATCGAAGAAGAAATGCCAATATTTAACAAACTTTCAAAATATGTTCAACATTATTAGTAGTAAGGAAATGTTAAGTAAAGCCTAAAACATACATTCAAATCCATATGGTTTACAAAAACATTATTAACTCTGACAACTGAGCAGCTCTTGGTAAATAGGTACAGCAAAAGTTACTCATATGCTGGCAATGAGGGTATCAATTTTTATAACAAATTTGGAAAATGCAATTTAACAGTAGCTAATTATGCTGAAGATGAGTGTGTCATGGTCACCGGCTTCACATCCAAGAATACACAGAAGGTTGAAGTCTTGTGCATGGAAAACATAATCTACACAATTTTTATCTATAACCCAAATTGAAAGGGTTATTGTGGCACACTGCTGAGGAGTCTGGCTCCTCACCTTAAAAGTCTGGCTCCTCACTTTAAACACTTTACATCTCATTGCACTACAGGAAATAAACTGTTTTAAGTTGACATTAAATCTAAGGATTGCTGATGTGGGAGAGGAAGACTTATCCTCTACCCACTCTGGGTCCTTTCTGGTTGGGCTACGAAGTTAATTGACGTGAGACAGAATAACAGGAGAAAATCAAACAAAGCTTTATAACATGTATACCCGGGAAAGACCCAGGATAACTGGTAACTTGACAAAATGGCAGAGGTTCTCATCTTAACTACTATCTTCAGCTAAAGACAAAGGAGGATGTTGAGGGTGAGGGGAGTCAGCTATGGGAGCTTACCAGAAAAGCACAGTAAGCAAGAATAAGGTTAATATGCAGATTTAAGTCCTTGCCTTCCACACTGATAAGAGATTCTAGAGATAAGGTCATCCCCCCTTCTTCCCGGTACAGAGAGAGAGATACCTTTACAAATGGAGATTTCCCTTACAAATGTAAATGTTTCTTACAAAGGATAACTTCTACTTTTACTTGGTTTTCAGAGCTTTGATAAGAATGGGTTTAGCAAGGACCCTCCCAGTATATCCATACCCAGCGTTATCTATGGTGATGGCCTGTCCTGGGGGCAGATCTTCTATCTTAAATTCTTTTAGGCAGTTAGTTGTGGGGGGAGGTCAAAGTTTCTGTATGAGTCTTCTGAGCCTTTATTGTCTTCAGCTTGAAATAATCTGCATACCAGAGTGGCACATCTTGGGTCAGCCTGCCCTGAACCTCATCACTGATATCTACAATGTTCTGTTCTTTTTTAAAAAAAAATTTTAGATTGACTATCATATACAAATGTAGTAGTTTTATCTCCTCCTTTCTAATATTTATACCTGTTGTACTGTTCTTTTTTTTTCTCATGGCTAGACCTCTCATAAAATGCTAAATAGTAAGATTGATATTAAGCATACTTATCTTTTGCTTATTTTAAAGAAAATAATATTTCATAATGAGGCATGATATATAATAGGGATTTATCATAGTAATAAAACACAACAAAATAATAAGGTTAAAAACTTTTTTAGTGTTTATCATGTGCTACAGACTATACTTTGTACTTTAAATTCATTAATACCTTTAATTTTCACAGCTATATTTTAGGCCATTTATATTTTAAATCTTGGGAACTAAAGATATATATATAACTAATCTAATAAGCACCCTTCATCAAGTTAATAAGTATATTTTATTTCTAGTTTTCTAAGAATTTTAATTATGTTAATTAAAAAAAAAGTTCAGATGAGCATATGCCTTTTTGTTCCATCCTCTTAAGGTAGAACATTACAGGTATAGATATTTTAATATCAAACCATCCTTAGCTTCTTGGGGTAAATCCTACTTGATCTTGATTCATTATCCTTTTAATAAATGTATGTTTAAGTTTGCCAGTAGTTTAATTAGTGAAATTTCTATGTGGTTTTCACTTTTGCTATTTATCTCCTTCTGTTGGCCTTTTAGGATCAATTGTGAGATTTTTCATCTTTTACTATGCTTGAATGCACTTTGCATAACATGAAAATTACTTGAAATCTAAATTTTTGTCAAAACTCTTCCCTAAAATAGTTCAAACTGAATGTCATCTTTTTTATTCATTAACTGATTTAGTCTTGGTTTTCCAGTGTACTAGGCTATATTGGCAACTTACATTTTCCTGCAAAAGCACTAATTTTACCAGCTTTTCAAATATATTGAGCTCATTTATTGTCTATACATCTGCAACTATATTCCCCTTTTTGTATTTTTATTTTATTTTTTATCTTTCCTCGCTTACTTATTCAGCAAATATTTATTGGATGCCTATTATATGCATGGAGTTGATGAAGAAACCAAAGTTTCTTTTTCTCAAAGCATTCTCTTTGCAGTGGAGTGGAAAGGTAAAAGAAGTAAACTAATAAAAATAAATAAATAGCATTGTACCAGAGAGTAATAAGTTCTATCATGGAAAACAAATAAAGTGATAAAGCATAATTATGGGCAGGTGGTAGTTTTATTCTGAAGGCCTCTTAGAGATGGAGACAAATGACAGCTAACTGACATAGGAGAGAACATTATTCTCACAAAACAAAAGAGCAATTACAAAGCCCTGAGGCATCAGAGAGCTTTCACTGTTGAAGGAAGTGAGAAGGCCAATGTTGTTGGAGCTTAGTAAGAAAAAGAAAGAGACCAGATATGGGCAGAGGCCAGATCCTCTGGGGTCCTGTACGTCATCACAAGTTGTTGGGAATTTATACAAAACTTGATCAAGGATCAACAGAGGATTTTAAACAAAACAGTAAAAAAATTACGTCTTTTATCTTGCTTTGTATACATGTTGCTTCCCCAAAGCAAATTTTATCTGCTCCTATTTACATAATTTATTTGTTCTAGGTCACTCTTTCCATACGTAGTGTATTCTATGTGAGATATTCTTATAGAAGCAAAAACATATCTGCATTTTCCCCTAAAAATCAATAAGCTTCCTATTTACTTTTACTTTTAATAAATAATTAGGTAGTCTCAGACATATTGTGTATCTTCACGTCTATGTCAAATTTTACCGAGTAGGCCAAATATTTTTATCAGAAAAATAGGATATAGCCTGAATTCTTTTCTTAATATGTTCTCTATAAGGAGTTCTACGCCCAAATATTTAAGAAAGTCATAGAAGAGTGACAAATTTTAAGTACTTAAAAATAGGTTCATTGAAGATTTTCAATATTCATACCAGACTTGGAAGAAAAATAACATAATATAAAATAAAATATTGTAAAAACAGAATAATATAATTTGTTAGTAATTTAAGATATTCCTTGATTTTATGCTTATAGTCTTCTAATTCAATTAATTGCTGATTAGCAGATGTAAAGTCTCACCAGAAAAAAATTCCAGCACAAAAGTGATTGATTCACAAATTGCAGTCATTAACACCAGAAAAGTTACTTATTGTAGGCTGCTTTCTTGGGCTATATTTAAAGAAAGGTTCTCTATGAACAGCATTATCAGCAGTGTGATAGCTCATACCAAAATACTGAAACTCAATCTTGAAAAGGATGAACTTTTCCACTGTTGTCATACAGGTGAATTGTTAACATATTGGAACAAGTGGCTATAAGTCTGTCTTTGTAATATAAGGATATAGTGCTTATTTTGGTGGAGATGAACAAATTATTTTCCCCATGACCTGATATTATTGCTAGTTTACTATAGCTGATGCCTATGTGATTAACAGAACCTGTGTGTTCAATTCTACTAGGCATTGGAGAAGATCTGTAACAAACCTGAACTGCGAACATATTGAGTGCTATGTGTTGGGGATCCAGATATAAGTGATACTTAGTCCTGTCCTCAAGAGGGCTACAGTTCATTAACTCATACAGTCATTTTAAGAATGAAATGAGAACAGCAGGGATTCTGGAGTGGCTGAGTGAACAAACTAGATGAAAGTACCAAAAACAAACATTAAAACTGTGAAAATTGACCAAAGGCATACATAAATTGAGAAGAAATGTATTCATGAAAATCTAGGAAATATTGATAAGAAGAGTGGGGATATATGGCAATTTGTCCCGAGAATACTCTGATCTTCCTCCTTCCAGCTCTACGGCATAGAATGTCTACTAGGATGGAGCAGGCTGGGAGGTCCACCAGCTCCTTGCCTCAAGAGGCTAACTTTACTGGGAGCAGAGTATGAAAAATCCCAATCCCAAGAGCATCATTGGAAATAATAGTGATCTCAGTGACAACCAGGGAAGATCTTCATCATAGCTAGCTGAGGGCTTGAATAGTCATTGAGGAAAGCAATAGACTAGCCATAATTTTAACAAGAACTCTTGGGGAAGGTAATAGTCAAAGAGGGCCCAGATAAAGTCTTAATTGTCTTTGTTCTGAAAAGCAGATTGGCTCCTGGTGAACTACTCTTTCCTGGCTAAATAAGAAGCCTTGTGAATACGAAATTAACAGCAGGACAAACTTTTAACTGACTCAACTTTGAATGCAATCCCTAATCCACACATAGATCCATCGGCAGGAGGTGGAAGACTTACTGGCTCATGGTGTTTAAGACAGCCTCTAACCAATCATGGGCTTACCGTTAGGTTAATATTATCCAATAACAACTTATAGGAAACCAGAAATTAAAAGAAATAAAACAGAAATTAAATAAAATTAATTAAATTAAATTAAAACAGAAATCAAAAGAAAACCTAAATAGAGATACCATAGTCCACACACTACAGGGAAAACAGTCATCACAGAATTGGTAGATGCAAGTGACTACACAAAAAAAGCAAATACTATTGTGAAAGAATCAAAATTTAGACTTTTTATTCAGTATATTATCTAACATATCTAGTTTTCAGAAACAACAACAAAAATTATGAGAAATGCAAAGAAAAAGGAAAGTGTTGCCCAGTCATAAGATAAAAAAGCAGTCAACAGAAACTGCCTCTAAAAGGAATGAAGATATTGGACTTAGCAACAAAGACTCTAAAACAGTTATAAATATGCTCAAAGAAATAAAAGAAACTGTCTTTAATGAATTAAGAGAAAGAATGATAATCATAACTCATCAAATAGAAAATACCAATAAAAAGATAGAAATTGTACACAAAAAAGTTCAAGTGAAAATTATGGAGTTAAAAATCACAATAACTGAAATGAAAAATTCGCTAGAGGTGTTCAAGAGATTTGAGCTGGCAGAAAAATAATCTGTAAACTTGAAGACAGATCCATAGAGATTACTCAATCTGAAAAAGAGAAAGTAAAAAAACTGAAAAAAAGTTAATGAAGTTTTAGAGATCTAGGGGACATCATCAAGGACATCAATGTACATGTGAATAGACTCCAGAAGACAGGAGAGAAAGATAATGGAGCAGAAAAATGTTTGAGAAAATAATGGCCTAAAACTCCCAAATATATGAAAAACATTAATTATGCACACATAATTAAGTATGTATACAATCTTAATAGGGTGGCTGAAAGCTCATGGAAAGGGCTCACTCTAAAAACATACAAAAGGAAACATATTGCTTCTTAATATGATAAATTCCTCTTTGTAGTGCTTTAAACCTGGGAGTAGAAAAATAGAATTAATATTGAATGAGAATAACAGGAAATGTTAATGGAAGTAGTTGAAAAAACATATATGTTACTAACCATTTGTCCTGATGGAGGAAAGGATTGATGTTTTCCTGATAAAGATCATATGATCATGCAGTTGGCAGAAAGGCAAGTTATAGGCAAGAGGCATTTCAAACTGCTGAACAACTATGATAATTCAAAAGAGAAGAGGAGGAAAACTATATGGTTACAAATGATAGTAGATGATCAGATGTGCTGGTGGAAATTTATTTTATAATTTCTATTTTCTTAGTGAAATAGAAATTAAGATGATCACCTGAGAGTTTGACAATGTGGTAAAGAATATTGGAGGTTTGAGGAGAAAAGAAATAGGTATCTAGGAAAATAGGAGAGTGGATGGATTAAGGAATGGTAGTATTATTGCAGGGAAGCAGCAAGGGCAAATTTGAGGTTAGTGAGACTGATCACTATAGTTGGGGGTCTTATTTAGTCACATTCAGCTTTATGAATTCAGGCCCAGAGTGAGCAGAAACTCAAGTGTGAGTTCAATTTTTTTCAAGGGTTGTTAGGGTTGCATTTTATCAAGTACAGTGAAGAAAAGAAGGAGAGCAACTAGAGAGTGTAAGAGAGTGATTATGACTATTGACTAGGGAATTGAAGTCAGTGTGGAGGGAAGTGAAAGCAACAACAGAGAAAATTTGCTCAGATTAATTAATTGTGGATCACTGGAAAGGTCATTAGAGTCAGAATATCAGTGGGAGAAAGAAAAAAGGTGATGGTCACAGTATGGGATAATTGAGACTGAGATAACGCAAGCGTAGCTATTGGTAATGTCACATTCCAGGGCTTGTCTATTGTAGCATATGGGAGCTAGAGTGAAGGACATCATCATTAGAGGAGAAGAGGTCAGTGAACCAAGACGCCTATCTACACACAAACTAAAATCATCAGTAAGTACAATGGAAGTGTTGGGAAGAAGGATGATGAGACATGAGATAAAACTTTTTTAAAAAATGAAGGCAAGTGATTCTGGAGCTGTTAGATGACTATGTGTTCAAGTTCTTCTAACTTAAATTACATATCTTTTTTATTATGTATACCAAAGTGAATTAGATTTTTAGTAATCTGTTAATAAACTCAACAAATTAAAAAGTGAATTATATCATCTGGCCTCTATCAAAACTACTTCAACTAGTTGAAGGGGTGTAATACTATTAATGTTCCATTGTCCATCTACATTCTACAACTCCTTTCCAATAATTATAGTCTTGCTTTCTAATATCTTCCATAGTAACAACATTTACTCTAGTAGAAAAATATGCTGAGTATTAGTTAATGTGGATAATTAATAATTCTTTAAAAATAAAGAAGCAAGGTAAAGACAACACTAATAGTGCTAACAAACACTCCCATGACCCAATATTAAATGCACTGTCCTAAGCCTTTTATCAATATTAGTTCATTTAATCCTTATAGCAAACATATCACAGTACCTCCATGGATACTATAGATAAACAATTCTGGGACTAAAATCACAAAGTACATATATTTTCATTCTTATTAGTTTCAAGATTTTTAAGACTATGGCTATGAGGTTTCTCAGATAATATTCCTAAAATGTAAAAGCTTAAAGCTCACTACACTGCGTCAAAAAAGTAGCTTCAAGCTTCAATCAGATTTAAAACATTGACTCTATAATTGAGGCAAATGAAGGCAGAGCATTTTGGTCAAGGAAGATAAATGTAAGCTTTTGGGGGATTTTTACATTGCTCCATTCTTTCTCAGTTATCATCAATAGTGATGACAATTGTTCATATTTTTTCACCAGGAAAGTACAAATTAAAATTAAGTGTTGCTAAATATAGAAAACTTGCCACCTCATTTAATTTGACAATCCATTTTAATGAAATATCTAAAAGCAAAATGCAAAATGTTAATTGGAATACAAATTAAACTGTGTAATATTATTACTCCAGATATATATTTTAATTATACATGGATTGATGACTGGGCCATTGGACATTGTAATGAAGCTCAATGTTATTGAAATATAACACCAGCTATGAACTTCCCCAAGCTACATTTCTCACCAATTCTAAAAATGCATTTCCAGTGGAAATTAAGTGATGAAATTGAATTAATTGAGAGCGTGATTTTTCTCTGTATATAAGGGGGTCATTTTATTCTATCCCCAGAGTAAAAATGTGTTTCCTGCAACATTAGTTGTGCTGTAGTTGGGAAAAAAAAAAAGGAACAAGCATCATTTTTATAAATTCTATATGTTTAGTTTATTGAACTCTCTCTAAAGTATGACTTTGAGGTTCTAATATTTTTTATTTAACCTTGTGATCAGTCTCTTATTATTAGTATGTCAATAACTTTCTCTTCTTCGGTGTCACTCTACTCACACTAAGAAGACAATGAAGTATCAGAAATTTGGTTTAAATTTATCAGAATTTGGATAAGTCAAACAGTTATTTAAAAAATGGTTCCTAGGGGCCAGCCCTGTGGCCTAGTGGTTAAATTTGGTGTGCTCTGCTTTGGTGGTCTGGGTTCGGTTCCCAGACGCAAACCTACACCACTTGTTGGTGGCCATGCTGTGGTGTAGACCCATATACAAAATAGAGGAAGATTGGTAGAGATGTTAGCTCAGGGCAAATCTTCCTCAAGCAAAAAGAAGATTGGCAACAGATATTAGCTCAGGGCGAATCTTCCTCTGGAAAAAAAAGAAAGGGTCATAAATAAAAATTTTTAAAAATGGTCCCATCTAAAAATCTGCCTTATTTCCCCTAATGAAAGATAAATTAATAGGGTATAGAATAACTTAGCCCAAGCGCACATGGCTCACACTTACGGCAGGTAGTAACCTAAACCCATTAAATCAATTATTTTATGCAATTTTCACAATAGTCCTATGGAATAGATACTAGTGGTGTCCCCATAAAATGGATGAAAACATTTGATGTTTAGATAAATTAAATACTTTGCCTAAGGTCACATAATAAGTAATAAGACAAACTTCAAACCCAAGTCTGTCTGATTTCGGAAACTATAGCATTGAAGAAAAATGACCCTATCAATAGTAATATTGCTGGGGAATTAAAAATCTCAGCTTCAATGCATGCTGGCATAGTAGCCAAAATAACATAATGATGTAAGTGATAAAAATTGACAACAGACAAAGTTAAGACAAATGTTAATGATTACATAAAACAGGAGACAATGCAGTATGTTCCCAGAAGAGCTGGTGTGAAATAATCCCAACACTGTGTTTGGTGTGAAATCATGAAGTGAAAGTTAGAAGCATCACTCAGGAGATCCAGGGCTCAAGCTTATCTAAGGACCATTCCTGCATTGCTTAAAACTTGGTTACCTTGAGTCTTTAACAGAAGTATTCTTCAAGATTGTAAGATTTATTATATAAAAATTTGGGGAAAAGAATGTCTACCCTACTTTTCTCACAAAGTTCAACCTAGTGAGGAAGAAATGAGTTACTCTTTGCCAAGTATGTTTTAAGTTATAAGGAAATATGTGTATGAACACACACACACACACACAGTTATTTTCCATGTCACTAATGAACCCATTTTATCCCTTTCTCTCTTCATATTCTATCTGCCACCCTCCAAAAGCTGTTCTTTTATTACCTACTAACATGTTTTACATAAAAATTTCTCCTGTGAGCAATCTGATATCCAATAGTAATCATGGAACGAGAATTTTACAAATTTATTGTTGCTAGATTTTATTTGTTCTCTCCTTTAAGAAACTGGATTCAAGAAAATAGCAATTATAAGAAGTAACTATGAGATTTCCCACCCTTAATGCCATTGTGGCATAATAGACCAAAGTAAGATTGCCAACATGGCATGTTTAGGAGCCCCAAGGACATACACTTCATGTGTTGTAGGAACTAGAGGATGAATATAAACAGGCAATTGGTAGGAAGGGATATCCAACTAAGGTATATTTTTATCAAAATAAACTGTCTATCCAAAAGTCAATGTTGATATCCAGTTTCAGTTTTGACATATGAAGAGCTTGGAAGTTTCATTCATGTCCTTACAGCATAAAAGACCTGGGCAGAGTAAAAGTAAATAATTTTCATGGACTTATCAGAAAACTGAGTGCAGGACAAATTGCACGCCAAAATCTGGATATACAGGTGAATCCTGAGATTTACAGCCAAGATCTGCTTATGTGGAGCGGAAGCTGCTGGAACCATCAACTGGTAGACACACCTAAATGGTAATTTTGATGAATTGATGAAGCGTGATTGAAGACCAGAGTGAGATTGAAAAACACATGGGAGTTGCAGGGTTAGGGAAGCCTTCACACTTTCATGGGCCTTATCTCTAAGATCCCACCAGGTTCTCATGGTGAAGAGCCAAGAAAGACCCCCTAGTGGCATTAACAAGGGGAGGAGAAGAGAATGTTCTCCATCACAAAGTTCTAATTTCCAAGGCAAACACTTTAACAGAGCCTGGTCCAAGAGCTGTGGGGGAAGGACATTCCTCACAATCCTCCAGATTTCCTGTCTCGTCAATAGGGAAAGAGGAAACCACAACAGAAGACACAATTAACGAAAGTCAGAGGCCAGAGACATATGCCCATTAAACCTTGAGATTTAGTTAGAACATCATAGAATGCTTCCCCTTCCTCACACCTTACCACCACACTCCAGTGTAATAATAGGGGACTGCAGATGAAAGATCTGCAAGACACAGACTCTCTGAGGAGTATTTAGGAAGCTCAAAACAAGAGACGAGACAAAAACAAGGACTCAAGAGGATTTTATATACTCTGACAACTATCGCTACAACAAATATAAAAAAAAGTCAAGGTACTAGGCAAAATAATAGGTCCTATTACTTAATATAACATGTTTGGCTTTCAATAAGAACAACAAAATTACAGAAGACACCAAATTCAAGGATAAAACACAGTCTGAAAAGGCAAAACAAGCATCAGAACCAACTCAGGGATGACACAGATGATGAAATTATCAGCCAGGGAAATAGAAATAATAATGATACATATGTTCAGGATTTTTAATGGAAAAGGTTGATAATATACACAAATACATAATATAAAGAAACTGAAATTCTATGAAAGCATCAAAAGGAAATGCTAGGAATGAAAAACAGAAATGAAGTATGCCTTTGATGGGCATATACAGTAAACTCAATACAATCAAAGAAAGAATCAGTGAACCGGCAAGTAGATAAATAGAAAACTCCAAAGAGAATCTGTGAGTTGAGGGCAGGTAGACAGAAACCTCTGAAACTACATTAAAAGAGAAAAAGGTGAAAAAACACAACAGAAGGTTGAAGAACTTAGGAAAATTTTAAATTAAGTAATTGGAATAGCAGAAAGAGAAGAAATAGAGAACAAAGCAGAAAAATATTTGGAGTAATAATGGCCAAGAATGTTTCAAAATTATTGACAGATCGCAAATCAGAGATCTGTGAAGCTCAGAAAATACCAAGGAGAATAAATATCCCCAAATCTATACTTAGAAATATCATATTCAAACTCCAAAAAATCAAAGACCAGGAGAAAATCTTGAAAGAATATGTAAGAGGACAAAACACTTTATCTAGAGAGGTGCAAGAATAAGAATCATAGCAGACTTCTTGTTGGAAACCATGCAAGCAAGAAAAGAGTAGAATTAAATACATAACATGATGAAAGAAAAAAAGCCATCAATCTAGAATTCTATATCCAAGGCAGTTTCTTCAAAAGTGAAAGAAAAATAAGGACTTTTTTTCAGACAAATAAAATCTGAAGGAATTCATCAGCAGCAGATCTTTCCTGCAAAAATATTAAAAGATTTTCTTTAAATAGAAGGATATTACGTAAGTCAGAATTTTGGATATACGTAAAGAAATAATATCAAAGAAGAAATAAATAAAAGCAAATAAAATTTTTCTTTAACTGATTTTACTGATTTAAAACACAACTGTAGAAAATAATACTAACTATGTATCGGGTGATTATGGCATATGAATAAGTGAAGTGATTATATTTTAACAGGGATGGAAGGGTGGATTTGAGAAAAATTCGTTATAAGGTATCTGCACCACACGTGAAGCAAAATATTGTTATTTTAAGATTTAATTAGATTAGTTGAAAATGTATATTGTAAACTTTATAAAGTGCTATTTTTTGAAATATTATAATTAATATACTAAGAAGTGACATAAAATCGAATCATATTACATGCTCAGTGAAAATCAGAGAAGGCAGAAAAAAGCCTCTGGCGTGGAATAAAAAAGTTACAAACATAGGTGGTATGAATCCAAATGTATTAATAATCAATTTAGAGGTGAATGTTCTAAATACACCAATTAAAAGACAGAGATGGTCCGAGTGGGATAAAAAAACACACAAGAACATGTTGTCTACAAGAAACCCGCACCAAAGACAAGATAGGTTAAAAGTGAAACATGGGGAAAGCTATACAATGCTAACGTTAATCAAAAGAAAGCTGGAGGAGATATATTAATTTCAGAGAAAACAGACTTCTGAAAAAGGAAAATTATCAGAAAGAAAGACACTACAAAATCATAAAAGAGTCAATTCTCCAAGAATCCATAATAATCCCAAATGTGTATAAACTGAACAACAGAGAATCAAAATATATGAGGCAAAAAATTATGGAACTGAAAGGAGTAATAGAAAAATCCACTACTATATATAGTTGGAGACTTTAAACACCACTTCTGTCATTAATTGATAAATCAAGTGGGCAGAAAATCAATATGGATATAGTTGATGTGAACAGTATTATCTATCAACTCCATCTAATTGACATTTATGGAATAATTCATCCAGCAACAGCAAAACCTATATTCTTACCAAGCATGGATGCAATATTCACCAAGATAGGGCAGAGGGGACAACAAAATACACCTCAACAAATTTGAAAATATAGAAATCATGCAAAGTACGTTGTTAGACCACAATGGAATTAAAATAGAAATCAATAACAAAAATATAGCTGGAAAAATCACCAAATATTTGGAAATTAAACAAGACATTTTTAAATACCACATGGATCAAAGAAATTTTCTCAAGAGAAATTAAAGTCTATTTTGAACAAATTAAAATGAAAATAATACTGATAAGGATCAGTATTTGTAGGAAGCAGTGAAAAGAGTGCTTAGAGGGAAATTTATGCAATTGAATGCCTATCTTAGAAATGAAAATCAGTATTTTAAGCTTTCACCTTAAGAAACTGGTGAAAGAAAAGCAATATAAGCATAAAGGAATCTGGAAAAAATTAAATAAGAAAAATTAGAGCAGAAATTGATGAAATTGAAAACAGAAAAAGATAAAATCAAATAAATCAAATAAAACAAAAACACTCAAAAATCAAAATACAGATAAACAAAAATAAAATTCAAATAAAAACAAAAAACATCATTTTGAAAAAATTGTTAAAATTGATAAACTTCTAGCCAGCTGTTTTAATTGCCTTCTATTCACTCTGTTGGTGAGAGAGAGATTCCCATCCTCGAGTTATGGAGACGGATGAACACATGACCTCTGACAATGGACAGATGAGATCAACAGCAGTTTATTAGTCACATATATGCATAGCCCATGAAGGAGGCCACCACATGACATGCAGGGCCATGTAGAGCTTGCACTTGGGAACAGAGTGAACAGCCAAGGGCTGTGGGAGGCAGGCTTCAAAGTATCAAGAGAGTGTCGAGCCCCTGGTTCCCAGGGGATGGCGTGATTGGCTGGTTTGAATAACCCCCTGGACGGGCAGAGAACCGAAACCTGCAACTCAGGTATGAGGAATAACTGCACTTGGTCAATTTGATAAGGAGGATGGTTTGAACGGGTACCTTATCTTGGGAGCTGAGTGGGGAGGGGACCTTGTAGTTGGGCTATTAGAGTCCTCCCTGATTTTACCAGATTTCAAGGGAGCACATAATATTAAGCCTTAAGCCTTACATCACACCAGGTTAACCAAGAAAAAAAAGAGAGCTACGCAAATTGTCAATATCAGAAATGAAAGAGGGGTCATCTCTATTGATCCCATGGACATTAAAAGGGTAATAAAGGAATACTATGAACAACTCTATCCCCAGCAGTCTAATAATTTAAATGAAATGGACCAATTCCCTGGAAGAAACCAACTACCAAAATTCACACAAGGAGAAATAGGCCGAATTACCTCATATCTCTTAAAGAAATTGAATTAATAATTAATAAACTTCCAAAAAAGAAAATCATCAGGACCAGATAATTTCACCTGTAAATTCTACCAAATATTTAAGGAGGAAATTAAGCCAATTCCTTTACAATCTCCTCCAGAAAAAAAGAAGCACAGGGAATACTTCCTAACTCATCATATGAGGCTAGAATTGCCCTAATATAAAACTAGATGAAGATATTATAAGAAAGGAGATATACAGACCAATATCTCTCATGATCAGAGATATAAAAAGCCTCAAAAAAGTATTAGCTAATTGAATCCAACAGTGTAAGAAGTAATTATGCACTGCCCGCAAGCAAGTGGGATTTATTCCAGATATGCAAGAATGTCTCAGTAATCAACTTAATCTGATATAAAGAAGACAAATCATATGATTTTAGTAATTGACATAGAAAAAACATTTGAAAAAATTCAACATCCATTAATGACAAAAATTCTCAGGAAACTAGGAATAGAGGGAAGCATTCTCAATTTGATAAAGAACATCTTTAAAAACCTCTATAGTGGTCATTATATTTAATGGCAGACACTGGACACTTCTGTCCCTAAAATTGGATACAAGACAAGGATGTTCTCCCCCACCACTCCTTTTCAACATCCCACTGGAAGTACTAGCTAGTGCAATAAGACAAGCAGAGAAAGTAAAAGGTATATAGAAAGTAAAGACTTCTTTCTTGTCATTATTCCCTAAGCAATACAGTATAACAACTATTTAGGTAGTATTTACATTGTATTAGGTGTTATAAGTAATCTAGAGATGATTGAAAGTATACAAGACGATGTGCATATGTTGTCTACAAATACTACACCATTTTGTATATGCGACTTGAGCATCTGTGGATTTTGCTATCTGTGGCTTGTCCTGGAACAAATTCCCCAAGGATACAGAGGGATGACTGTATTAGTGAAATAATAGACAAATGAATGGAACAAAGTAGAGAGCCCAGAAAAAGACTCATACAAATGTAGTCAACTTACTTTTGACAAAGGTGCAAAGACAATTTAATGAAGGAAGAATAGTCTTTCGACAAATGGTTCAGGAGTAATTGAACACCCAAATGCAAAAATAAATAAATGAATGAATGAATGAATAAAACTGATCTTACACCTTACCCAAAAGTTAACTCAAAATGGATCATAATCCTAAATGCAAAATTATAAAACTTCTTGAAAAACAGAAACCCTACGTGATCTTGACTGTAGTGATCAGTGTTTACAACACAGCAATAGCACAGCTCATGAAAGAAAACAATCAATAAGCTGGCCCTCCTTGAATTAAAATATTTTGCCTTGCAAAAGACTCTTAAGGAAGTGAAAATGCAAGTCACAGACTGGAAAAAGTATTTTCAAAACATATATTACAAGGGACTTGTTTTCAAAAAGGAAAGGACTCTTAAAACTCAGCAATAAGCAACATGACCCACTATAAAAATGGGCAAATCACGACCAGCCCAGTGGCGTAGTGGTTAACTTCACATGATCTGCTTTGGTGGCCTGGGGTTCATGCATTCGGATCCCCATCAAGGACCTACACGCTGCTCATCAAGCCATGCTGTGGCGGTGTCCCACATACAAAAAAATAGAGGAAGATTGGCACAGACGTTAGCTCAGCAACAATCTTCCTCCAGCTAAAAGAGGAGGATTGGCAACAGATGTTAGCTCAGGGCCAATATTCCTCACCAAAAAAAAGGGGGGGTGAGGGGCAAATGATATGAATAGATACCTCACCAAAGAAGAAATACAGGTAGGAAATAAACATATGGAAAGATGCTAACCACTAGGAAATTGCAAAGTTAACCACAAAGAGATATAACTATACACCTATTAGAATGGCTAAAATCCAGAAATCTCACAATACCAAATACCAAATGCTGGCAAGGATGCAAACAATAGAAACTCCCATTCATTGCTGGTGGGAGTACAAAATGCTACATCCACACTGGAAGACAATTTGTCAGTTTCTTACAAACATAAACATGGTCTTACCATAGATCCAACAATCAATGTCTTAAGTATTTATCCAATGGTTTGGAAACTTCTGTCCACACAAAAACCTGCATATGAATGCTTATTGCAGCTTTCTTCATAGTTGCCAAAAACTGGAAATAACCATTTATGCCCTTTAATAGGTGAATGGATAAATAAACTGTGGTACTTACATAAAATAAAATATTATTCATCAATAAAAAATGAGCTATCAAGCCAAGAAAAGAAATGGATGAATCTGCAATGAATATTAAGTGAAAGAAGCCAATCTGAACCGACTGCACACTTTTTGATTCCAATTATATGACATTCTGAAATGGACAAATCTATAAAGACAAGAAACAGGGCTGTAGTGATGGAGGAGGGGTTGACTAGGTAAAGCACAGACAGAAGATTTTTTAAGGCAGTGAAACTATTTTGTATGACACTGTAATGGTAAAGGCAAAGTCTTCAGCATTTTTCAAATCACATAGAACTTTATAGCAGAAATACTAAACCAGAATATATGTAAATTTTTCCATCCCAAGATGGAATGCACAACGTAATAAAGAATCTATATATTACAAATGTATGGAACAACCTCACTGATGGAGATGGAGTAATTAGTTGCTGACCTGATTAATTTGGAGTAACTTTGGAAAGAAATGGAGTCTGTAAATCTAAAGGCAAAAAGAACTGTACATAAGCACTATACTCTAGTTAATAACGTTATTTCCTGTTGGGTTGTAGGTTAACAATTCTGAAGCCATTATACACGTATACTGGAATTGAGCAACTGAATAGATAGATGGCACATGGTGGGAGCCAGGTTTCTCACTGTTGGAGTGTGAGTTTATACATAAGCAAGGGGAGGAGGCTAGAATGATTCACGTGGTAATGTATTGGACTTCCTTCCACAGAGAATAGTATGGAAAGGGAGGAATAAAACAGTAACTTTACGGTGGAGAAACATGACAAACAATATCACAAGCCATATGATCAAGGTTAACATCAACATTTTTTGCTTGTATGTACCCTTGATTTAATGTAATAAAAATGACATTTTATCCCTGTGGTCTTCATTCCCCAAACACATTATTTCAGTCTAATAATGAGAAAAATATCATACAAATTCTAATCAAGAATCTTTGTATGAAATACCTGACCAGTATACCTCAAAACTGTCAAGGTCATTAAAACAAAGAAAGTCTGGAAAACTGTTACAACTAAGAAGATCCTAAAGACACACAATGAGTGATGTAACGTGTTATCCTAGATGATATCCTGGAACATTAGGGATTACCTGGACATTAGGTAAAATCCAAGAAAATCTGAATAAAGTATGGACTTTAATCAATAATAATGTATAAATATTGCTTCATTAATTATGAAAAAATATCATACTAGTATAAGATGCTAATAACAGAGGAAACGGGTTATGGGATTTATATGGAAATTCTAATATCTTGGCAATACTTGTGTATCTACAACGATTCTAAAATAAAAACTTTTATTTAAAAATTAAATGTCATTAAGATATCTCACACCTGAAACTAATGTGTAAATTATCTACCTATCTTCAGTAGGGATCAGTGGAGAATCAGATGAGTGCTCAAATATGAGCAAGTGTAGCAGGTTTGTCACTAGCAATATATGACATATCAGAATATGTAGTAAGAAAGCATAGAGATGCTTGGAAGAAAATAAGAGGTTCTTGAAGAAAGAAATGTATCACTGACAGGAGTTGATTAATTCATTTAATGCAATAAAAAACTATGTATAATCCATTAATACAAAATATTCCTGTATTATAATTGCTTACAATTTTTACAATGTCTTAAGAGCAAGCCATGATCTTAACTTTCCAAATCATTTATACAATTTTTATTTTCAAATGTGTTATAAGATATCAACCTCAAGTTGAGATTTTTATTTATCTGTAATTTTGTATATACTAGGTGCGGTTAAGTGCAAAATATATTTATATATATCATATCAATCAATCTTTGCAGTTTCTACTTATTTATTGAGGAAAAATTGGTATATAACATTTTATGTTTCAAGTATACAACATAAAATGACATCTGTATACAATACAAAGTGATAACTTTAAGAAAACAACACATCATAGAGAGCTTGCCTATCAAGCAAATTTTTTTGGCACTCAAGAAATGACACTCAAACCATTTAGAAATAATATTTGGTCATTTTTTCCCCCGATATGGTTATACGTATCTAAAATTGAATCAATGTTGTAACTTGATAACCTCTAAGATGATAAAAATATATTTGAGTATCTAAGTGTACAATTATTTCAAATACTATTCAATTTAGTGTGAGATAAGGAAATAGCAAAACAGATGTGGTGGCTGAGAAGATCTACTTATTATTTACCATTCATTGTTGATGAGTCCTGTATGCCTTAGGATTACTGAGATGCAAATCACAAAGAATCCGAAGTAACAAAGGCTTAGCAAGATGATGTGTGTCTCTCCCATGCAGAAGTCAGGTGGGGGAGGTAGTCCAAGGCTGGTGATATGGCACTCCACAGGTTCAGGGGCCCAGATGCCTTTGTGGATGTGTGTAGCCTTTCATTCCCAAGTGATTTCACATCCAAATAACTAATAAAGCTCCCCACCATCAATTTTCATTCCACTTAGCAGGAATGAGAAAAAGTTGTTGTGTCCTGTGCTTTTAAGAAAAATATGTCAATTCCATTTAGATCCTTTTGGCAAGAATTTAGGTACTTGGTCACACATAACTGCAAGGGAGCAGTTCTTAATTCAGGTCTTAATTCAGGTTGCAAGGGAGCAGTCTTAATTCAGGTTGACCCAGCCAAAACCAGAGGAAGATGCAGAAAGTGTTCATGAAGTGATGACCTTTGCCACATTCTATTTGTTTACTGCACAACTTTGAAGATACCAGTAATTTGCTCTCATAAAGAGTCTGATGTGGCAAGAAATTTAGATAAATATATACTCTGCTCTGCATTTTAAACTGTATCTCTAATTGTGGTGTAAATTCATTCATGTGTTCAATAAATTAATATACAATTAATATATTTCCTAAGGGACACAGTGCCTCCACGGATTCATAAAAGATGAAGTTTTGCATACTTGGAGAAAATGAAAATTATATAGGTGAGTTACAGTGAATTTGCTGTGTTATAAGTAAATGAAAGGGTACACTGGTGTAAAGCTGAAATCTGTCGGCTATAGCTGGAATAGTCAGGTATGGCATTGTGAGGGAGATAATAGATACTGGAAGCACTGAAGAGGCAGGGACGATTTATTAAAGAATGACGGCATGAGAAAAATTTTGGAAAAGAGTTCATTTCTATACTAAATGGGCAATGGAGAGTAACCCAGTTCTGATGGGAATACAGATTGGATAAGATGGTTGGGATTAGATTGAGTATAAGAAACACTAATGGCATTCAGTAGATATTGGCTGTGAATTGAAGAGTGTTAAGCAGGAAAACACTATGATCAGATGTGTCCTTGGGAAAATTAATTTGTTGTCAGTGTGAGGAATTGGAGGCAATTCTTCTGAAACAAAACAAAGCAGTGATACAACCAAAGCCTGAACATTTATAACTGTTGGAAGAATGTAAAGCAAAAAAAGATGCAGGAACTTAAGTTTTACTTCAAGAAAATTTAAGCAGCAAGTATCTTTAAAGAGATTTGCAGGCAGTAGAAGGTCATTCATGTTATCACAATATTATTGTATTTTAAACTTAGACTATCATGTGACTGTATGATATCTCTATTACTAAACAAACAAATGATATCCTGTTAGAAGTATATATCGCTGAGAAATTATGGATGATAAGAACATGATTGCTTTGTTCTTTTCAAAAATGGTTATGATTGATTACCTAAAGAGAAAAACCTAATGTGAACAAGATAGAACCAGGAGACTAATACTGATATTGAGGATAAATTTTATCCACTTAGTGAGAATAGAGAGAAAGTATGCTATGAATGATCTTATTTAAATTCCATCCCTTTGTATATAATATAATTTTCTGCAACATGGCCTGGAGGAAAGCGCATGGGTACAGTCAGGAGGTATGACAGTTGTGTTTAGCTCCCTCACTCACTTTCTTTATTGGATTTGTTCCTGAAATGGCACAATTAAACTGCATTTCTGACTCACAGAATTGGTATGAGAATTTAAGAAAAATAATGTAGGTGAAAATACTTGGTAAAATTAATCTCTGTGCAAATTTACATGTGATTTAACATAAGACCTATAAAGTAGGACATTACCAAGTCCTACAGTAATAATAGCTAACATATGTGAAGCACTTTCTAAATCAGGTTCTGTATTAACAGTTTTACAAAGGATTTGAGGATGAAACCATTTTAATAATTTCTCATTGCACAAAATTCACTGGGTATTACATGAAGATGTTTGAAGATGACATTTAGTTAAGTAAAGAAAAGAAACAAAACTGGATGCTGGCTTCTGATTCATGTGCTTTGTCCCAGGAAAATTGATTCAGCCTTTTCTACTGTCAAGATTTCTATGTGGTGTAAAAAACTTGAGTAGGATGATTTCTTACGTGAAACTAATTTATCTAACCTAGATTGAATGTGGTTACTAGAAAGATCCATCATCAGATCATGTAGTGATTTTGGACAGGGTCAGCTATGCCTGAGCTGGAATCAAAGAGTTCAATTTATAGACTATGGTCATTAGTGCATTAATGTTCTGAGATAAAGAAAAAAAATCAGACTAAAATTATAAATTAAACTGATGAGGCAGCAAAGTAACATTCCATTCATTCAAATGTAATCAATGTGTGGATAGGCTATGTCTACATTTTTTATCAATGAAATTCTAAGATATATATATATTTCTATGTATATATACACATATATATATTTCTATGTATATATTCTAAGATTGATACATATTTAAATAAATAAATATATTAAATAAATTATTTAAAAAATATATATATATATAAATTCTCCCAGAATCATGATCAGAGTTTAAAACTGTAAAGAGAAAAAAAGCAGAGTTAAAGACTTATACGGTTCAGGATTCAGAATTCAAGCCATGCATACACAAATCTGGGGGATAGAGCCAAGATTCAGAGATAAAGGAAAGCATCTCAGGATCTGAAACACGAAGTGCGTTCCCAAGCAGATCAGTAAAATTTTACTCTTCCTACAAAGAAAGGTGATATCTATCAACTGTCATGATTATAAATTCCTCAGATGAATTAGCTCCTGATGTGAGAAAGGACTTGATAGATTACAACAGAAGTCTCAAGTCTCAGAGAAACTCTTTAGATCCTCTTGGTAAATTACATCTAATTTTATAAGTTTCTGCAATTCTCTGAGGATTCACAAGGCATTCTTAAATAAACACACAATCTTCAAGCACAAAGTCGACAATGAAGCTGACAGAAAACATGAGGAAAATTAGCTCAAGGGAGAATTCAGCCCTAGAATAAGTGTGTATCTAATCAATTCACATAGATGATTATGGTAGTGGTTTCTTTATTATTCACATAATAGAAAAGCTATCAAACACACACAAACATCCACACACACACACCTTCAACCCATTCTACTCACAGAGTGTGTAATGGAAATTGAGGAAGATGGAAGGGCTTAGTGATATACTTTAATGCTGTCAGGTCTAAATGATGAGGATTTCCGAGTCATAATGATAAAAGTTTAGAAAACAGCACTCTAAATAGAAGATAGATGGTCTTACTTCAATACTAAAGTGGTTAATACCGACACAAAATCAAAGTTTAGGGTAAATCTAATCAGGCACAGAAAAATCAAGAAATCACTTGGGAATAGAGTAGTAAATAGATCTACCAGAAAACGTAGATTCAAAATGGGTTAATACAAGCACTTTTGATGTGTGACTCATGAAATATTTCCAAAAGCTATGGTCAAATAAACTGACAAATAAACTTTTGAATCCTTTCACAAAATATGTTAGACTAGGGAATTAGACAACACTATTGTTGAAAACTAGTGAAAATGCTGGAAAGAAAATCATTTCTGGTGATCATTACTAACAAGTATTAAAGGAAAAAAGATTCCAGATCAGTAGCTGCAAACCAGGTACCAGGGAATATGTTAATTTGCTCAAGCAATGAATCCACATCCGAGAAAGCAGCTGCAATTGCATCACTGCTGGTTAAGTGGATGATAATCCAATTGTCAATCTCTAAGATCCATCTGTTCTCTGCACAGGTCAAATAGGTGAAGTGAATGGCAAAGTTGGGGGGATCACTACTCCTACATCTCTCAAGTCTTTGATGCTGGCATTCAAGGTTTACTGTTTTCCTAGGTAGAGATAGTTCTAGTTGCTTTCATGTAGCCTTTCTAAAGTAATAGTGTTCGCTGTACAGGTCAAACAAACAATGTGGCAATTCTGCCAGTTGCTGCATATGTCTATTCCATTTATGCATCTGGAACTGAGGTAATAACTACAGGGTGGGTTTGGCGACGAACTGGATATACTGGGAGACAGACCTGAGCTAAAACTTTTTTGAACGCTTGACTTCCATAAGCCTCTTCTCTGACTGGTGGACCACAGTGATGGTTTGGGTCTCCTTCAATTAGTGTCAGTTCAGAGTCAGTGTTCCGTAATCTCCCAAAATTATGAATATTTCCCTTTCCATAGTAAACAATCAGCCAGACAAATGGCCACAGGTCCCTTTGGGGAAGACTGAGATAAATTTTAACAATATAAATTATGGCAAAGTGCTTCCTGAAGGGGACACAGCCTTCATTCAACACACACAGCTAGGAACTGACTTACTCAATTGATGATAGGTAGATAGACGATAGATAGGTAGATAAAGCTGCAATGATGATGTAGACATGATCAAAATGGAAAAAGTCCCTCTGGGAAAAAATAGTGAAGAGAAAACCTAAAAAGATTAAGGCAGACTTTTTGGTAAGAAAAAGAAAAATTAAAGAGGAAAATGATAGGGATGGTGATGGTGTTATTGATGATCACAGTGAGAGAAATAAATTTGGTAGGATAATTTACTGTCATAGCCTTTGTGACAAGAGGTAAGGTCACTACTACTCAGTTAAGGTATCCACGAGGGTGAAAAGGAAGAGATCTCAGTGCACGCAAAATGAGAATAGATACACTTGGGAAAAAGACACATAGACACACTACCCTTAGCAATAATAATGACATTTAGCGTGAAATCAGCTACAAAAGCAGAAGTATCGCTGAGATCAAGAAAGCAAAAACAGACTGCTTGCAATAAATATTTGTGGAGAGCCTGATTTCCAGCGTAAAACACATTAAGTAAAACAAGATAGGAACATCTTTTTTCTTTTTGCCCATATTACCTTGACAGTGGTCTCAGAGTTACATGTGTAAAGCAATATACATAACAATGACACATAATCTACAGGTGTAAAGCAACATTCACAACATACACAACAGACATTAGTTACTCTGTCTCTTTCCCTTTGGCACTGCATTCTTCAATACTAGCTTGTTCATGATTCCATTATTTTAAGTCAATTACATTATTTATCATAGCCTGTCCCTTATCAATGTTGCTGATATGATTGTGTTTGTGCCCTATTGTTAGTACTTTGAAGGTAGACCAACTGTGCTTGCTCTTTTTGCTTCCCTCTTACATTCTAATCTAGCAGAATTTGGGTACATAATAGGCATCCAAACAGCGTATGCTGAAGGTATTTGATTTTTATGTTTATTCAAAAGATACCTGGGATTCACAATTTTCAAATGTTTCCTCGTCATGAGGGCTGTATGATGTTTTTCCACTTAACCAGGCATAGTACCGCTCTGAAAACATCCCTGAATTGCCAGTGCAAATTAAGAGTAAACACACATCCTCATCCCCAACCTTAAAATGAATCAGAGACTGCATAATATAATTAGGCAGTCACGTGACAAGGAATTTATTCCACTCTGCTTTTCTCTCCTGTTCTCTTTGTTTTAGTTTCAGTGTTTGAGAGTGAAATTCTACTTTAGTTTATGCTAGAATATACATATGTTGGACATAGAACTTGATCTTACACTGTACATTCTATAGGTGTACTTCGATGTTTGGCATGTTCAAACCTCTTTGATAATTACCCACCACTGAGAAATTCAAAGCCCAGGTATTACTTCAACTTGTTTTAAATGAATTTTTCTTTGGGAAATATCTCGCTCTAGGGAGAATTAAACAAATAGGACTCACAAACAAAACAAAACAAAACAAAAATGAGCAGCAATTAAAAAAAACTAAAAACACCTGCACAACAGAGCAATTCGCTTCATCTCCATCAAACTAATATGATTATATTTAGTAAACACCTTAGGAGAAAAACTTGGCAAGCCCTGCTGAATCAGAAATAAACTATATGATGCCTCACTTGGCTTGGTTAGCATCCAGGTTCCCATGGAAACTGAATTATGTCACAATTTAAATAAAATTAATTTCATGCTTCCAACATAAACAGGACTTTGCACTAAATTAAGCATCAATTTGTTGTTATATGCACTTCATTTAAAAAGATAGCTTTATGTTGGTTTGCAAAATGATATTAGCACATAGCCACTTCAAAAGAAAGTACAAAGTCATAAACACAGGGAATAAAAAAAATCAAGGTAGATCTTGAAAGGATTTTATTTAATGAATTTAAAGTAAACTGGGCAGTACAAGTGCAGGCTAATTTTCATTTGTTGCTTGGCTACAAATGTGTGAATACAGTGATGGTTTTCAATTAACTGTTCTTTTGCCCCAAATTCCTTTTCAGACCGGTGGAGCATGTGGTTAGAGTACATAGTCATTCCGTAATTTTTCACAATGTTTTTTATGATTGGTATTATAGAAATAAGAAAAAATGGGGGGCTCAGGCAGGCGCCACAAATTCATCATCATTATTATCATGACTTTTTCATTTTTTGCAATGTCTAAAATGGTTTTCAAATGTACCACCTCATAGAGTTTGTCTAACAACACAGTGAAGAAGATACAACTATATTTTCTCGCATTTTATGAAAAATGACACTGAAACTAAAATAAATTACTTACCTCAAGTTCACAAAATAAAATAATTAGGCATACCTAAATTGGAAAGAAGTTACCCTGATTCCAAATCAGTAGTGCTCTCCACTTCCTGGCTGTGGAAACTTAGGTCAATCACCTGCAAAGTTGTTTAGAGGCAGCATAGATGTGACATGTGAGAAATCACTTTGTGAAATGCAAAGCATAATATACATGTAAAATACTAAGACAGGACACAAACAAGCTGATAGAATAAAAAGATGAGGAACTTTTTTAAAACACCAAATTACTATCTTCTACCTACAATCCCATAAGAATGCAAAAAAATTTCTTAAGTCTGTAAATGATATAAATAATTGTTGATTTAGCATGATTGAAATGATTAACTAATGCAAATTAAATAGCTTATGTTTACCTGTTGCTCTGTGTCTTGTTTATTGAATTTAATCTATTTAAGCTTGGTTTCTTAATTTCTAATTGCTATTGAATGTAAGCTTTGGTCTATTTAGTGATCGTGGTCTCTATGACAGTTACTTGGTAACTCATAGTACACATACTTTGCATTGCCCTTATTAGTGAAGTTGCACACAGTTTCATATATTTATCAGGCATTTGATACCTTCTTTTGTACAGTAGCATTTGACATCTTTACCCATTTTCTGGGTTTTTTTTATTTTTAGGAGTTTTTTTAAAACATATTCTGGTCACAAGTGTTACATTTTAGAGGATTACATGTGTTGCCAGTACCTTCTTTGAATTGTTAGCTTGTTTTCTTTTCTTTCCTTTGTCTAATTGGATCTTTGATAAACAGAAGCTCTTACTTTTAACATAGAGCAATTTATTCTTTATAGTTAGTTCTTTTGTTTACTTGTTTAATGAATTCACACTTTGTCATAAATCAACTGGCCATATAGTAAAAGGCGTTTTTCTTAATTCTCTGTTCTATAACACTAGTGTCTTCGTCTTTTCCATGCCAATACCCGATATCATACTGTCTTCCTTGCTGTAGCTATATATATATAATATATATATATATTCATATGTATATGAATTGTAAACTAATAGAATAAGTTGTAACATATAACATTTTGTTTTACACACACACAGGTATATGTATGTGTGTGCTTCTTTATTGTGCCTCTTGTTCTTTTTTCCATTAAAAACCAAACAAACATTTCTTTGCCAAGTGCAACAATAACGATGAGAACCTGCTGGTATTTTGATTTAATCCACTGGGATGGGGGAGGATTGACATCTTCACAATATTTACTTTTTCAATTAAAGAACATGGTATGTTCTTTCTTTTATTCAAGTCTTCCCTAATTTATCTTAATAATATTTTGCAGTTTTAAATATAGAGGATTCCATTTCTTTTATTAGATTTATTGCTACTTTTAAAAAAATACTTTGATGCCATTTGAAATGATCTCTTGAAATTATCACTTTTTAAGCCATGTTATCTGTAGATTTTTTTAAAATTTACATATATAATCAGACCTGCAAATAATGATTTCATAATTTTTTTCTTTGAAATCTCCTAATGCTGTTTACTTTCTTGCTTTATATCATTGCGTAGAACTTGCAGTGTAATTTTTAGTAAGTGAGAAACCATCATGTTTTATTCTCAAGCTCAGAGGAAACACAACATTTTATCATTAATTATGGGGATTGCTGAAGGTCTCTTGTTATTGATGTTGACACCTCGTGGCATACAGCCTTTGAGATGGCTCCTAATGATTCTTGCTTTCTGGCCTTCAACCCCTTGTGTAACCTGCAGGCCTTGTGTGTCACTCATTTCTAAAGAATAGACTACACCGAGGTGATGTGTGGGATGTCACTTCTGACATTAGTTTACCTGCTCTTGCTTTCTTGCTCTTAGAGCCCATGCTCTGCAGGAAGCAAGCTACCGTGTTTTGAGTAGTCCTGTGGGAGGACTTGTGTGGTGAGGAACTGATGTCTCTGGTCAATAGCCAGGAAGGACCTGAGGCCTGTCAACACCCATGTGAGTGAACTTGGAAGCAGATCCTTCTCCAGTCAAACCTGGAATTGACTATGATCCAGTGCCTACCTTGACTGCAACCTTATTAGGGACACTGAGTCAGAAGCATTCAGCTAAGCTGTACCCAGATTCATGGACCACAGAACCTGTGAGATAATGTGTGTTTTTGTTTTAAAGTCACAAAGTTTGGGGGTAATTTGTTAAGCAGCAAGAGATATCTAATATATGCACTTTATCACATTAATGAAGTTTGGCTTTCTTTCCTAATTTACTGAATGCTTGACAGTAAAAATCTATGTTGAAATTTATTGACAAATATTTTCTCTGAATCAATTAAGATGTTAGTATGTTTTGCTTCTTTATCTCATTAATATAACGTGTTACAACGGTTAATTTTCAAGGTTCAACCAAACTTGGAATCCTTATAACAAACTCAAATTGGTTATATTATGCTTTTTATATATTTATAGATTCCATTTATTAATATTTTGTTTAAGGTTTTTGCATCTGTGTTTATGTGAGATTGGCCTAAAATTTTTCTTTTAAGTGTACAGTGATATGTTTGTATCATAAAATCAATTAGAATTTTTGTCTTTATATTGTCTTAGGAAAAATTCAGTTTACATTTGGTATTATTTCTTTTCTAACTATTTGGCTTCACTGGTGAAGCCATTAGAGCTTGAAGATTCATTTACAGTTATGTTTTTAATTATAGAATCAATTTATTTCTGTTTTTTTCTTTTTCAAAATGTTTTTAGTTTTAATAAGTTACATTTTTCTGTGAATTGGTATGCCTCTCCTAAATGTTTACATATTTTGACATAGAAATGATCTATGCTTTTTATTGTCTCTGTAATTTTATTAGATCTATGTGGTAATGAATCCTTTTCATAACTGATGTTTTCTCTGAGATTTTTTTCTTCATTTCTAAAAGTCTTTTATCAACTACATTATTATTTTTTGGCACGCATTGATTTTATTTTATATTTTTATTCTGCTTCATTTTTTCCTTATTTTTATACTTCATTCATTCCTTCTACTTTCTTTGGGTTAAGTCAGTGATCCTCCTTGCAATACCAGACAAACAATGCTTAGTTTGTTGATTTTCCACCTTTATTCTCTCACAATGAGTTCATTTAAATCTATTTCCCTGCAAGCATAAATTTAACAGCACTCCACATGTTTTAATATGTAGAATTTTTTTTTAATTTACTACATCTTCTAATTTTCTTAATGAGTTAATCTTTTACCCATGGGCTATTTAGAAATATATTTTTAAATTTCCAAGAATTTGGGATGTGTTTGAATTTTTGTTGCTGTTTTCTTGATTTCCGGTTCAACTACATTTGTATTATTTCAGTGCTTCAAAATTTCTGAGTCTTGCTTTGTGGATCAGCATATGAAAATGGTTTTTAAATGTTTGATGTGGAAATGAAAAGAACAGTTGTTAGTCTACAGTTATTTAGTGCAAGGCTTCTTAAGACAGGTAAGTTTGTCAATTGTGTTGTTCAATTTTCCACAGCTTTATGAATTCATGGTCAATTTTTTTTCTATCAATTAGAAAGATAGCTATAAATCTACCACTATGATTAGCCAATTTATCCTTTAACCTTTATCAATTGTATATCTTGCCATTTACATATCTTGAGGCTTTATTATCAGGTACATTCTTCTTTAAAATTATATCTTGTGAATTGGAGCCTTTATCACCACGAAGTGACCTTTTTTATCTCCAGTATTATTTTTTAGTCTTAAAGATTACTCTGTTATGGTAATGTAGACATCATCTTGATTTTTATTAGTATTTGAATGGAATATTTTCCATTCTTTTTATATCCAATATTCCTGTATCCTGATATTATATGTATAGCATATGAAAGCATATATTAGCACCCTATACTCAATTTGCAATTTGCTTCTTATAATGAAGGCTTTAATTTATTTACAAAAAGCTATCACTTGAGTCAGCCCTGATGGCCTGTTGGTTAAAGTTTGGCGTGCTCCACTTCAGCAACCTGGGTTTGGTTCCCAGGTGCAGAACCACACCACTAGTCTGTCAGTAGCCATGCTGTGGCAGCTCACAGAGAAGAAGCAGAGGAACTTACGACTATACACAACTATGTACTGGGGCCTTGGGAGGGGGGAAAAGATAAAAAAAAAGGAGGAAGATTGGCAACAGATGTTAGTGCAGGGTGAATCTTCCCCTGCGAAAAAAAAAAATCACTTAAACTGCAAGCAGTGAGATAATTTGAGACTAACTAACAATTCACGTGAGGTTCCCGTGTGAGCTTCTGTGTGTTACTCTAATGATGACCCTCCTTTGTACCCACCCAGTCGAGTAAACTTTGCTTCAACTCCTCTAAACCCTCTTCCACACTGAAGATTTTTGCCTGCCTGGAAGATGATTGCCTCCTGCCGTCTGCTTGTTTTAGTGAGAGTATTCAGATAGATACGAATTACGTTTGCAAATGGCTAATTTTCAAACTAAACAGACAAAAATTAGTGCTATAGATTGAATGTTTATGTCCCTTTCAAATTCATATGTGGAAAACCTAATGCCCAAGGCAATTGTATTCCAAGGTAGGGCCTTTGAGAGGTGATTACTTCGTGAGAACAGAAGGCTCGTGACTGATAGCAATGCTTTCGTAAAAGAGGCCAGAGAGAGCCGTCTAGCCCCTTCCACCATGTGAAGACACAGAAAAGTCTGAAGTCTGCAACCCAGAAGAGGGCTTTCACCAGAACCCAACCACCCACCATGTTGGCACCCTAATTTTGTACTTCCAGCATCCAGAACTTTGAGAAGTAAATTTCTGTTGTTTATAAACTGCCTAGTTTGTGGTATTTTGTTATAGCAGCCCACAAGGACTAAGACAACTAGCTTCATAACAAAGTTATTATTACTGAGTAGAGCCTATATTTTTTATCTTGGCTGCAACACAGATTTGTCTTTTTTTGTGCATTTTGCTTGCGTCTGTAATTATGTCACTGGCATTCAGGATATCCTTCTAAATAACTTCGGAGTCTGTGATAGGTAGTTTGACCTCACAGCCAGGCAGTTACCTTTTTCAGATAATGGAACATTAAGGCTTTTAACAGTAAATAGTGGAAATCACTTGAAACACAATATTCCTGTGCTTATCTCTCCTTTGATTTAGAATATAAAACAAGATTCTGTTAATGTTATATGAATAGTAACCACTTTAGCACAAGGATTCAAAGTAAAAGAGGGTAGGAAAAGGGGTCATTTGCTTGCTTTTTAGAAATACCTCTTCAAAATATTTTTTTAAGCTCAAGACAGTTGAGAAATGGGAGAGGAAAGTGAGCAAGACTGTGCTTTAGGTACAAATTCAAAATTTTTTTAAATTTGTGGATCATACCAGCTGTCTAGTACAATGTGAGGACTCTAGGGAAAGAAAAAGGAAAAAGTATTCTCAAAATTAGGTAGGGCCTCTGTTGGTCACCAAGAGAAAATTTCCCCCAAGAGAATACGTTCTCCGTTGCATTTACTTGATTTGTTTGAATATTGGACATTCCTTATTCAGTTTGAATGTAACGTTAATACACATTCTCTTCCTTCCTGGTTGTGGTAGAGATAACAGATTGGTTTATTAACTGCCTGCCAACTGCTTTTTTGCATTTCTTAGAATATGCTAGAGGCTGAAAAGCTAAAGATTACCTTTCACAAATAATCTTACAGCCCAGGTTCTGCACATACTTGAGTTACACCAAGTAGATGCCCTCAGGAGGTACTAAAAAGGTAGAAACGAGGCTTTGTGGGTGCTCCTGCTATTTCCGCTGATTCTAGTGATTCTGGTGTAAGGACTTGCGTGTGTGTGTGTGTGTGTATTTGTGTGTTTATGTGTGTGTGGTAGTTGTAACAAGGATTCCATTGCTCAAGACTTGTGAATGTCAAGAATCAGGGCACAGGGGACCTGTTTTTGTTGACATGGGATCACAGCTGAGATAGTGTGGTCTTGGAGCAAATTGCTCTCATATAACCCAGCCCTCGGGCCATTGCTCTTCTCCCTCACTGTGGCAAACCTTGCTGTATCCTTAGGGGGAGAGTTTTGTGCATCATAGGAGTATTTCTGGAAGTTTGGCCTACAGCTTACTCCTCCAGCACTTCCAATGTTCTAAACATCTACTTCCATGAACTATGTCTTTTTCTGCATAAGCAACATAGAGTGGCTTTGGTTATCCGCAACCTAAGTGGCACTCTTTTTTACCCTTCCTTCAAAAGCTTAATAACGCCACAAAAAATGGCTACATTCTTAAAAATTACTTTAATATGTTCCTAAAGGACAGTGTTTGTGATGTTAAAAGTCTCTAGTGTCTCTTCTCTAGTTGCAGTGAAATCTCTCAACTGCTCCCGATAGCTTTAAAAGCCTGTCATGATCTGGCTCATTAAATGCTTCCTCTCACATTTTCTTTCACATCACCAACAATAAATGTTGTCAATCATTAGGGAGAAATGTTTAAAGATAAGGTATTTATAAAAAATACAAGCAGGTTTGTACACTGTGGTTTTGTGGATCAATCAGGAATTTGCCTATAATGCTAGAAAATAGATTTTATTTGATTTTCTTCTTTGCTCCCCTCCTCATTTTTAACAACCCAAGATGAGTTTAAGGGGGGAGTCCTTTTGAGTTGCTTTTAGTTAATGTAGTTGAGTATATCACGCCATTTTTACTCTCCCTCCCTCTGATTTTTCTCTGTTAATTGGACCTGTGAAAGAGAACATGATCTCATCTAGCAGAGGAGAAAAGTCAGAGAATTGGGCAAGAACAAAAAAGTGTGTCTACCTGGAGCTTTAGTCAACACAGGTGCTGCAAGTTGACATAATGTTGTGTTCGCAGATTTTCTTGGTGCATCTAGGAAATGTAGCCATTCTTGGGAATAAAACTGATAAAGCAAGAACATTCTAGGTAATAAGGCATTTTCCTTCAACAATAGATATATTATTCCTTTCTCTTTTGCATCCAATGATGTTGTTGAAAAGTATTATATTAATTAGCTACTATCCTTTGATTGTTTCCTGATTTTCCTTTACATAAGCTTATAAAATTTTCTCTTGGCCTTTAAATGTTTTTAAATGTCAATAAAATATGCATTTGCCTTTTTCTCATTTATGTTATTTGCTATTTTATGAGCCTTTTAATGTGAAGCTCTGATGATTATTTCTTTAACGTTGTTTTATTTTTGAATTATTGTTTTTATGGAAATATTACTATATCTGTGTGGATCCATTTATTACCCTTAATCTCTTATCTTTCCATTTTCCCATTCAAATACCTCTAATTGTTTCTTTTTTAAAATTTCCTGTTTCCTGCTCCATGTTACAAATTTTCTTTATTTTCTGGAGATTGATTATTTTGATTTCTATATATGCTAGTCAATTTATTATTTTTATTTTATTTTGATTTATTTCCTCAGATGGCTTGTTATTTTTTTTTCTTGTTATAAATCTTCTGGGATGATAAATTATATGTACCAGGGTGGGAGGCTTAAATTATGGCGTTCCTGAGGTTGTTTGGGTTAGGTGAAAAAGCTCCCCAAGGCAGAGATCCTCTGGTGTTTTAACCTCCTCCTTAATCTTAGGTTCAAGCAGCCCCTTCCCCTTCTCCCCCTGGGTAGCCTTGACTCAGCTAATCCCTCTCAATTTCCATCACAGACAGTGTTCTTTTCTAAAACTTGCCCCCATTGATTATAGTCATGTCACTCCAGGATATGGAGGGATGGGGCAAAAGGGAATATCCAGAGCCCAGGTAAACTGCTAGGAACATTATCATCTACTACCCTTTCCACTCTTTCTAGCTGATATTGGTCTAGAAGTGCATAATTTACACCTTGAAGCGTTGACAGGATAAACAAAGACTCACGCAGTGCAATATGGGTGGGAAACAGAAGGGACACAGGGAGAATCATCTCTTAAACTTCTCCTCTATCCATGGATACCATTTCTCCCATACTGAGGCCTAATTAACTTTTGTTTCCCATAGTTTCTGTTAGGTTTTTCTCATAGTTTTTCTTAGGTTTTCTTTTTACCTCCTCTGTTTTGAGGAAACTCCAGTTGTTTTTTTGAGTTAGTTTCCCATCTTAGAAGAAATTGGAATACCATCAGAATGGTTTTCATTCATCTTTTCTTGCAAGAGAGATCGTGTTTCCCATGGGAAGCCTCCCCTGAACTTACCAAGATCTGATGCAAATTTAGTTACATGCTCCACCATTTTCTGTCTTAGCCTCCTGCAGATATAATTTTCGTAGATACGGGTTGTGGATTTGAAATATCTTTTGATTTATTCTTCCTTATCAATAAGTTGTTTTTTTATTTCTCTAAACATTTCAATTTTATGTCTCTTGGGAAAGCTACAATGGCTGCTATATTGAAAAGCATGGAGATCGGGAGCTAGGAAGATGTTCTGTTTAGACAGGATGAGAAAAGAAAAAGCCCATTGCTTCTATGAACGTGTATGTAAATCAAAGTGAGCAGAAAGGGTAGTAAGAAAGTCAGACACCGGTGTTCTTGATTAGCTTCTTCTCATGGGCAACCTCAGAAGTGAGGAGCCAGGTAAGAATGAGAAATCCTGAAAATCAGCAAAACCTGACTTCTAATATTTGTGGGTACAGTTCCCCAAGATAAGGAAGGTATGAGATACAGAAGACTCCAGGCATTGAAGTATCTCCCTTGACACCTTGGCAAATAATAGAATGAGAGATGGCTTGAAGGAGCTGTGGCAGGAAGCTAGAAAGATAAAATACAGAAGTGTCCCCGACCCCCATAGCCTGCAAATTTGTGCAGAAGAATCCAGAAATTCTTGCACATCTTAAAGAAGGGTGGCAATCCAGTTAACAAAACCTGCTTTGAAAGAAAAAAAAACAAAACTATGCAGTTACTATATGTCGGAGGGAAAAATTCCTACAACCACAAACTCCAATGATTTGTATAGTCTGTCCCCTCTAAATCTTTAATGGACCTCCATGGTTACCAGTTTAAAGGCGAGACAAACAACTACATCAAATATAGAAGCTAGGATGCATAGAGAATCCTGTAGACCTGAGAAATCCCATTTCTCATTGTTACCCCAAAATACAAATAAGTCCCTCTTTCTACATACCAAGCCACCGTCTTGGAAAGGAGGAGAAGGAAGATAAGAAAACATAAGATTCCAAGCTGCTGAAAAGAGCACCCAACAGCAACCAACCACATACTAGTCCCATACTGCTTAGTAGGATTGCAAATGTGAATAGAAAGAAGTAAATCGAATATAGCAAAGTAAAATTTGCATATCTATGTGTAGTTTGAGTGATTGTAACCCTGCTACAGTACTGTTTATCATGCTTTTATTATCACAATATTAAAATTGTCTTAATTGTCAATAATAAAATTTTGTCATCCAATGTGGTTTTAAACTTCTTGAAGGTACGCATTTTTTCTCATTCACCATTTATATTCCCCAAAACTAACACTGTAACTAGGATTTGGGAGTCACTCAATAACTACATATTGGATAAACTTAATAAATGGTGTGTAAAAATCAAGCAAGGATTTCAGGAAACTTCCAGGTTGAATATTCATCTGAGAAGGCCAGTGATGTGTCAGAGCACATGTGATTTACAGCTTAGCATAAGTACTATTTAAATAATAAAAATATATAGAAAACTAAATAATATACAACAAAAAGGGACTGTGCAATAATTATTAAAAATTCATTATATTTCCAATTAATTTTCCACTTTGGCTTTAAAATAGATCGATATGTTCTTATTTAAATCTAAAGTTGGACAAATTTTAAGAACAACTTAAATTTTAGGACTTCAGATTTTTTGCAGAAGTTGATGTCTTACTATAGCTGACCTTTAGGGCAAATACATTGCAGTTACATCTTTATCTGTGCATCTAAGTTATAAAACTAGTTTTGCCATAAAACCAAATGAATTGATTAAATTCACTAAAAAATTCCTTATGGGAATGCTTCATGAACACTATTGTTGAAAACATATCCAGCAAAAAACAAAGCCATTTATGCATAACTAAATCTAAAGAGGTGATTCTGGTAGATAGTGCCATGAAATTTAAGATTATATAAACAGATAAATGTATATGTATTGCTGCTTCCAGGCATTCCTTTTTAGTTATAAAATTGGATGTGGCGAATACTGCATGCTTTTTCAGTATACATGTTTTGAGGTAAATTTTAATGATATAAGAAAATAGTCTTTGAGCCACATTCCTTGTAAACTGGTTGGAGAATGGGCAGGTGATTATGTGCTGCTTAATCTCAGCATGTCAGCTTTCATTCCTCTCACAGACCCAGAGCAGGTCTCAGCATGCCCTTTGTGTTTTAAATATCTCAAGGTAGCATAGCCCTGTGCCAAGAATTTTTAGATGATCAGCCTGGGAAATGGTTAGGGAAATCTCCTATCCAAAGTACCACTTCAACACAATGTAGTTGTTATCAGAAAATAACATTTGTGTTAAAACATAAATATCTTAGAGAAAAAGTTACTCATACATATTTTTTCAATCGAGTTGCAAAACAAGTTATTGTATCAGATTATTTCCCAGTAAGAGATTTTTTTTTGAGAAAAGGCATCCTTCTCCCCTCATATATATATATAAATTACATGTATAATTACAAAAAAAGTTACTATATATAACAAAAAAAGTTGTTTCTAAAAGTTGAAAACAATAGTATTATGAGAAAATATATGCAAAGAGTGGCAAAGTACTCTTAAAGATAATTTCTCTTACACTTAGTTTGAGAATGCAGATTCATTTTTTTAAGTATAATTCATTTTGTTTATTGTCTTTTTTATATATATAATCATGAATTAATGAGCACCCATAGTGTGACAGCTGACTGCTAGATATGTGTTCTATGATTGAATCCTTCATTCCTAAAAGGAAGATATTACAATTCCATGATAAAGATAAAGAAAATGAAGTTCATTTAATTTGAATAACTCTCTAAAGTTCCCAGTAATCAATGGAGTTTTTAAACCAGTTAGTCTGACTCTTAGGCTCATGTTCCTAACCACTCTATTATCCTGTATCACTTTGCCTCCTTGAACTCTTACAATTACTCTGTGGGATGAGTACCACCATCTCCTTTTGACAGATGAAATGCCTGAGACTTTGAAATTAAAAGTAACTTGCCCAAGTTCATGGGGGTAATTATTATTTGCCACACTGGGACCAATTTTGGATGTCAAATCTAGTGAACTCCCATTGCCTTTCTACCCACATAAGGACAGCTCATTGACATTGGGGGGAGATGTCCCTAAGGTGATGTAACACTATTTGTACATTCCATATCTGAGAGGTGCATAGGGGCATGCCAACATCATCAATGCCGTTGGACTGCTAGCCTGAGTCAAGAACTTCTTGTCGGCATCAAAAACACAATACCAGATTCTAAAGGAGCAAGGCAAAGGATGGTATGTGAGTCAAATGCCTGATTGAAGTAACATTGATGGCACACATGACCCAAGTCATATCTGTTAGGGTGGAGAGATCAAATACACCTTACCAAGTACCCAACACTGTGGACAGAAGAAAACGTGAGGACTTGAAAGAATTTGGCTACAGCATTAAATCTCCGATGTCAGAAGTGACAATCAATCCCACATGAAGGTTAAATAATGAGAAAACCCATATACCTTGACTTGTAAGCAGGCCACAAGAGTTCTTTATTTGTTGGGGACAGCAAGGACATTCTGAAGGATAATGGCTCTACTGCAGATGTCAAATGCCCATATATCTAAAGAGGTCAGTGCAGGAAAGTAAGTGCATGAACAAATCGTTCTTAGAAGCAAACACAATTTGCTCATTTAGTGTATAATAATAGTCCACTTTAACAATAATTATACTATACCTTATTTCCTGAAAAATGCATCCCTCTCTGACTAGCTTTCATTTTTTGGAATTTGAGTAATATTTCGCTGTCCCTTAATTTTACTAAATGGAAAACAATAGTGCAAGGGCAAGGATAAATGCCAGCTGAGAGTAGCTTTCTGTGATGGGAAGAAGAGAGACGAGGACTGCAGCAAACTAGAATGTGCATGTTTCTTCAAAACACCAATTCTGAAAAACAGCCGATTTTTGCCATGCAGGAATGTTGACACTGGTAACTAGATCTTATTTTTCAAAATGAACAGATGATCTTGGTTTTGTAAAATCAACTCATTTTTATTTGGCAACAAAATGATATTAAACAAATGCTGTGTGGATGAACAAGACGTAGAATATCACAGATTTTTTCATTTGAATCTGGCCCAGAGATCCCAATTTTCAACTGCTGCTGGAATGTATAAGATCCTTGAGATCTTAGGGTACTCAAGGATTTTATTTGAATTCTGGAAGAAATCATGAAGCCCAAATAAGCATCAATGTCCTGGACATGTATAACTGCCTATTCAAAACTCCTGCTATTATTTGTACTTCATTTTATTGGCTGCCATACCCAGGAAAGTTTGCCACTCCACTAGATATGTACAGTCTCTATGCCAAATGGGTTCTAAGCCAAATACTAACTTGAAATATGTTTGTTTTAAAGGCCAAACATTAACGAGCGTGTATTAAATCATAGTTGACCCAGTAAGGTATCCAGTCGGTTAAATAACTAGTGAACCACAACCTCTATCCATCTAAAAACACTCTCATCTCCCATTTATCATTTTCACCCCTCTTGACCTGCATAAATTTCTAGAAGAGAGAAAAGAGGAAGCCTAAACAGGATTGTAGGGAAGAGACATTCCCAGAGTCACTCCTATATCAGCAATCAAGATCCCCTATAAATCTGCATTTCTTGCACCACTTCCCCCTCTCAGGTTATTCTCAATGGGACAGTTGCCCCAAACAGTCAACGTGGTTACTCCAAAAGCTATATCAAATTTTGAGCATGAAAGTGGTTGGGTTCTTCCTCCTTTAGGCTACTTCTTATTAAAAACCAAGGAATAAGCCAGGGAGGAAACTTTCTCTTCTCAGATTATAAAGGAATTTTTATATAAAAAAGAAAAAAAGTGAGATGTGAGGTTTCTTTTTCCAAATTGGGAAAACAAAGCGTTGAGGAAGGGTATCACAAGTTTGACAAGAATAAAATTCTAGACAGTAAGATGATTTATAATTATTTATGTAGATTTTCTAATGAGTTGAGCTATGATGGCTACATTAATCCTTCTCATTTCTATAATCTTATGTAATATTTCTACTGTCTACATTTATAGTATAAGCAGTGTTAATCTGTTACTTTTCTCTGAAAATGTCTTTCAACCAATTATATGACTCAGATGAAGGAAGCAATAGTACCTGCAATTCTGTCCTGCTCCACTGAAAGCATGCCTCTCATGTGGATGAAGGGGAGGGGATGCCAAATTCCAAAGCATTCCCACTGGGTGTGTGTAATAAACATCCTTTTTCAAAATCGGACAGCTTCTCTGTTCCACCAATTCACATGTCCATACTTATTAAGGGCAAACCACACAATTCCTTTCCAAGAGCAGTTTTCTAGATGAATCCTACTCCATTCTGATCATTTGCCTTAAAAGATAGTACTGCAGTACTTAGGTATTGACTTTTGACCTGCCTAGTTACTAATGCACTATCAACATACTTTCCTTAAAAAAATGCAAATTTTAAGATGCACAAAACTACAGATTTTAATATAACACAATAAAAATCATAATATCATCTGTATAAGAGTATATAAACGTATGTCATATCAGATTTTTTTGCCCCAGCATGGGTTCCTCTTGGCTTAGAGTGGCACTATATCAGACAAAGTATCTTTTGTAACTGAAGAGGTATTTAGCAAGGTTTATAAAATTAAAGAAGGATTAAACAAGGGCTTGAATTGTCCAAAAAATTCCGATGATTTCTTGAGATGTCTTTCCAAAAAAACATTTTCACTTTCCAAAGGAGAAGAGCATGGCCTGACACCTGCCTCCTCCAGAACAAATCTTCTGATCTTAGCCCTATATATTTCTTTATCATAAGCAAAAACTTTTTTCTTATTTATTTTCCTCTTTTATTACAATCTAATCACCAGAATCGCAGACTATATCTATCTCTTACCACCATTGCCCATCACATTGCTGACCCATCAGGCAATAAATTAGTATTTATATCATCTAGCTATCCCTCTCGGGCTTCTTCCTCTCTCAAAGAGAAGGCAAAAAAAAATGTTAATCACTTTTTGTGTTGGAAAGTTCAATTATTCAGTCCAATTCTTGTTATACACCCCCCGTGGTAAAGCTTTATCATCTCCCTGGTCAGAGTTGGGTTCTCACTGTAGATAGCTTGCATAAAAATGTTCTTCTTTTCTGTTACCATGGCAAAAGAGTGTGCATTTCCGCTTTGCCAAGCCCAAAGTCCTGTAAAAGCCTTGCGAAGCACCTCTTTCATAACCAAAAACATCCTTTACCAACTCTAAGAAAATATTTCCAGTTAACGGGAGTATGACAAGCTACAGTCTGGTGGGGTTTTTTCCCTCTGACTTTTTAGCAAAGAATACCTGACAATCTTTCAGATGCTCAAAATCTGTTAGAGGACCTGTCTTTGTCAAAGGGGGAACAACATCTGATACCTATATATGATGGGTTGAAGGAGTTCATTTGGGATAGAGGAATTCCAGTTTAGGGGGAAATAAAAGGGAGAATGTTGTCCCTTATCTAGCAAAAGCTTTTATTCTTCCTGGAATGGAAGGTGAAATTCAACTCGTGCATGCCAACTAAACCCAAATACTTTATCTAAATATTATATTTTGTCTCTTCCCCTTCATCTCATCTCTCAGGGAGAAATGTGGGAGAGAGATTACAAAGGAAGAACATTCAAGATATTATGAGTAGAAGCTGCTGTTATAGGGGCTTAAAAGACCATTGGAGTAGAAGGTTGGAGACCTGGGTCAGCTTCCACCAAAATTTGCACCATCTTGGCAAGCCATTCCATTCACTGGAGCCTTGTTTGTCCAATTGTAAAATGAAAAGTTTGTGTGAGAAATACAAGGTGTGCTTCAGTCATAACAGCTAAAATAGTTTGGATATTTCAGCAATAAATGAAATTTAACTGACTTACAGACCATTTTCCTTAGGTCCCGCGGACAATAGTGCTCTCTAAAAATTCTTCCATTCCTTAGGAAATATTGTGAGAAAATGATATTTTTGAGATATTACCTTTGGGGGGTTGCTGATATAGTTGTTATTTTGGCTACCCTTTTTGGAAGAGATATGATAAACTAATTAAATTCCACATTCAAAGAACTGACCTTGTTAGCATGGTTTTGGCAGCACCGCCTTGTACCAATAAAGGTCCCAAGAGCTGGTTCAACTGGGAACAAGAGTGACTGGACAGGAAAATTATGTAAGCTGAGTGATCAATCTACTGAAATGTGAATATTGGTCTCTAGGAGGAAAGTCTCTGGGTAGCGGGATCTGTTGAAATATAGGCATGTTGAGAAAAGCTTGAAGTGTTGATGGAGGAATATGCGTCTATTCCATTAGAGAGAAGAGGAAGTAAGACTCAAGTGATAGGTTGAGTACAGTGAGCAGTAAAACACAGGCCAGAAAAGACCACCTTCAGGGAATAAACAGAAATTGTCATACCTTACACCATCAAATATCAGATCACATTTTATCAATAGGACAGGAGAATGCCTTATCTATTTTTGAAATGGCAGTTCTGCATCACAAGTTGTATGTGTCAACTAAGAGGCAAAATTTTCTTAGCCAAGGGAGCAGTGTGAGGTCCAACAGGTTTACCACTATTCAGACTAAAATCTCCTTACCACTGACAGATGGAAAATTATCTCATTTCATCCTATGTTTAGAGAATATCCAATAATATACCCCCAAATACAAATTCATGATCACAAAACTTTTTGTTTAAAATCTTAAGCCCAAATCTGTATACTACAGTTTTAAATCTCCTTACTCTATCGCATCCCTAGTACAAATGCAAAAAAACTTAGCACAGTCTGTCAACTCTCCCCTTTTTGCCCACATTTCTTCTTCAAATTAGATAATGCTAGTTCCTTTCACTTTAATTGAATTAATTTACTCCACCTTATTAACCAATATCATAGCTGTCCTTAATGTCGTCCTACATCTGTATTTAGTTACAGGAAACATACAATAGAACCAAAGAAGTTATGGCACCATTTTAAGCCTCTCTATCAAAAACAAACAAACAAATGGAAGAAAAGCCTTTCAAAACAGCCTAGTGAGTGACTTTTTAAAATTCTTTTAGAAATATACTCCTTTAATAGGAACAAAATATTATCAGATTTGATACATAAAATTAAATTCAGTACAAATTTCCTGCATCTTGAAGAAAACCTATTGTCAAAGAAAATTATGTTTTAATATGACAACAAACCAAACTTTCTTTTTTTGGTTGAAAAACTATCAGTTATGATAGTTTTTAAAAAATAGTGCTACTTACCTAATGGTCAGAGTATTATTAATGAAATGTCTGAGTAATTTTTATGCTGCCCTTGCATGCTTTCAGAGACTACATAGTATTTACTGTAAACTTTCTGAAATATAAGCATTAACTCCATGTATTTCTTTTGAATCTGAATATGATGATTAACTTTAATATCATTTAAGGTTAAATCAAGTAATCAGAAGACATTCTGAAGGGTTTAAAACAGTAAAGTAGAAGCTTAGATCAATGTTAGGAGAACAGGAGAGTGAAAGTCAGAGGAGGTGCCCCTAAGGACATCAGTGCAGCACAGGCGGAGATAAATTTTCAGAACTTGCCTGCACGCTGCAGAGATTCTCAAGAACTTCCGAGAAGATACAAACAGCTACCTCTTCATGCTGTAGCTTCTCCACAGCTTGCCCCCGAAGCTACTGTGAAGCGTAAGAAGGTGGGAAATTTCCACCAATTCTCTCAGGCTGCAGCATCTCTAAACCTGGAATCTACTTTGAACCTCACATCTTCCCCTTAATCTTTCATAGCTGCCTCTAAAGAGCTGTGCCCTCTCCTCCCTTTCTGCCCTCAAATCTCACTGAACACTTCTCACTGACAGATTCTAACCTGGAACCACACAGGAATAGGGAATCTGAACCTACATTTCTGGAATGCTTCTTCTTCCATACTTTTTCACTACAACCATAGGAACAGATTTCCAGGGAGCTCCTGCAGACAAAATTGAAAAGGAATTGTCAGTTCTGTCCGTATTCTTTTCATACTTTGCACCATAACAACATGATACTAAATTTATGCAAATAGAATTTAGGTCAAATTCTAATACTTAACACTTTCTCACAATTGATTCCAGAACTTTTGAAAAGCAAAATTACATTTTTTAATGATACATACATTTTTATTTGGTGGTGTTACTTCTTTTTTTTTCAGTCTCTCAATTTGGAATCTGTTAGGTAGGCTTAAATGTGCTTTGATGGGGAGCTCTCAAGAGACCACTATCCAAGACAATATGCCTCTTCCATAGGATGTTTTAAGGCCCAGGGAATGGGCAAACTTGCTAGATTCCAATACAATGTCTGTTTTATTTTATATAGAAACTGGTGGAGAAAACAAGAAACATGGGCCAGAGACCGTATTATTCACCTGTGTTTCCATGGACTGTCTAAAACTACTTCAAAAGCTATGAAAAAGTTAGTTGAAATAAAAATACAAGCAACCCAAGTAAGAAATTGTCTAGCTCTTAAATCTTTTAGAGATGTTCTCTCAAATAAAAGTCACATAAAGTGTTCACAGTCAGATATTACTTCAGGTTTGAATTCTTTTGAGACTGATAAAAAATGTCCACCTCTTCACAAAATTATAACTGCCAAGCCAGTGCATCAGTTAACTGGCAGGGAATGCAATAAATAGGGGACATATTCACACAGGGGGGTTGCTAATGGCCTGGACACTGAGCTTCATAGCTGAATTCAGTCCAGGCTTGTAGTGGCTAAATAGTATTAACATCAGAATTCCTGTGTGAAGGTTCTGTGCTTCATGAGTTATTGGTTTCCAACTGTTCCTTGAGGGAGGCATTAAAAGGCACTTTCTAAGGCAAAGCCCAAGCATCCAGAGAGAATATTCTTTCCTCCTGGGGTTGATTGGTGTGGTTCAGTGTCCAACAATTGCTCTTTGTCCAAAATAAGGACATAATACCAGTAACTCACATGCATAAAGACCTACTTTCAACATAACACCACCAACAGAAGAGTTTATATGGGCAGGCGGACTCCACCACGCTTTGGTAGGGCAAAGCTCTCTAGTATAAGTGCTGCTATGTTAAGAAGTTCAGTCTTGAAATTATTCCATTGAAGGATGTTTACCCAGATATGATTGTTGTACACATTACTTTCCCTTTTGCCTTTTGGAAACTTCCGATTCAAGCAAAAGAAAGAGAAAAAATAAAGAAAAAGAAACATAATGCCCTTTTCAGGCAGTATATTTTTCCTAAACGTTGGACCTGTGGAGTGGTAGCAAGAAGCTTTCTTACCACTAGTAACTTGTAACTTAAGCAAGTTTTTAAACTTGTTATAAGACCAAAACTCATCTCAATATTAAAATGGAGGAAATATATAAAAAATATTTATGAGAAGGTTATTTTACAAAATGAGAGCATTGATCAAGATTCATATCTGTACTTAAATTTTTGGATGGCGTAATTTTCTATGTTCTGATACTGATGATTTTTTTCTCAACATTTCATATGCAAAATGAAATGAAGCGTCAATTAAGAATTTACCTACCAACAGGCCAAAATGGGCGAGAGAGAAAAAACAAACCATTCATATTTTGGACCCCACTTAGGCCGTACCATTAGATCAAAGAAATAACAGGATCAACTACCTGGAAGTTATGAAAAAGCCAAATGCATCAGGTAAACTCTTCACCTTTTGTCTCTGAGAGAGTGACATGAGCCTTTGAGACACATTCTACAGAGGAACGCTCAAGAATTTGGGGAAATCAGGTAAAGTAATTCCAAAGCGTCTAAATACAGTGTTTTGCTATAGGTATGAAAAGTTAGTTTTCATGGCAATTCTGAAAGGAGAATACTCTGCCCTATTAAATTAAAACACTGACCTTTGTAAGTTTTGAAAACAAATGACAGAAAATAAATGTAGGAGTCTGACTCCATTTTTTGATGTTTGACTGCGGAAAGCTTTTAAAACTCAATCTTTCCTCTTCCCTTGTCTCTTGCCCATCAGGACAAGCTGACAAGAAGGTCCAAAGTTACTTCCTTTGACTCCAGAGGGAGACTTCAACCCCGCCAGCCCCTGCCCATGCAAGGGGACTCTCACCTGGCCCCACCCCCTAATCCCAGTTAAAAACCAGACCAGTCTCCTTTCCTTGCTCTCTCAAGCCACTTCAGACTTGCTTGAGAGGCAAGCCCTGTTCTCCCCAGAGACCTCAATTATGCCAGTAATAAATGTTTTCATTCCCTCTCAGTGTGTTTGGCGTCATCAGTCTCAACAACCAAACCAAATTTTGAGTAAGGATCCATCTGCCTCTGCAGGTGACAATAACAATAAAACTCTCTCACTAGCTTATCTTTGGGAAGTTTTTCTTCACACAAAATTTGCAGGGTTTAAAGAAAGGGGCAATGAATTAACAAGGCTTAGCAGTGGTGAAAGAAATCTAAAAAGTGGTGAAAATTCAAGGAAGTTATGATATTTTATTGATGCCAAGATACAACTAGTTTCACATTTAACAACGCTGAAATCTGTCTTACAATTAATTATATTAAATAACTGCAATATTTGTGAATTTTTCTTTCCTAGTGATGCTTAAATGAATGGCGCATTTTAAAAATTAATTACATTTTATTTTTGATAAAATAAAATAGTAAATGCCATTTGAAGGGCTGCATTTTCAGCAGAGAGGGTCTTGGTCTAAGTAGAGTCTATGTCTAAATCATGAAGGAATATTATGTTAGTGATTGCATATTTTTAAAGCCAGTACTTTTCTAGTCCCTGATGCCTAGACAAACATGAATGTGGTGCAACTTGCCTTAGAAAGGCTGAAGTTCTGGTATTAGACATTAAGGGAAACAATGTGGAGTGAGATCGAAGGGATAAAGATGAAACCTCCCCCAGGTACTATGAATACAACAGAGGGATTAGCAAACCTAATCTGGATACAGAGATAACTTCAAATTGTGTGGATAAGAGGTCAAGGTAGAGCTTTCAAAGTGTAAAACAAATTGAGATAATGAATCTATTCAACTGTTTGAATGGATCCCAGCTTCAGGTAATCAGGCCGAGTTCAGAAGGACTTCTGGACCTCCATTTTATTTGATCTTTTTGCTTAGTTATGTAATCTGAATGTCAAGACTCCTAATAAAATAGTATATAATAAGCATAATAATACCTAACATGTAGAATTTTTGTGAGATTTGATATTTTGAATGTAAAATATTTAGCACAGGGTGGCCCCTGCTAAGGATTAAATATCATTATTATTAACAATCTGAAGGGAGCATGAGGGGTTATGCCACCTTTCTGCAGGTAATGAATTTGGGGTTTATTTGAAGCCAAGTGACTTGATGAAGGATGATGAGGAATTGTGGAGCCCAGCATTTGTGACTCAGGCTTTTAATTCAGATCCAAGAAACTGACTTAATTTTAAGACTCATTATGTGGGAGGTTCAACACAGTTGATATGTTTGTTCTTTAGATCAGAATTGTTTCACAACTCGAAATAGAATGAAATATAGAGTGGTGGAGAATGAACGCCATGTTGTACACTCATTGGGACAGGATTTCTCTTGTTGCTAGGGAGAACGAGCCAGTCAAATTGAAAGTTAAAGATTTTGGAAACCTAAGTTATATTCTGTAATTCAGCCTAAGTAGCAATAAAGCTAATAGTTTGGAATTACATGAATTCTGTGCATATTTCTAAGTGCGTTCAGAACTCTGAGGGAGAATGAATAAATCTGACCCATGGAAACCCCAAGGCATTTATTTCCTACGGTGGCTAAATAGCTGCTCAGTGATACCTTTGTAGCTCCTCAAATTCAATATGTGTGAAACCAGACTCCTCTGTTCCCTTGAAATCGCTTCTCTCTCTTGAGCAACTGTCATCATCTGCCACAATAATATTTTTTACTCAATATCTTTCCATTGTCATCACTCAGAATAAAACAAGCATCAAATGTGTGGTTATAACTGCAAAAATCTGAAATGTATTCCTTCCTTTCTTTTCCATTAATGCTTAATCCAGGTCCTAATTATCTTACATTGAAGATTTTGTGTTTTCATTCCAGCAAGTCTGTGTGCCTCTAGATTTTCACTTTTCTGGGTCAGTTCTACCCTCCACCCCCAAGTATCTTTCTAAAACAAAGCTCTGATCGTTCCCTTTTCTCACCATGAGTGCACATCAAGATCCAAGCTCTCTATCACTGTTCTAAAAGTCTTTCACAATCTGACCCTGACTGTTCCCAGCCTTGTTTCCACTAACACTCTTTGACATTCCTTCCAACCATTAAGATCAATTTTTAACTGCCATGTTATTCAACTCTTCACACTTTGATTGTGCTACTTTCTCTTTCCTAAATTGCTTCATTGACTTCGATTATTTGTGCATTTCTTTTCCCATTACACTGTAAGCCCTCAAAAACAGGGACCAAGATGTCAGCAGAAAAGCTGCTCAATAAATGTCTCTTGAATTGAACTAAGTATCAGGCACCTATGTAGTGAATTTGACAGCTTTGTCTAAAACTATACACAAACTAAGCTCTGTTATTTAATTCCGGGTCAGGAAACATGTTCCAACGCATGGCTGATGCTGTTTGAATAGTAGCCAAACTGAGTGTTGTGTTGAGAAGGATCCCAGGCTCTATCAAGTTTCAATTGGAAAATGTGCCATTCTCAGTTACTTATATTAAGTATGTGTGCAGAGTTGGAGGGGAAGTGCTCTTGCTATATGTTTTCCATCCTTGCTGGAAAAAAATGTCTTCTATAATTTATTGTTCATTATATTATTTTCTTCTTTCTTTCAACATATGTGTATTAAATGTTCATTCTTTGCCAGACATCTTTTGTCTAACCAGGATGAATAAAGCAGTGGCCGAAATAGCAAGATCTAAGCTCTGGGTGAGCCTTTAATCTAATGGTGGAAGAGATGAATAACAGAAAATGAGCGAATATATGAGAAAAATAATTTCAGATAGTGATAAATACTGTGAAGAATTTAAAACAATGTGACATAATACAGTTATAAAAGGTTTTGGCATTAAGTTGACAGAGTAAACAAGGACAGTCTGAGGAAATAAATACATTTAAGCTGAGCTTTGAAAGTGTAGGAAGACCCAACAGTATGAAATTTTGTGGTCAGTGACTCCCAAGGGGAAAGAATAGTAATTTGAAAGACCTTAAGGCCAGAACAAAATTAATTTTTGAAGCATAGTAAGAAAGCAAGGCTACTGATCTAGAGTAAATGGAGCTTAATAGAATATGAGGGATTTTGATAAAAGATAATAATGGAGAAGTAGTTAGGTTTCCAAATAGAAAGGGCCTTGAAAGTGATGATGACAATTTGGATTTTATTCTGAATGTGGATAAGATGGGGTGTTTAAGAAACTATTGTAGGTGAGAAATAAAATGGTTTGGTTTAGAATACTAAGAGCTTGGGCCGGCCCCGTGGCTTAGCGGTTAAGTGCGCCTGCTCCGCTGCTGGCGGCCCAGGTTCGGATCCCGGGTGCGCACCGACCAGCCGCTTCTCCGGCCACACTGAGGCCGCGTCCCACATACAGCAACTGGAAGGATGTGCAGCTATGACACACAACTATCTACTGGGGCTTTGGGGGGAAAAATAAATAAATAAATAAAAATTAAAAAAAAAAAAAAAAAGAATACTAAGAGCTTGATTTAAAAACTGTGGATCCGTACTGGGTATATTAACTTGTTGATGGATTACTTGTGTTTGTGAAGTATACTGTGCCTGTGGACTGGGGTTATTGAGGGCTGGGTAAAAGATGTAGAAATATTAAAGATAATTCTAGATTTTGGCCTTAATGGATAGATGATGGGAGGTGCAGTTTTGGAGATGAAAATCAAGAGTTTTGTTGCACCTGTCAGACATTTAACCGGAAATCCCATGGAGGCCTTTAGTGATGCTGATCTGGAGCTGAGGGGCCGAGGCTGAAGTTATGGATTTGAAATCATCTGTATATTGATGCTATTTAATGCTGTGAAATTTAATTAATTTACCTGAAGGGTATGATATATAGGAGAAGAGGATCCAAAACTAATCCTAACAATACTTAAATACTTTGACGTCAACTGGACAAATAATTTTAGTGAAAGAGGCAGAGAATGGATAGACACTGGATAGGGAGGAAAACCCTCACTGTGTGGTGTCATGGATCCAATAGAAAATATTATTTCTGGAAGAGTGCATGGTTATGGATGTCAGGTAGGATGAGGAGAAGAAAATAGTACTTAAAATTGAAAGAAAGTAGATCATTGGTAAATTTTATAAGCACTGTTCTGAGGAATTGGGGAGACAGAACTAAACTGGTCTTTTTCAGGACAATAATACAAGACAAAGAAGTAGATGGAGTAACCATTATCAACACTCTTAAAATATTTTCCTGTGAAGTAGAGCAGAGATATAGGAACAGCTGGAGGTAGACATGAGATCAAGGGAGGGGATTTTTGTGGGTGTTTTCTTTTTATGTTTTTTCAGTGGGAGACAATAGAGCACATCTGTTTGCTGATGGAATGATCCAGGAATTAGGAAGAAGTTGTTAAGAGAAGAGAGGATGTGTTTGCAGGAATAAAACCTTTAGAGACAGAAGAGGAGACAGTGTCCTTTATATCAACAGGGAAAATTACTCCATTATAATATGCAAAACTATGAGATGATTACAGATGAAATTAGGTTAGAAATTTCATTTTAGGATGATGAATTTGAATATATTTTTAAAAGCTTTGTTTTTTCAGTGATGATAATTTTCGCACATAGTGGAAGGATGAATCATCCAAAGTAGAAACTCTTTGATTTCACTTTTACGTTTGTCCTCAAGCACTGAGACTATTGATAAATAGTATCTTCTTTTTGTTATAGTAAATTGTATTCTGATATTAGCCCTATCACTAATTTACCATGTAATTCTTATCTGTGAAATAAAGGGATTAGCAAATAAGACCAAAATATCCCCCTTGTCTCTCAAGCTTTATATGTACTTTGTAGACAGCAGTTATGGCCACAACACTTCTCTGTAAACTGCGTGTAACCCTTGTCCTTTTCACTGTGGAGTTTTCATTTCACAGTCCTCAGACTAAAATCAAGATTAGGAAGCCTAAAAGTCACTATCACACGATCATACCCAGGTATGATCATACCCAAGGCATTTGTTAAAGATAAACAATCTTTATGCTATTTACATATGTTCAGAATAAAAACGGTTTAAAGCCTTCAGGTATAATTCTAGTCCGGAGGAATCTAATTTGTTTTTCTATACTTTTTGTAGGTAACAAATATTGCTAAAATTATCAATTCCAACTTAGGTGCACTGATCAGTTAAAATTGGCCGGCAGGTTTTCTGTTATGGTCATCTGCGCCAGAGTTCAGATGGGAGTTTGGCAAACTACTGCCACCAAACCACATGCAGCCTGTTCCCTGTTTTATAAATAAGTTGTATGATGATAAGACGTGACCATTTGATTGTGTGTTGCCTGTGACTGCTATCGTGCTACAAAAGCAGACTTGAGTAATTGCAGCAGAGACCATATAGCTTAAAAAAAAAGCCTCAAATATGTCCCATACAGAAAAAGTTTGCCGAACCCTGGTTTAGATGCTTCTTCCTCCCCCTCCCCCTCCTTCTTCCCCGCCCCTTCCCCTTCTTGCATCTTCTAATCTATAGCAATGAGGAAACCCTGTGACTTTGCTAAAGGCTATAAGTCGAAAGATGCCTGCCTTGAGTTGGAAGGAGATTATATGGGTTGCTTACCTAGAAGAGCTTTTGAAAATTATAAAGTTAAGACACATGGAAGCTTTAAAACTCTATGCAATACTGCAACTCAGCTTAGTTGCTCAGTTATATTTGGTATCTAATTACTGATTTAAAATAGTTTTACCTTCCAAGGCCAACAAGCATATATTTGTTAAAAATTGTATCAGAATAGCTAATGAAACATTCAAAAGAGAATATCAGCATCTGTGGCCAAATAAGCTCTTGAATATTTCAAATTGGTTAGAAATCTTGTGAATATGTCAATCACCCAAATACCAGTTGGACATCAATGCCATCATTGTCTGTTAAGTCTGACCACAGTGAGTTCTGCAACAGTACATTGAATTCCTGCACTCAGTACTATTTAATATTCTAATCACTGTAAAACATAGGTAGACTCGTATCTCCAAACATTTATTGCTTGTGTTTCAGGCAGAATTTAGTGAATTCGAAGGTCATTTTCATGACAAATTATGGATATTAGGAAAGAATTTGTTGCTCTAAAGATAGACATTAATCTAAAAACATGTCTTAGCAAAACCATTAAAGGACACTAGTTAATTAAAAATAAAGCCAAGGATTTCTGATGGAAAACATTTAATATTTTGACCTTTTCCATTTTTTAAAATCTGTAAGGTTGAACCAGTTATGACTATGTGGGGTGTAAGCAAGAAGAAAGAAACAGGGGATTACAAAAGGAAACATCGCAGTAGTAATAACATCAAGAGAGAGAAAAAGAATCAATGTGTATGATGTTTGTAACTACATGTGCCAGGGAAGAAGGTCACTGCGTTTGTAGATTTATTGTGTGGATCACTCTTTTTAGCAAATTGTTTTTATTGCTCTGCCACGAATACAATTTTCTTTGCCAATTATGAACCCAACGTAGCTATATTTAACTCTTCTATGTTGGAGATAGATAGATATAGATATAGATATACACACACACATGCACTTATGTGTGTTTTCTGTGAGTGTGTGTGTGTATATGTGTTCAACAATGGTTTCCAATAGATTCGACTGTCTTTGTTGCGTCCTCCTCATCTCTAGATATTTTATTTCTTTCTTCACACTGGTGGTAGAAATAAGAGATAATTTATATAAGGCAGAAACACAGATTCTAAGATTCTTTTCATACATTATGAGAGCCTCATCTAGAAACGAGAACATAAGCCAAGACATTTCGCAGGAGCATCCTCACCCATTTTAGCTGTTTCCCTCTGAAGATGACAGCAAGTGTTAGGACACCTGAAACATTATATTTCCTAGATGTCTTTCTCTGTTTCTGTCTCTGTCTGTTTCTTTCTCTCTCTCTCTGTCAGATCATTACAATTCTACAATTTTTAATTTCCAAAAATGCTTTCCTGATCTCCAATGACCTCTTTGCATGGCATGTTTTATGAAGGCAATAATTCATGTATCTTAATATATTAATAAAATATTTTACTTTTTTCTTATATTATTTCTGTTTCCTCTGGGTTGGTTTTCTGTAGATTGGCCTTTATTTTGTTGTGATACATGGCAAAACTGGATGAACTTAGGATCATGTGCCAAAATCCAGGAGATGATCACTTTAGATTTTGTAGACTCGATGTTTACATACATTAAATGTCTTGGATAATGGATAAACTATATCCCAGAATGAGTTACTCTGACCTGGGACATAGAATATTTAACTCTGACTCTAAAGGAGTAGACATTTATTGGATAAGAACATAAGATAATGATATAGCATGTATTGCTTGTGACAATTATAAATAACACAACTTTGAAACTCTATATTGCTAAATATTCTCACAAAAATTTTCATATTCCTTACTTTCATTTACATTTCTAAGTTTTACCTTCTTACTGCTGGCACAACCTGATATTTCAGGCTCATCATATACTTGACTTGTCCCAGCTCTGGAATCAGCCCTGGTTGCTTTTATTGGACAATAGTATTTAGGAACCAAAATTTGGGTGTTAGGTGTGCTAATTGCTACTGGAATGCAGTGATCAGGGCTAGAATATGTACATATGTGCATATTTATTCACCCACAGAAACACACATACATATCTATATTGATCTCTAGGTCTAAATATAGATATAGAAATAGATCTGACTTTATTTATATAGCTATCTTATATAACCCTCTTTTTTTATATATTAAAAGCCATGAATTCTCACTGATAACTCAAATTCCAACCCAACAATATAGAGTTTATTTCAGTTTTCCCCCTTTCCATATCTTTTACCCTCTCTTTGACGATGAGAAACCTAACTCATATCATTTTATCCCTCCATCTTTACTAATTTGTCCAATCTCCCTGAATGTAATCAATCTCTGAAACTTACAGGCTACTCCTTTGGCCTCAGCTCTGCCAAGCCCGCTGGCCAACCGGCTGCCTCATGGGTCTTAGCCTTGCTGAACACAGCAAACGTGCCAGGAAAATCCTTGACTCTGGACCCACAGAACATGCCAGCCACACCGGAGCATGTCAGGCCCAAGTGTTCTGACCATGCCAGCTGTCTAAGCCAAATCTTTAGTCTCAGCCCCACAATGGACAAATCCTCAACTCTGGCACCACCATAGCCAAATCCTTCCCAGCCAGAGCCTTATTTGCCCTTTTCTATAGAATATGTGCTCCATAAGACCAAAGAGTACATGACATTTTTACCACTATAATTTGTATGTGTCTGACATACGTATACACCAAATACAATCACAACGTCATTGTTGAATGGATGAATGAATGAGTGAACTACTTGGTAACCCCAAGTAGAGTAGGATATTGATTTACTAATTCTGGACACTATTTTTTATACATCACTTTCTGTAACTTATCTTCTTTTTTCTTCTTTATGTATATATGCACTTATGCATGTGTTCAACTGTGTATGTAGAAGGATGTACTTGTCTATAAGATAATACAAATTAATTTTGTAATTTGTCTTTAGTTCAAAAATAAATATTCCAAAATTCTCTGAAACAAGTAAAAGAAGTTAATGGAATTATTTATGTTTGGGTTTGCATTTTATGTTAAATCTCATGCAGGGGAATCCACTGTGTTTAGCATAATTTAGCCCAGTTCCGGCAAATACTGAAGGAAAATCAAACTGCAAAGTACTGAGAAAATAGATCCATTAAAACATCACCATCCATGAAAAGGTAGTTACCACGTTCATATCTTACACTTAAGAAAGATTAAAATAGTGATTCCGTTTAGTACACAATCATCAGGGAATTCCTTTTTAGGAGTCAAAACTGGTATGAAGAACCATCTTTAAATCCGGAGACAGTATCACTTAAAGTAACAATAATAATTATGGAAATAATATATCATATTTATAAAATGCTTTATATGAATTAAGGTTATTTCAAACTAAGTCCCATTACATTTTTATCCTCACAAAACACCCACAGATTTGTAATTACAGTCCTTTAAAGATCAGGAAACTGAGCATAAGAAAGACAAAGCTATTAGCCTAAATCCAAAATGATAGTAAATATTGCTATGAAATATTAGATGAAAATGTTGTCTTCTACACCATCAGATAAATTTAAATTTCCACCCCTTTCCTATTGAGAATTTGACTATTTTGATCTCCTTGACAATATCATTCAATCTTTATATCCCACATGTCATTAAGACATGTCGTCAGTTAGGCTAGTTCGTGCTTGCCAGCGTGCCCTAATTGGAAACTCTCTCATGGCGCATTTCAAAGGAGACAAGTCTGTTGATGATTGACTAACATCCCAATAGGCAAGATAGACAAAAAGTATCAATTTATTCCAATGTTGTGGTTCACTGATGATGAATTTTCTTAGCATCTGTTTGGGTGTTTGATTAAAATATCCATCAGCCCATCTGTCTCTACTTGATGGGGAGTTTTCTGCAAAGGAGTAATTTTGAAAGGATTTCACACCTCAGTTAACAGAGTAGACATAGAATTAGAGCCCTGAGTTGTTGAATTTTCTGAGAGTAAGCCCACTGGTTGATTAACAGCTTTGATCACTTATTAGCAATTCCTTGTGTAAGTCTAAATACTTACATGACTACAATGGACTTAGGCCAAAGTTATGTGAAAGAGCACAATTAAGAGACAGTAACTTGTTAACAAGCTACCATGCCTTCTTGGTCAGGACATCTTGAATTTAAATCATATTAGAGAAAGTTGCCTCTCTGGGCCTTCACTTCTTCACCTTTAAATGAGTGTGCTTTCTTAGAATAGGCTATTACAGTGCTTCGCATAGAAGGTTCCCAATAGATTTGTTTCCTTTCTCACATTTCAGTCTTCTCTAATCCGCCTGTAATGTTTCTTTAATACAAGTAGAGAAGCCGGCCTGGTGGTGTGGTGGTTAAGTCAGCATGCTCCGCTTTGGCAGCCTGGGGTTCATGGGTTCAGATTCCCAGTGCGGACCTACACACTGCTCATCAAGCCATGCTGTGGTGGCGTCCCACGTACAAAATAGAGGAAGATTGGCACAGATGTTAGCTCAGTGACAATCTTCCTCAAGCAAAAAGAGGAAGATTGGCAACAGATGTTAGCTCAGGGCCAATCTTTCTTGGAAAAAAAAAAAAATACAAGTGGAATATATTCACTCTCTTCCTCAGAACACTTAAATAACCAGTTCTAAATCTATACCTTCTTTTAATTTCCCACTAAGTGTTTCATGCTGGGCAAGTTAATGAATATCTTGATGTTTCAATTCATTTACCTGTAAAATGATGACAATTATAATTACTTCACAATAATTATAAGGATTAAATGAGACAGTCAAGATAAATTTATCTTAGGAATGCAAGTTTGGCTTAACATTGACATATCAATCAATGTCCTTAAACACAACGATGAAATAAAGAGACAAAATTGTGAACATCTCAAAAGATGCTAAAAAAATTTGATAAACTTTAACATCTACTCATGAAGAAAATCCTCAAAAAAAGAATAGGACTACTAGGGACATTCTCTCAATCTGTAAAGGGAAATGTATGAATAAGCCATAGCTCACATTTTACATTTTATTTAATAGTGAGATATTGAACATCACTCCACCCCCCCACACACAAAAAAATCATTGGATACAAGGCAAAGTTTCTGTTCTCTCCAAGTTAAGATTGTAGCAGAGTTCCCAACAATTATAATACACAAGAAAATGAAAGAAAAAGCATAAAAATTGGAAAAGAAGAATAAACACCTTCAGATGACACAGTTGTGTATGTAGAAAATTCTAAGGATTCTATTAAAAACTCTTCTACATATAATAAGTGAATTTAAAAATTACTCATGATAACAAAAAGAGCAAATTTATTTCTATCTACTATTAGCATCAAGCAAATAGAAAATCAAATATTGAAAAAAATTACAGTAGCAATAAAACCATAAAATAATTAAGAATAAATTTATGAAAGATGTGATACACTTACACTGAAAGCTACAAAACATTGGTGACAAATTATAGAATACATTAAAAAAATAGACAGATGGGAGTCAGCCCTGCGGCATGGTGGTTAAAGATCTGTGTGCTCCGCTTTGGTGGCCCAGGTTTGTGGGTTCAGATCCCGGGAGCAGACCTACACCACTTGTCAAGCCATGCTGTGGCGGCAACCCATCTATAAAATAGAGGAAGATTGATACAGATGTTAGCTCAGGGCTAGTCTTCCTCAGCAAAAAAAAAAAAAAAAAACAGAGAGAAAGAGTGATAGACTACATTAGTTAGAGGAAAAACAACATGTACATTCTCCCCAACTTGGTGTCCATTCTCCCCAGTTTGGTCTATAAATTCCAGCAGTTTTTGGAATGCAAAGGATCTAGAATAGCCAACACAATCTCGATTTGAAAAAGTCATACTATCTGATTTCAAGGACTTCCTATAAATTTGTAGTATGCAAGACAATGTAGTATTGTCATAATAATCCACAATCAATCCTTGGAATAGATGAGAAAATTAAAAAATTGAGACATATTTATATAATCAACTTATTTTTTGACAAAACTGCCAAAAAATTTTAATGGGGAAAAGAAAACTTCCACAAATTGGCTGTATGTTTTATATATAGAGAGAGATATATAATATATATTATATAAATACATATATTTAATATATAAACATATATGATATATAACAATTTCTATATATACTATAATACATGTAACATACATATAACATAACATTTATAATAGCTAGATCAATAGATAGATAGATAGATAGACAGATAAAGATAGATAGATAAAACACTTGTACATTCTCCCGGTCTGTGGCTTGTTTTCTTATTTTCTGAATGGTGTCTTTTATGAGCAAAAGTTCTGAAGTTTGATGAAATAAAATTTGTCAGTTTTCTTTTGAGAGTTAGTGCTTTTTTCGGCCTAAGAAATTTTTGCTTACCCCAAATTCATGAAGGTTTTCTTCTACTTCTTTCCAGAAGCTTTATATGTATATGAAATATATATATATACACACACACGCACATATACATGAAATATATATATATATTTGGAAAAATAATTATTCTCAGAGAAAATAAAGAATTCACACAAACATTTATTAAAACACAAAGATTTATTAAAGCATAAATCTAATAAATATGAACAAGGAATGATACAAACACTTCAAAAAAGATCTACAAATAGTCGATAAGCACATGTAAATTTTCTCCACGTTAGTCATGAAGGAAAGGCAAATTAAACTATCATGAGATACCACTGCACACTCACTACAATAGGTGAAATTAAAAATATATATACTGATAAATTCAAGAGTGTGGAGCAACTGGAGTTCTCATATATTGTTGGTGGAGTGTGTAAAATTCTACCACTGTTTTGGAAAGTTTTAATAGTTTCTTGTAAAGTTAAGCAGAAACCTAAGCTTTGTCTCAGAAATTCCTATCCAAGATATTTACACAAGTGAAATGTAAATATATGTCTGCAAAAAGACTTACAGGAGAATGTTTATAGCAACTTTATTCATAATAGCCTAAAACTATACACAAATTGAATGCCTATCAATATGAAAAAGCGTAGTAGAGTCATGCAATAAAATAATAAATGAACTACTGATACCTACAAGACACAAATGAAAAAGAAATAACTATTTTAAAATAGGATATAATTGATTAAATTTCAGGAAAAATATATCTGGGCTTTCATTGTTCAGGGGCTATAGTTTTCAGAACTTTTATCATTCATGTCAATATCTCCTGGATGATCAATGCTATAACAATCTTCTTAAAGTGCTGTTCCCATTGATTAAAATAAATTACTCCAGGCACAGTCTGACCCAAACAGAAAGAAGAAACCATCACTTTCGTTTTTTAGGACGTCATATTTCTAAGATGAAATCTTATATTCCATTGTCTTTTGTTTGGTAACCTTATCAAACTGTACACATTAGTTGGTTCTCAGCTTTTAAATTTTATACTCAACCTTCATGAATCTCTGCAGAGGAAAATATTTGTTTGTTATACTCTACAAAGTCTTGGTTTTGAGAACCAAAGTCCAAAATTATCCCATAAATGATGGGAGGGAAGGTAATGTTTAAGTATATACAAGCCAGCTTTCCTTCCCTAGACCTGTACAGTATTTTAGAGACTGGAGTACAAAAGAGGGTTGGAAATGAAGCAAGAAATTTAAAGCCTGAAAAGTGGTCTGAGAAATGGCTCTAAACTCATGCCAGTCACTGGATCACTGTGGCTCCAATTAATGAACTCTAGGAAAGGTTTGAAGTTCTGAGCATAGACAATATTCATATCCTACTTTTCATCTTGAAATCTTAGCACTACCAACCTTGTAGGTGATCTTGGCATTACCAAAGCATGTATAATTGACTAATGATTTTCTGCATGAGCTTCCACTGACAGAGAAAGTAGGAAGCAGCTCCAAGGAGTCTCCATGGGCAATGAAAAATACAGGAACATAGTATTTCCATTTCTTAAGAAGGGATAGAGAAAGTATTGAAGCTGGACACTCTTAGATCCTTATATTGTCTTATGGTCCTGATGACAGTACACCAGAGAAAAACACAGCGCGAACACTGTAAGAAAGACCAGCACAGAAAGTGATGATGCCCGAGGATCTGAGGGGATTGTACTTCTCTGACAGATGTCAGACCTGGACTTGGTAGGTGCCATACTACAGTATGATGGCAAGCACTTTATCTTCCCCATAATGTTATTATAATGCTGTGAAAGCTCCTCAGATCTTAGATATATGCTAGAAAAGAGAGAAGAAAGGGGTTGGTAGAAATTTTCAGTGAAATAAATTTAGGTAAAAACACTGAGATAGCAAATTTTACTTGGTGTTGAGCAAGATAAGGGACACAAGGTAGAACTGAAGTTTGATTATCAAATAATAGCCTAGGTGTTTGCACACCTGTGTTTTTTTGACATTGTTTCTATTTCCTTTGGTACTCATGGTTTATCCCTTTGAAGATTTGGAACTGTCATGAACTCTTTGAGCTTCAGTTTCCTTTCCGGTAATTGGGGATAACAATACCTAACTCAAGTTGGGCAAAAGAATTTATTAGACAGATTAGGCAAGATTTCAGTTTGGTGAAAAGCAACATCTAAATCTCAGTGACCTGATTTAACAAAAGTGCATCACTTATTCACACCATGTTTCGCATTGGTTGGCAGGCACATGGGGGTGACTGGGGGTTCTGTCATCTTGCAGGTTCACCATATGAATACATGTATAGAGATTTCTCATCCTTTTTTTTTTGTGCTCCAGCCTGACACGGCACGTTTACAGCCTATTGGCCAGAACTGGTCATGTGGCTCTGACTAACTGCAAAGGGACTGGGATGTGTAGGCTTTATGTGCCAAGAGGGAGAATGAACCAAATATGAGGAGCACAAATAATCTCTCCCATAAGGATTATGTGAGATAATGCGTGGACAAAGGCACAGTACTCTGCCTTCCACAAATACCCTCAGAAAAGTATTGCTACTTATTTATTTTTAATTCAGGATTTTGTAAATTGCATTAATATTCTTCATTCTTTTTATGACATTCTAGGCTTTCAAAGACAGCATGGTGTAGGCAAAAACTCTGGATCCAAATGTAGGTCTGGGTCCTAGTCATGGGTTTGCAACTACTTTTTTGACTCTAGAATAAAGTTATGTAGTGTCCATGCATCATGTTTTTCAATTAATTGGGTTTTATTAAACATTCTCCTACAACGTTCTTTCCATTTAAGATTATCTGAAGATCATCTTTGACCATGTATCTTTATAGACTGACTAGACCTAACTATTCGGTAACCCAAACTTTAGTGAGTGAATTTTGTTTTTTAATTTTCCTCTGTAGACAGCATCACACTTACTTTTAAATTATGGCAAAAAATGTATGAAGAAAATATTAAAATATTATTCAGTTAGTTATGAACACTGAAATCTGTGTGAGAAGGACAGGTCCTTAAAGTGGTCATTGTTAGCTGGAAGGCATACAATGGACACTTATAATTTAAAAAAGAGGTTGTTATCCCAGAAGATTTAAAATCTTCTTTCAGGCAAAGAAAGGAGGTAGCCTTATTCTTAATCTTGCTTCAAACCATTTCCCCCTGTAACTTAAAACTCAAATTCAATGGATTGTCTATTTTTGCCTTCAGGCAAGGAATGGTATTCAGAACACTATCTGGATAAAAGAGAGGCAATTTTTCTTTCTGAAGAATTTATGTTGCTGACCTTAAGCCCAGAAATCACTTTAGGGAAGATTCTTCTGGGAGAAACCGTTGTCCAGTAGAAGGCAAGATAAAGTCAAGATCTCTTTTCGTTTGATTAGATTTGGCTCTTGTCATTTTGGGAAATTGTTTAATATTTCGAGTTTTTTGGCAGACAAAATTGAATGGATCCCTAAATCATGGCTAGGAAATGAGAAGTGATATTGGAATGAGAGAATCCATATTCAATATTAAATATGCTACTTTTTATGTTTGAGTATTTAAAGTTTCTTGTTCTCAGTTTCTACATCAAGTAAAATGGCTTAATAAAGTTACAATACTGTTGAATATATTAGAATGCAAACGTATGTATTAACTATAAATAACTGCACAATTTAGGATTTTATTTTTCCTCCTTGCATTAAACTTAGGGTCTGCTACAAAATATGTAATCAATACATGATGTTTGAGTGAATGGACATGTAAAAGATGATAGTTAATGCTTTGCAAGCAAGTTATGAATTTGAGGATAATTGGAGAGTCAGAAGCTACTCTGAATTTAGGTCCCATTATCTGGAAAACCTGCTTTACTACACCAGGGGCTTATTCTTGTTAAAACTTACATGAGATAATTTTGTTTGGGCTCAATGATATTTCCAGTAAAGTTACTGAATGATGTTTAAAGTGATTAATTGTATTTTTAAATGTATAAGTTTAGCCTAAATCCACACACATTTACCCTTCTACAGAATTGTTTTCAAATTGAAACTTAACTAATCTTTGCATTATGTCCCTTCAGTGATATGCAAATATAGGCTATATTCCTTATTTAGGGGCTTAAAGTATGTTTAAGTTATTTGCTAGTTTATGTTGGAGTGGAGGGAAAGAAAGATGGAAAGTGAAAAAAACTGATAGAGAATGTGAAAGAAAGTAAGTTGATGTGAGCAAGATTTTTTGACTGATTTTTCACTCCTGCTTCTCTAGTGACTCAATTAATGTCAGGCACATAGAATTGGCTCAAAAAATTTTGATGTTTGAATGAAGGAAGGATGAGGAAAATAATTGGTTAGGAGAGTATAGAAAGACAGAATGTGAGGAGGAAGAAAATGAAGAAAAAAATGAAGAGAAGAGCTAGGAAATACAAAATGAAGTGAGGCAACCAGTGGGCTGTTGGGAGAAATAACACAAGGGGAGAAATTCAGACCTTTTCTCTGTAGCCCAGAAGGAAAGAAAGGAGACTAAATGGAACCCAAGCAGGACCCATTTTGGCTTCCTTACAATCGCTGTAACCTCTGTTAAATAACAAAAATTCAATTGAGTAAATTTAAAGATCAAATTGGCTTTATTCAATGATTCATGAATTGGGCAGCACCCCATCCAGCAAGTAGAAAGGAGCTTCAAAGAAATACAGGAAAGAAAAGGTTTTTAAAGGCAGAGATGGGGTGGAAGAAAGGAAATTATTAGAGAAGCATGCGTTGTTTAAGGCAAGATGCCCTCCTCAGCAGAATGGAAGGGACTATTGGGTGGATGACCTCAATAGTGCTGACCAGGTAATTCCATGTTGACTGGTTAAACGTTACATTCCTGGGGAGTTGAGACTGCAATTAGGTTAGGTATTAAGTCTTGGTTTCCTGACGTGAGGTTTAGCATATGTGACTCCATTTTGGGCTTACTGTCTCCTTTTTAACACGTCTAAAGCTCTCCAAGGCTAGAATGGATAGAATGGATTACCTCAGGATGTAGAGAGTTCTCAGACACCAGAGGAGTGTGACAATATCAGGTGTGTGTTTTAAAAGGAACTTAAGGGCTAGATCAAGTGCCCTTGAATTTGAGGGTGCTTGGAGAGTCAGAGCCTGCTCTGAATTCAGGTCCCCTATACAGAAAACAAATGAAATGACATTAACATTTTCATATATGAAATTCAATTATTCTGCGAGAATGGAAGATGAAAAGTTTATAGTGTGTTGTGAGAGAGTCAGAGAAAAACGAAGGATAGACTAGTTACAACTTCCATTTTCACTTATCTATCAGGAAGAAGACGAAGAAAATTAGAGAAAGTAAGGGAAGGACGGGTATCCTCTAACTGATCCACAAAGGAATTTGCCCTCCTCTGACTTGTTTGAACCAAATTGCAGCATTTGGAATAAAACATTAGGCAGATCTTTGTCACTAATAATGTTATCATTTTTAATTCCTCAAATATTAAATCACTTCCCTCTACTATTTTGTAAACTACATGAGTTATTTGAAAAGCAGATATTTTATATTACAGAAAAACATTAAATGATAAGAATATTCATTTTGTGATAAAGGGATAAATATGTTGGTTATTTAACTCAAGAATCTAAATAGTCAGCCTAAAGACATTCTTATGTAGTTTTATCATTTTCAAAGATGAAAAAAATGAAATATTAATCAAACTTTTACCATCCTCTTTTATTACAGTTTAAAAAATATAGCCACACTTCTTCTGCCCTTGCCTAGAGGAAGTATATTAATAAGAGCAACCTGCTTCAATTATAAATCAAGAGGCAAATATCATACTGCACTGCAATGCTCAATACAATTTTAGATTTAAGAAAGGAACTTAGATTAAAATTTACATATTAATTAGCATACAGACCATAAATGACACTGAGATGGTAGCTTTTTGCTAGAAAGTAATTTTGAACACCAATAAAAAATAAATAATATACCCATATAAAATAGCCAGCTTCAAAATAAAATATCTATGAGGATATATAAAGAGACTATAGCACAAAATATTACAAATTAAGATTGTCTGAAATTAGGAGAATATTTTGTACCTAAGTATAAGTTTAATGGAGCAAAATCAATAAAATAAAAATGTCAAATTCAAAGAAATAGCCAGTCTCAGTATATTTCATCGTATGAAAGAAAATGTAAAAGTCTTTTTGTGTTATATATTGTCCAGGATCTGGCTCAGATGCCCAGTATCTCTAGTAGGGAAAAAAATAAGAAAACATTTCACAGGGACATAGTGTATACTTAGGTAACATCACCTTCAATTTTATGCTGAATCTGTGTTTCTGCATGATTTAATCACCTTGTCTTCTCTATAATAAAGTCATAAAAGTTACCCCATCCTTCCTCCTTTATCATTTCTGCCTTTCAGGCTATTTTAGCCTGGGCCATGTAGGAGAATGAAACATACAAACATGAGTTGTGCTCTTAGAAACCTGAAGATATACTCTACTTCACCTACATCATATCTAACCGTTTCTTTTTTTTTGGTTAAGGAAGATCAGCCCCCAGCTAATATCTGCTGCCAATCTTCCTCTTCTTTTTTTTTTTTTTCCCTTGAGGAAGATTGTCCTGGAGCTAACACCTGTGCCACTCTTCCTCTACTTTGCATGTGGGATGGCTTGACAAGCAGCATGTAGGTCCGCACCTGGGATCCGAACCCATGAACCCCGGGCCGCCGAAGTGGAGCATGTGAACTTAACCACTACACCACAAGACTGGCCCCTTAACCATTTTTTATATTACTCAAAGACCACAAATGCTAAAAGCCAGTTAGTAAGTAGGAAAGAAGTAAAGACCAGCAGAATCTGTATTGTTCATGATAGAGATCTTGAAGTGAGAGCAGAATCAGCAAGACTCCTGATTACAGTGAATTCTGAAAATGGAAGATTTTTATATTATCTGTCCAATAAATTTTTCATAGAACTAAGAAATTGAGTAGCAGAGGATCTAGAAGTCCAGCAGATCAACCTATGGGTTAGACGAATGCCTCTTAAAAAGAGGACACAGATAAGGTTCCCTTAAGAGTAATTTTCCTTTAGGTTTTTGAGGGATTTTGTTCAATACCCAAGTAAAAAGATAGCAGAACCATAGCCAATCCACATGCTCTTTCTTTTCATTTGAGGATTAGTACAGGAAAAAAAGAAATCAATATTGACCCTGAGGGGATAAACGTTTCAACAGAAGAGAAAAATACCACAGCTCAGACAACCCTAAAGAAGAGCATACCTCTGAATACCTCGGAAGAAGGATTAACTACAGGAGACAGAAGACAGGTTTACACATGGTTTAACATTCTTAACAGGATGCAACAAATACACAGCCTCTGGAAAAGAAAGATGAAAGGCATAAGGACAAAACAGGAAAAGATAAAAGAAAAATAACAAAATATCAGGAATAGTTGAGGTGAAATGTAACCATAGGTGAGATTAAAATATTTTAAAGGAAAATAAAATTGCAATAGCAAAATTAAAAAGTAGAATTGAAGTATTTTGACAGAGACAATTATCAAATGTCATGTGCAAGATAATTTGTAAATCTCTCCTTACTATAGTTAAAAATAAAGATGAATGCAGTGATGTTAAAATATAAAAAAGACAGAGATGGAGATCCTGTCCAAATTGTTTCAGGCACTGTGCTATAGCCTGGAAATATAAAAGTGAACAAGAGAGAACAGTTCCCATTTTTACTGTCACATTGTTTTATTTGTTTTATTTGTGATTATTGTTTTATTTATGATTATAGGACAAGAAAGTTTACTATAAAAGTTTCAACAATACATAAAAATGTAAATTTCATCCATGATATTTTCACCTTAAGATAATGTCTCGTTACATTTTGGTCTACAAAAATAATAGGTGATAGATGATCTGTAGATTATATATAGACATTAGCAGATCAGCATAAATTTGGGATGAAGGTGAATATTTGTCATGTTTTGACCCACCAGCTCCCTTCCTATATTTGGGAAATTTTTATTTTGAGTCATATATCTCCAAGACAAATACCTTAACTTAACTTTGCATCCTCCATAATATCGAGGGCATAGGAATGTGACTGGGAATTCTATAAGACCCTCACAGCAGAGACTTCAAGTTAGAAGTGAATAATGGAGATTTCCGGTTTTTACTTCTGGTAATATGAGACTAGATAATCAAGACCAGCCCTTCCAATACGGATAACAGAGAAACCTGAACTATCTATCTATGTGCTTGAGGAAATCATAGAGTTAAGAATATAACAAAGAATTATAAGACAAGAAATGTTAGAGTGGTAAAATCCAAATTAGGGACTGTATTTTTGCTGATTCCTAAAGAGGGGGATTAAAAACTGAGATTTTGAGAACTACAGAGAAAGGGAGGTAAAAATTGTACTTCAGTGTATGTGGTAGACAGAATAATAGTCCTGTAAAGATGTCCATACCCTAATCTGGGAAACCTGTCAATATGGCAAAATGGACTTTGCAGATATGACTAAGATTAAGGACCTTGAAATGGGGAGATTATCCTGGATTATCCAGATAGGCTCAATCTAAGGTGGGTACTTTCTAATACATTGATGATTTCTTTTTTAAAAATAGACATTTTAACATGTACTTATGTAGATTAATATTTGATATTTACCGTTAATTGTTCCCCTCTTTATCTGTTGTTAAATTGGCTTTCTCACATATATTAACACCTAATGAGGTGTTCTTTTCTCTCTCTCTCTGTCTCTCCCCCCACCTCTATCTCTATCTAGGTCTATCTCTATTTCTATCTCTTCTCCTTTCATGTATAATATATTGATTGGTCTTAACAAATGTTTGATTATTTTATTGATCTTTTTCTCTATTTAAATTCATTAATCTATTTTTTTACTCATCATTTATCTCTGAAGATCTTAGGTTATTTTGTTGTTCTTCCTCAACTTCCCAGAATTAAGTATTAAATTTAATGTTTAATTATTTCTTCTCTAATATTGGAAGCATTTAAAGCATTAACTGTACCTCTGAGTACAATGGGTCTACAGGCTGTGTTTTGATAATCAATTATTACGTGGTTATTAAGTATAATGTAAAGTGTAGTCTCTTTCTCACCCTAGAGTTGTTTAGGATTTTTTTCCCAAATATCTTAATGTTGTTTAACTTACTTTTTATTATTATTAATTTGTTTAAAAATTACTGAGATTTTTTGCAATGAGTTGTGCACAATTTTATACACACTTTATGATTTTAAAAAACAATCTGTTTGTAGGGTTTCATGAATTCAAAAGATCAGTTTTCTAAGTTGAAATGAAATATATGTACTATTACAATGCTTATAGACCTATAGCCATACCACCCATTGTTCATAGAATATTATACATACATGATAGCATATGATACAACTTATAATAGTACTTATTAATAAGATTAATAGCTTATCAAGCTTTTCATGTGAAGATGGTAATTAGTAGAACAAGATTTACAAACAAGTTTGTATACTTGGCCCATTATCTGTACCTGGGACTTTCCATCCTAAGGCTTGCTCTCATTGTACGAAATAATTAAATGCATTTTCTAAAGTTATAAACACCATACATCATTTTGAAGTTAAAATTAATTTGTTGATAAGACACATCATTTGCAAATATCTTGAGTAAGTGATTAGTCAATGACTTTCATTCTGTCATAGGCCCTGACCATTCTTCTAACTCACTCTTATACAATCCTCATCTAACGTAATGTCCCCAAAGACGTTATGGATATTTAGTGCAAAGATTCTCAGACTATGGTACTCCATCAGGGATGACTTCTGGAAGTCTTCTGGAAGGCATTGCATAAACAGGTGTTTTTCTTCTAAACCATTGTCTGAGAATGGTATATATTATTTCACCTATTTTATGAAAATTTGAGTGGTTCTTCTAAGGTAGGTACTTGACTAGGCAGTGAGGACATAAATGGGAGTAACAGCAGAACTGGTTTCTGCCATCATGTCTCTAATAGTCTAGTGGAGTATACAAAAAAATAGTCAATTATTCAAGAAAATACAAAACTGGACCCATCACAACTGACCAAAGGGGAATGGAGAAATATACACTGGTATGTGAGTCTAGAAAAAAGGGGTCTAACCTAGTCAGGGAAGACTTGGAATGCATTATAAGAGAAACAGATGGTTTAGTTAAGTTCTAAAGGATGAGGAGGACTTAACCTTACAAACATGAAGGGCAAGTTCATTCTAGGTAGATTAAGATTTCACATGCAAAACACTGTAGCAGGATGGAGCCACTGATATTAGGAACACAACCTTGGAGGCTAACATGGAGAGAGTGATGGGAAACACACTAGGAAATAACTGGAAAATTAGACAAAAGCTACACCACAAATAAACAAATAAAATAGTTAAGTGTTTCTTAAGTTTTAATGTCTATAAGTGTTAAATACATCACATTTCCATTAAGAAGAAAAAAATTGAAATATCAAGACCATTATATTGAGGTAAGAGTATTTTAAAAATTTTCTCAGATGACTTCTGCATATAACTGTGATGTAGTTGCTTATAGCAGATCAACAGCCATGCCAGGAATAATGAGATAGGGTGGATTAAAAAAAAAGGAAATAATGAAAGCAAGCAAGCAATATGTTTGAAGGTATCTTAAATTTCTGCCTGAAGCTAGGAGTAAAATGAAAAGAAGCTCCTAAGTTAAGCCCAACTTTGAACATACCATTTTTCACAAGGCATTTAATCATACTTGGTTTGACATAAGAGACAGAGAAGAGAAACAATGGATGGATGGGAAAAAGAAGAAGAACCAGCAGAAGAAACTTCCAATACTAGAGATACAAAAGCTGGATTTCATGGACTGTGAAAATAGCCAGGATTTGAGGGGTGAGAAGTGAACCCAACACCTAGCAGTCATTTTTCCCATTAGATATTTATTGATTAACCTGCACAGCGCAAGAAGATAAGCCATGCCAAATATACCTGAAAAGTAGAGCTGGCTTATTGGTGGTCCCGCAGTCCTGGAAGATAAAAAATGGATGCCAAGCACCACCTCTGCAGAAAAGCTTCTGGAAACACACCAGATGCTCACACAGGATCCCTGGTGGCCTCTACTGTAGGGACGTGCATAAATCAGAAGCCTTATAAAGATGCAAACCAGCCTGGAGTCAGCTCAGTCTCTGATTGCTTTGAGGTGATATGTCACCCCTTGGCCTGTCAAGGATAGAATAAAAACTCTATTTTCATACAAAAATATCTGACATACAATAATAAATTTATAATACATACAAAAAACAGGACCGTGGAAAAACTTACCACTCAAAACACACAATAGAACCATGTGGAATCCAGATTTTGGAGTTATCAGATTCAGCATTTACAGTACTTTAGTTAATATGTACACAAAGTAGATGAATAAGACAGAGAATTTAACCAGAGACTTGAGTAAATAAAAAAAGAATCAAATGAAAATTCTGGAACTGAAAATTACAACAACCAACATTATGCACAATATAGTTAGGCTTAATAACAGATTGAACAGAGCTAGTGAGAATATTAGAGAAGACTGGTCGGTTTAAAATAACCAGATTAAAGCAAGGAGAACCAAAAGCATGTAAAATTAAGAAAAGAGAATAATAATAATATAGAATATGGTGAAAATTCTAACATAAGTATAATGGATTCACTGAAGAAGAGATATATAATTGAGAAGAAACAGTAGTTGAGAATATAATGGCTGACAAATTTGAAAGATGAAAGATATCAAGCTACAAGAATATGAAAGAAAAGCTGGATAAATATGAAAAGTTACACCTTAACACATAATAGATAAACTACTAAAAATGAAATATGCAGAACCACTGGAGGAAAGAAAAATATGTATTATCCTTAAAAGATCAGCAAGAAAGAAAACTGACCTCACAAGAGAAATGATAGAGTCCAGAAAAAAAATACAATGACATTCTTTAATTTCTGACAGAAAATAAATGCCAACTAGATGTCTATATGCAGTGAAAATATCTATCAAAAATGAAAGCAGGATAGAGACATTCCCAGACCCTGCTTTCCTCCTCCCAAAATAAAAAAAAATCTCTTTCAGTATACAATACCAGTATAGCTACACTAAAATAAATTACAAATGAATTTCTTAAGATATAAAAAAATTATCCCAAATAGAAATAGTGAAAAGCAGGTAGGAATGAAGAGGAAAAACAGGAACAATTGTGGGTAAATTAAAACCAATAATGTAGAAAATAACAAAAATAATCTCATATATGGTCTGAACTATATATGAAATTAAAATGCATAACAGCAATAGCATCAAAGACAGAAGTAAATAGAATTAAAATATCCTAAGATCTTGGCATAGTCTTGTAAAAGATAAAATATTAATTTATATTAGACATAACTCAGTGAAAATTGTTCTAAAGTGAAAAATGGATAAAAATGTATAACTAAGAAACTAACATAAGAAAAATTAAATTAAAATACTAGATAAAAAAAGACAAGAAAATAGGAAAAAGTTCTATAAAACAATTAAGAAGATTAGAAATTAATGGTATGATGGTAGATAAAAATAAAATATATCTTTAATTATATTTATTATAAATGATTTAAATACTAAAATTTAAAAAATCAGCCTTCTTATAAAAATGAAATCATACTCCATCCTTATAAAAGACATGTTAAATCTAAGTACAGGAGGGGTGGGCCTGGTGGCATAGTGGTTAAGATCGTGCGCTCTGCTCCAGCAGCCTAGGGTTCACAGGTTCAGATCTTGGGCACAGACTTACACACCCTTTATCAAGCCATGCTGTGGCAGGCGTCCCACATATAAAGTAGAGGAAGATGGGCACAAATGTTAGTCCAGAGCCAATCTTCCTCAGCAAAAAGAGGAGGATTGGCAATGGATGTTAGCTCAGGGCTAATCATCCTCACCAACAAAAAATATATATATATAAGGCACAGTATGTATGAATGTAAAAGAATGAAAATAATATGCCATGCCAACACAAACCAAAAAAAGACATCTATATTTATACTAATATTGGATAAGATAGATATTAAAGTAAAGGTGTTACTAGACGTGAATAAGACTACATTTCATAATGATCAAAGATGCATTCTACTAAGAAGATATAATGACTTTTAACCTATGTACTCCTAATATCATAGCCTCAAAATGTGTAATGCAAAAAGTGATCAATTTCTAAAAGGAGAAATACACAACCTCACAATTACAGTAAGTGACTATAAAACTTCTTATGTCGTAGTTTATAGAGCAAGCAAAGCAAAACAAAACAAAAATTAAAATGTATAAAGATATAATAGAGCTGAACAAAATGATTGCGAAAATGAATATAATGGCAAATGTGGAATACAGAACCCAACAGTTTCTGAATGTTTCACCTTTTCAATATTGCATAGAACATATACCAAAATTGATCCAAGACTGGGTTGTACAGAAAATCATAAGTTTGGAAAAATTTAAATCATTCAGAGTTTTTGTGTTCTCTTATCATGGTGAAGTTACAATTCAAAAGTAATAATTTTAAAAAAATAGATAAGTAGTAACTAGTATACTAATATTTCATAAATAAATATTTCATTATTTAAAAAGGTATAACATTGAAATTAGATAATATTTTTAAATTAATAGTAATGGAAATATGATATGTCAAACTTCTAGGTTACCATTAACGCTGTGCTTAGGAAAAGCTTTACAACCTTAAAAGCATCTGTACAAACAGATATTGCAAAAACATTTCATAAATGCAGTAGCCATTTATCAAAAAAAGAAAAAAACCTATGAGCAAAAGGGCAATTGAATGAAATATAAAAGAATGGAATTTCATTAACCAATAAATAATATCTTCAAAAAGATTACCACAAGCATTATATTTAATATGAACTAATCATTTTAATAAATAATGAAATATAGAAAAATAAAATATATGATTATCTGAATATTATTGCATATGTCACAAATCCAAAAATATCTATAGCAAAATTATTAGAACCAAAAATGTTAATTATCAATCTCCCTATTTAAAAAGATAATATTTAAAAATCAATTTTAATATGATAGTAGTAAACATCAGAAAATGCAGTAAAATAATATCATTTGAAATATCGTCAAACATAGTTTAAATAGCTTGGAATAAATCCAACCAAAATATTTTTTTTTAACAAAAGTACAAAATATTATCAAGAAAAAAAGTAACAAAATGAGAGGATACAAAATGTTTATAAATTGGAATTCTCAATTTTCAAAAGATTTCTTTCTTTCCTACAGATTCGTCTATGGATTCAATTTAATCCCAATTAAAATATTATCAGAGTTTTGTATGTGTGTGGAATTTGACAAGCTGATTTTGAAATATTATGGAAATAAAAGGCCAAGGATAAACAAGACAATCTTGAGAAGAAAGAATTGTTTCGGAGGAATTATCCTTTCAGAAATCAAGCCGTATATTATACAGCTTTAGAAATTAAGGCAGTGTGATATTGCAACAAGGATGAAAAACATACCAATACAACGAAATAGTAAGTCCAGAAAGAAACCCACTACATGTGGTCGCCTGGTTTCTGACAAAGTTATAGTTGGCGGGCAGTGGGGGGGGGTTGGGGGGGCACTCTTAAATAAATGATGCTGGTTTATCAGGTATCTCTATGGAGTTAAATGAATTTCAATTCCCGCCTGTCACCACACACAAAAATTAATATCAGCTGGATTGTAGATATAAATGAGATAGTTAAAAATGATGCCTCTTGAAGAAAACAAAGAATAGCTGCATGACCATGGAGTAGGCAGGGTGTTCTTAAATAATTCATAAGATTATGGCACTTTTTTAAAATAAGAATTTCTGTTCACTGAAAGACAACATTAAGAGAGTAGAAAGGCAAGACACGGACAAGATATTTGCAATGCTTATACATACAAAGAACTCATATCATCAGTATAAAAAGAATTAAAAATCATTTAAATGTTAGAGATAACCAAACCACACATGTCAAAAAAAATCAACAGAATTCTTGAAGAGACACTTTCAAAAGAGGTATTTAAATCAACATTGGAAATGTGAAAATGTGCTGAGCATCGTTAGTCAGTAGAGAAATAAAAATTACGAAAACACTCATGTGCCACTGCACTCCCTACTAGAATGGCTACAATATGGAGATGGTCATTACAAGTATTGGTGAGAATGTGGAGCAAGCACAATGCTCATATACTGCAGAGAGTGGAAATTGCTATCACCGCTTTGGAAATCTGTTTGGCAGTTTCTCCTAAAACTATGCACGCATAACCTATAACCCAACGATTTCAATCCTAGGTTATAATCAATAGAGTTGCATACAGGTGTGCATTAAAATTGTGTATAAAATATTCATGGCAATACCATTCTCAATAACCAAAAACTGAAAACAGTCATGACCGCCCAGCAAGAGTAGAATAGCATTAAGTGTTACATGCAACAACATGGATTAATCATAAAAATTGTGTTGTGTAAAATAAGCCAGACACAAAATAACGCATACTGTATCATTCCACTAATATGAAGTGTACAAATGGACAAAACTAGTATAATATATTAGATGTCAGAATGATGGTTAACTTTGTAGGAGATGATGATTGAGATAAGAGAAACTGGATAGCTTCTGTTATTCTATTCTGTTGTGCTATTAATGTTCTACTTCATGATCTAGATAACAGTTACATAGGTCTGTTCATCAAGCTTGAGACTAGAAAACTTTTTTGTATATACGTTATCTTTCAAAAAAATGATTACTTAAAACTTATTCAGAATTATTTTTCCATGTAATTCTATTAATATTTTTTGCATATTAGTGATATATTTTTCCTCCAAATTTAATCTTTCAACAGACATATTTAAATATTGTATAGTAAAAAATAAAAAGCTTTCAGGGAGCAAGGATTCTAATATTATTCTTTAACTCGATAGAGACATCTGTTTTCTCTATCTATAAGTTAAATTTTACCACTCTGTTTTCTTTTTAAGAGAGCCGGGTTATTTTAGAAAGCTTATTCTTATAATAGCAGCACCAAAAAATGAATTACCTCAACACTGAGAATGATATAGAACATATGTTGAAAAAATGATCAATTTCTCTGTTGCAAATTCTGCTCTGGCAAGGTGAGACAAAATCACCTTAAATAGTTAAGAAAAATTAAAACAACAAATATTCAAATTGGATAGTGAGGGAACTCAGCAGGTTCAGCTTAAGATGTATTGGGCCATAATTTGATATTTTTGTTTTTCTTCTTCAAGCTTTAAAATGACTAAAGCCTTCAGTTAAAAATCAAAAAAAATTTTTATATTTGAAAACCAGCATTATACTATGAAATATCAATAAATTAGATTTGCAGCCAAGTTTGATAACCCATCTTGGAAACACACAAAATTACCTTGATACTTGATCTGTAATAATAGTATGCCACCCTCTCTTCTGCTTGTAAATAATTTGATAATACAGACAATATATTTCAATAGTGGCCCAAATTTTTTTTTTTTTTTAAGATTTTATTTATTTATTTTTTTTCCCCCCAAAGCCCCAGTAGATAGTTGTATGTCATAGCTGCACATCCTTCTAGTTGCTGTATGTGGGACGTGGCCTCAGCATGGCCAGAGAAGCGGTGCGTCGGTGCGCGCCCGGGATCCGAACCCGGGCCGCCAGCAGCAGAGCACGCGCACTTTAACCGCTAAGCCACGGGGCCGGCCCAATAGTGGCCCAAATTGATTTTAAATTCGTTCTGAAATACTAAAATAGTCATATTGTTTAGCTATTATCAATGGGATGGTTTAGGCAAGGTTCCTTCTACATGGATGGGGTGGGAAAGAACTGTGGTTACGGGAATACATACTGAGGGAATCCTTCAGGAGAATATAAAGAATGAACACAAGAATATCCTGTACCCACCGTATGTGGTCATTTTCACTCAATAGCATATAAATTTCAGCTAATCTTACTGAACTTTGAATTTTGTAAAACAATAGCTACATGCTAAAAGAGTTAGAAAATTCAAAACTGGGAAAGCCACCTTGTTTTTGTTTTGTTTTGCCCCGTTTTCAGACCAGATCTTTGGTGTTGGAATTTCATTAGACCATCAGGGCTTTTCCATACTGCTCACTCTGTCTTCTCCCTGTGCTTGTCTCCACTCTTTCTCTTCTCTCTCCCATTTTGCATTTTCTTCCATGTTCTCTTCCTCCTTCTTCCTTTCTTCTTTTCTTTCGTTCTTTCCTTCTTATTTCTTTCTCCCCTTCTTCCTTGCTGTTTATTTTCTTCTTCCTACAAAAAAGTATTATTATTCTTAAATACTAGATATTCTTAATGAAACAAAGAATAAGTTTTAACCCCTACCAATGCAAAGTTTACCAGTTAGTGGATGGAAGAGATGCACTAGCAACACAAAAGTAATACAAGTTAATGTTGTGTGATTTAATACAAAGCAGGGAAAACTATCTACGAAACTGCTGAAAATATGTGTGGTGTAGACGTAGTGGGAGCAGTGCTAGGATACAGGTATTCCATCACTTGACTACAAGGGACTGGACTTCAGAAGTGTCATTTTGTCCACACATCGAGAGAAAAACTATCTTTTATAAATGGACTCAGCCATGCTCTCAGAGACTGAGTGGAGCCAGAATGCTGCTTTATTCTGTTACTCATTCTATTGAAAATAAAGAATTGTCAAGCAGACAGCCTCCTAGTGTAGGCAGATCAATACAGCATCTCCTGTAATTATGTCTCACAAGAAAACCAAATTTTAATGAGAAATTGTGTGGTGAGGGTGGCATCAGAGCAATGAGATTTAGAGATTGTTCACCAGGAAACCATGAGCCGGCTGAGGCCTGGGCACCTCCGCTAACGTCTAGCTTTTTGTGTTCCCCTAATCTATGCTCTAGCATGACATTCCTTACGTTTGGGTACATGGATCTCTTTTGAAAGTGATAGAAGCTGTGGAACTTCTCCCTAGAAAATATACAAGTAAAGACATAGTTAGACATACAAATTTATGCGTTATATGAATCCCTTATGACAGAGATATATGTGCTCATATGTTATTATAAACATTGCACAAGTAAGATACTGTTGTGTTTTTTTTTTATTGAGGACCTTCGAAATTTAATAAGCTTCAAACCTACAAAATCAAGATCAGCATCTATAGACAGACTATTGTGATTCAACAGAGAGGATGGACCAGAGCAGTGACAGACTGGTGATGGGGAAATTTAGCTCTGAATTTGTTAAAATGGTCCAGTTAAAAGATAGTTAGAGCCTAATGAGGCACCGCAAGAGGGGAAAAAGTAATAAATTTGACAAAGTATCTAAGGATGATTTGGCTGTATTGGATAACTGATCAGAAGTGTGGAGTGAGTTCATCTTGTGGAAATGCAAACAGGTTTTATTAGGGAAAAATTTCTTAAATAAAGTTTCTTAAAATCATTCTTTTTATTAAACAATGCTGAGTCTTTACTTTCTCACTCTGTATTTGTGAACCTTTAAGAAAGCATTGGCTAAGGAGCCAGCCCAGTGGCATAGTGGTTAAGTTCACATGCTCCACTTCAGCGGCCCAGGTTCGCGGGTTCAGATCAGGGGAGCGGACCTACACACCGCTCAACAAGCCATGCTGTGGTGGTGTCCCACATACAAAATAGAGGATGCTTGGCATGTATGTTAGCTCAGGGACAATCTTCCTCAAGCAAAAAGAAGAAGATTGGCAATGGATGTTAGCTCAGGGCCTATCTTTTGCACCAAAAAAAGAAAAAGAAAAAAAGCACTGGCTTATTTCTTTAACTTTAAGAGAGATATTTCTCAACAGAACCCATTTTTCCAGGCATATTTGTAAGACTTTTATTCAGACAACCTAGGACTTTCAGAAAACATTACCCTTTCAAGTATATTAACATTTACCAGTGATGATAAGTACTCCATGCTGTGTTCCCTGTCATTCTTTCTGTGTAGTGGAATTATAGGTGATTTGTCTTGTGATTTCTGATTTCTGTCACCTCAGTTCCCCAGATTTATAAAAGGAGCACATTACTTGCTATAGTTAGTTGAACTTTTTGTTTATTTGTTTTAATTTTAAAAATACACTTAAGGCAAAGTGATTGAACTCTACAGGTAGAATTTAAGGGGGCTTCAAGGTGCTCTTTGGGATGCAATGACATTACCACAGTCCCTTGATTGATTTGCTGAACTCACGTCCAAGAGCATGGAGAATTTTCGGCCTGGCCCCTCAAGGGCTGACATACTCAAATAGGGGCTTTGTAATTGTCCTCATAATTTTTAAAATAAATTCAAAATCAATCTTAAGTTATCACCTGACTCTTTTTCTCTGTATTTATTGACATAATTTATCACCTCATCCCCCAGTTTTTAAAATGTTTTCTGATTTTCCAAGATACCACTTTTTTCTTGTTCTCAGCCTACTTATCCCACAATCCTTCGTTATTTTTTTATCGATTTCTTTCCCTCTATCTGTTGATTAAAAGTTATTGTTTCTCAGGCTTTTGAATTTAAATTTTTCTCTTCTTACATTAAGCTGCTTCCACAGTCACTCAAGGTCTTCTGTCTACAATAGTTGAGTTAATGTCTCTCATGGTGTAAGGCCTAAAATTAAGTGCTGCCTTGGCATCCAGCGAAACCAGGAAGGCCTCAAATAGCCTGACTACAAGTTCCCCTCTGTACTCTATGGAAATGGTTTCCTAGCTAAACAACCTTCCTCATCAAAAGGACCAGGCACAGTTCTTGCTTATCTCTGAATAGGTAGGGTCAGTTCCCTTCCAGCCCATGGAATTAATTGAACAAACAAATCACATCCTCCCATGGTAAACAGGGGACACCACACCCTCTTGATACTACAAAGCCTGCCTCCCACAGCCCCTGATTGTTCACTCTGTTCCCAGGTGCAATACTCATGTGACCATGTGTGTCATGCTATGTCCTCCTCCCCTGAGCTGTGAGTATTTGTGACTAATAAACTGTTGTGATTTCATCTGTCCATTGTTGGGTGTTGTGTGATTGGCCATCCCTGTAAACCTGGAGTGGGACTTCCTCCCTCAACAATGTGGTGAATAGGAGGTGATTAAAACACCTCGATAAGCCTTTTCCTGTTGAAATTTAAAATCAGTTTTCCCAATTTTATGGTTTGATGGAATCGTTAGTCAGAAGAGTAGGTTCTAATTTTGACTGTATAACTAATGTGTTATGTGTTCTTACACTCATTATATACCTTCTCTTTCCCTTAGGTGACCCATCTGTTTCAATTGTAACCATAATAACAAAGAAAAATTAACATTTTTATGGAATTTTACAGTTTGCAAACTGCTGGCAAACACATAATCTCACATAATTTTTACAAGAACTCTTTAAATAGCTTTTGTTATCCTCACTTTGTCACCCAGTAAGTACACAGTGATGCCAGGGCTTAAGCCTATGTCTCTTGACTCCTGATCCAGTAATCTTTTCAACCCTATCCCAGCTCCCACTGTTATGGAAGTGTGCCAAGGAACAGGCTGTAGATACATGTTATCTTCTTTAAAATGTTATCTGGATCATCCCAGTTATATTGTGTCACTAAACTCTAATGTGTTGCCTTATTTTTACCGTAATTGCAAAATAAAACATGGCGTGCCAGATGCCAATCAGAATAAATGAGCTGACGTATGGTTAAAATTCTTCTGAATGGCACAATAGCTATTATGATTCATGCAGGAGAAGAGAAAGATAATTCAGAAATAAGTGAGGTGTAGGTCATTGAGGTATAGGGACAAACCTGGATCATGGTTTTCACCCTTCTTCTAGGAAGAGGCTTCTTGTCTTAGATCAACTCTAAACAAGTATGATCATAGCAAGTGCCATTTTCCAATACAGAGTCTGATCTGAGAGGCTGTATGAGAGAAAATATTTAGACATCCATGGAGCAGTATCTAGCATCCTATGAAAACTGATTTGACAATCTGTTTGATACAAGGTTAAAGCTGTCAGAGGCAAGCTCCATTCTTGAGGAAAGAACTAATTATGAACTAGGTAAAAATTGTAAGAGTCTCAAGCAATGTGCTGGAGAATTAGACTGGCATCCCAGAGAAGGAAATTCAAGCAAGGGAAAGCAAGTAAGGTAATAGCAGGAGTCACATGCTCCAGCTTTCTACCTGTGTTCAGGGCAGAACCCAGCTTTTACCCTCCAAAGGTAGGAACTAGATAAGAATGCACATTTTAAAAACATTCACTGAAGGACTAGTCAGAAAGTCAGTAAACAAACTTTTTTTTTTTTTTTTACAATATAAATTGCATTATGCTCAGTGTTGCTTACCTGAACCATATTGGCTTCGAGTGATGGGGTTAAATAGCAAGCCTACAGGGTAATTTTATGATCAGTTTCTCTTTTCTTGGGGCTCTTGGGCATTGAGATTATACTTTTTGTCTGACTTGGAGATAAAACTAAAACTAATAATATCTTGCCAGTCAGCATCTTAGTGATTCTTGGCTTGAGTGGAGCTGGACACACCAATAGTTGGTGATGATTATAAATAACAGGGGGGATTTAAGTAGACCAGGATTTTAAAAATCTTTCATGACCCATATAATCTAGAATTCCAATAATGTTGAAGGATTTTTGCCTTGCGCGTAATGTTCTACAGTCACTGTGAAAAACTCATGAAGGACACATATATATACATATATATGTATTATGTACATATACATATGTAATGTATAGATATGTATGTGCAAATATGTATATATAAATTTATATATATATAGAGAGAGAGAGAGAGGAAACAATAGCTCCCACAGACCAGAGGGGGAAAGCAATGCAGTTTCTCAATCCAATAATTTATCAAACTTAGATATTATTAGTTTGCCTTCTGTGGCAAAGATGTCCTTCAGTTTGCACTTTGCTTGATAACATTTGAATTTTATTGAAATTCTCCACAGAATCCTTTTGATCAGTTTTCTCAGAAATGCATTGATTTTGTCCTTTTACAACTAGCCTCTTCATTCTTTGCTTAGAGACAGATAATTTTCTTCAGACCATATTCTCCCCAAGTGTGTGAGATATAATCTTGCTATTCCAAATCAACGTTTGCAACAAAAAGCGATAGCAGACCTTCACTGCAGCTGTCAATGTTAGTTCCCCATAATTTGGCTGATTGGAAAATGTATTACCTTCCCTATTTCAAAGTGTATTTCACTCGTATGCAATATACTTTCTCTTCCACAATATACTTTCTTTTCCACAAGGCAGAATAAAGAAATTGATATGAAACAAAATAAGCTTTTATATCCACAACAACAAAATAATCATGATGTCAGGTGGCATTTGCACACATGAAATTTGGCAGTCAATGTGCCTGAAAAAGTCATATGTCACTCATGTAAAAGGGAAGGGAGACAGACTTCTTGGAAAAAGATATCATTTGATAGTATTACTTGTTTCAATTCTGAAAACTGTTGAAACATGACTTTCTATCTTCATTTTAATAGTAAAGACACTTATTCACTTAACAAATAAATATTAATTTCTTTCTGTATTCCAAGCCATGTTCCTGGTACCAGGGAATATAGCAGTGGACATAACACACAAGAAATCCCTGCCTTCATGGAAATTAAAACTAATGAATAATTTAAAGATAAATTGGAATACAAAAAGATAGCTGGCTGGATTAAGTTTAAAAATTTTCACCAAGTAGATAGAACTTACACTAGAAATTGATATTTCAAAATTCTGAGTAAATTCCCCTGCAGACAATTGTTACTAAAGCCAGTTTAAGCCCACCTACATGCATAAAACGCAGAAAATTCATTCAAATTCAATTAGAACAAAAGGCATTTTATAATATCCAGGCCAAAACTCTGTCCTTTAAGGGTATTTATTGATTAATATATTAGTGCTATTGTCAATTCTCTCTGTTCACTGATTTCTCTCAAAAAATGTCCAACAATAATTGAGAATAGATTGTTTCCATTCTTTATTACAATCCAGGAATATAGATTGATTTTATGGATAGGTAATCTGAGAAACACAAATTTTTATTATCTCATAATCAGCATTGAGAGCTGAAGGTTGGACCAATCCTAGTCTTAAGACTAGAGGTTGAAGAGCCAGAACTAGATCACTTAGATGAAATGAAAGGGCAGACTTAGAGGACTAGACATGGCAGGAGGCTGTATCCTGGGGATCCTGTCACCAAAACATGGCATGAAAGTGAAAGAAGGCGAGTTGATTTGAACTGGCATGCCTAAGATATTTTGAAGGAGGAAAAAGCATTGAGTAGACACCAGGCTAAAGCCAAACTGGTAACTAATCCAAAAATGAAACATAATAAACCTGAAGAATAAGCAACATAAACACTTTTCGCAACGTGTCAGCTCTAACCCAGCATATAACAAGAGTTCCATATTTTCTGCATTAGTAACTTCCTCAAATATATTTAAAAGTTAAATTTTGAAAAGCAACCAATATAGTAAATAATCTTCCAGAGGCCTAAAATTTGCATTTCCTGTAAGCACTACCTTCTTGTTCTTCAAATAGGAATCTCTGGGATCTGCCTCCTGATCTTCTTCCTCTCTCTCCACTATGAATATTGCCCTGCACCTGATCACCATGAAGAAGTTAATGCCCAAGAGCTTTGAGGACTTTTACTTCTATAACTGAAGGTTTCTGACTGTCTAGAGTAAGAATCATCAGCTAAGTGGATGTGCTGTTCACCCCTAGCTCTATTGCTAACCCACGCCTGCCAGCACATCCCTGGTGAGTATTACTCCTCTGTGGATTGCTTATTCCCACTCCTGGTCTTTTCATGACCTGCCGTCTGGTGTTCCTGTGACAGATGGAGGATCCTTGGAAGTTTGAAGCTGGAGAGGGATGTGTAAAGGAGAGTGAGAGAGAATAGAACGTTGAACCACCCGCAACAATGAAGTGTCATCTGATCAATTTTTCTCTTCGGCAAAGAACTCTTTGGAGAGACTTATTTGCTTTGTGGTGATCAAGAAACAATTGTAGTCTTCATTGAGCCACATGGCCACAAGGACTAACCATAAATTTTTCTGTTTCAGAGTCCCAAGCCTTTCCCTCAGCAGTCAGAGTTGATATGTTCTCCTACCATACGTTACCTTAAAAAAGAAAATAAAAAGGCCCTGCTCATATTTGTTAACCTTGTTTGACCAGCTTCCCTTCCTTCAGGGAACTGCTTTCTCTCCTGGACTCCATGTGGTTCCGGTGGGATTGCCAATGACCATGTCTTGCCAACCTGATCACAATATGGCATAAACCAGGCCAGTGTCCTTCCCTGATATTGATAAACAAATGCTGTTGCAGAATCCTGTTTTTTCCTCTGTAATCAGATAAGCCTAGAACTGTCTATGGCTATCTTCACAAAATGAGGGAAAAATTCATCAGGAATTTGAGAAAATAAGGTCAATACATAAGAATAAGGTGGAAAAATTAAAGAGGGTGCTGGAGGTCCCTGGAAACGCTGAGGCTGGATTGACGAGGCTATTACATTTGAATTTTTTTTTTCTTTTTCCTCTAAAGTAGTTTGAGTTGGGATTACTTCTTTCACTGTCTACATAAAATATCTTGGCTAATGTATTCAGTTGATTTCTAAAAGACTTAATTTGAAATATGAAAGTCTATTCAGGAGTGCCAATGATTTATGATGTAGAAAGGTGCAGATGGTAGGGAAGTTAGAGAATTGGGGTTGGGGGAGTGATCACAGGCATATTCTCTGTTATAAGATACACAAATGTTCAAGTGAAGCCCACTTTGAATCTATGGACGCTGCTAAGTGGGAGTGTACCTGTTTGGTGGAAGTGGTACATTTTGACAATAGGTCAGCAGCAAACGCAGGATCATCTATGAAAGCTTTCCAAGTCTGCCCCTGTTTCTACGATCCAAGTCACTGGACCACAGCTTGCTGATTCTGATCATTGCAACTATTTCCAATCTGCCCATATTGAAACTGACCAGTTGTTTGGAAACATTTCGTAAAGCTTAAAAAGCGCATCAATAACAAAATTCTGACGTGCTGATTGCGTGCAGACAAGGATTAATCTTTAAAGGCCATGAACAATGTTTTAGATATACACAAGAGAAAATCCCTTTATTGCCAACAAATTTAACGTTAAATTTAAATCTAATGTTATACGCTTACCATACAAGACTGGCAGTTGGCTTTTTATTAGATTGCTTAGTGTTATATATGGAAACTGTAGATATGTTGTATTTCTTGACTTTTAGTTTAGCTTCTGAATTTTTTAGATGATTTCCTGAGTTTATTTAGGAATTTCAATTTTGGAGAGAAGTTAGAAGAATATAAATATCAAAAACACTATTTCTTGGGGCCGGCCCGGTGGCGTAGCGGTTAAATGCGCACACTCCGCTTCAGCAGCCCAGGGTTCACAGGTTCGGATCCCAGGTGTGGCTGATGCACTGCTTGTCAAGCCATGCTGTGGCAGCGTCCCACATAAAGTAGAGGAAGATGGGCACAGATGTTAGCCTAGGGCCAATCTTCCTCAGCAAAAAGAGGAGGATTGGCATCGGATGTTAGCTCAGGGCTAATTGTCCTCACAATAAAAACCCAACACTATTTCTTTGTGTTTTCTTCAACCATTATATATTATTATTACAAGTTGGGATAGAGTGAGCTTCAGATTCACACTAGGTTCCATTTTATAAAAATATTCATTGTGATATTTTGTAAAAGTTAAATTTCTTTTTCTTCATTATCTTTTTGATGGATTTATTGATTTATATGTAACATTATTCTTTCACAAATTTTCCTGTCATAATTCTTGTTTAGGTATAAATGATATATATTTTTTAGGTTAGCACTCCTTCATCTTAGCAAGGAGCGGAAAAATGCAGATAGAAGCATAGAAGAATCATTCGTTGGTTCAGATATCTGTGCATTTTGAAAATCCACTAACGGCCCTACCATTGGCATCTCTGATAGAGAATTTATAATATGGATAATATGTCTGTATTTATTCATGAGGGAAAAAAATAATAGGCAATGTATGCCTGCTGAATTAAAGGTTTTCTTCAAATATATCACAAAGGTTAAATCCCTAGTGACATAAAAGATTTCATGTTCTTATTTAATTAAAACTTAAGCAGTAACAGAAATAAAGATGAGGCATTATGTTCACATTTGAAATTTTGTCAAGTGTGTTTCAAAAGACACCTTGCATTAATTCATTCATTCATACAATTGATTTTTTAAACTTTTATTGAAGTACATTATACATAGAGAAATCTGCAAGAAAGTATATAGCTTTCTGAATTTTTAAAAGCTGAGCACACCTGTGTAACCATTACCCAGATATAAAAAGCAGAATGTAACCAGAACCTGAGAAGTCCCCGTTGTCTTCCCCTCCAGTCAATGCCCAATCATTCAAGGATGTCCTGATTTCTAACACTATATATTAATGTCACTTGTTTTTGTACTCTATACACATGCAATTATACAGCATGTACTCTTTTACATCTGGCTTCTCTCATTTACCATTATGTTTATAAATTCACCCATTTTGTTATATATAGTTTTCAATCATTTATTCTCATTGCTGTATAATAGTGATTCTCAACCAGGGTGGTTTTGCTCCTGGGGGACATTTCGCAATATCCAGAAATATTTTTGATTGTCACAGCTGGGGGAGCGATATTATGGGCCTCTGGTGGGTTGAGGCCAGGAATTTTGCTAAACGTTTTGCAATGTACACGACAGCCCTGCACAACAAATAATCATCTGACCCCTATATCTATACTTACAAGACTGAGAAATCCTGCTGTATACAGTTCCAGTGAGTGATTTACCTCAGTTTATTTATCCGTCTTGTATTGATGTGCACGTGGGTAACTTCCAGATTAGGGATATGTGTTGTGAATGATACTGCTATGATATTTTACCACGTGTATTTCAGTGAACATATGAATGCAGTTCTGTTGGACATATGCTTAGAATAGAATTGAGTGGTCATTCAAAATTATTTATTGAGCACATGTGCTGGGCATACAACAATGAAAAAAATTTTTAAAAGGCAACTCCGTAGAGTTTATATCCTAATAGAAAGACACAAACAAACATTGAACAAAATAAAATAGTGAGTTTGATAGTGATAAATGTTATGGAAAAAATAAATTAGGAAAAGAGGATAGGTTTAGTCAAAAGTGGGGGTCGTTGAAATTTAGATATGGTTTCCAGAAATGAGCTCACTGAAATCATGACTTCTATTAAATACTGTATGATGATATTGAGCAGTCATGTGGTATAAGGGACAGGAGCATCCTAGGCAGGAAGAATCTCAAGTCAAAAGGCCCTGAGAGGGGAGGAGTTCTGTAATGTTTAGAGGAATGGAAACTACGTCAAGGTGGTCAAGAGGAAGTAAGCCAGGATAGAATAGTAGGAGATGAGTTCAGAGACCCACCAGACTTGGACAAAGGTCTTGGGTCAACATCAATGTAACTGAGCAACTGATATACCCTGTTGAGTGATGTTACTCTTCTTCCCTATATACTAATATCCCAATGATATAAGATCAAGAACATATGAGATAATTGTGTGAAGTGCTTTTTAAAAACATATTTACACAGATATATTACTTATTTAGACTGTTATTATTTATATTGTTTCTATTGCTGCTGCTAGGTTTTTTTTTCTTTTTCATTTTTAGGGATAATTCACAGTCCTCTATGGATAAAGATCATTTTATATTTTAGAATGCTTATATACTGTCTAAAAGGAAATTGAAATTAGCAAGGTGGTCAAAGTGAAACAATTGCACCACTCCTTTCTCATTCCAATTGGCCACCATCAAGCCACCTGCATAAGATGACTCAATGTCTCATTGGCAGTGGTAGACTTTCTGATATTAGGTGGGGATCCTATGATAATGTTACATGTGGTAGATAAATTCAGTTGGAGCCTAATGCTCTATTTTGATAACTATTGAAATTCCACCTCATTAAGTATCTTCCTTAAAAAGTCATGTTTGAAATTAGTGATCAATTATCTGACACATACACTATCTATGCATCCTGCCTTTGTTCCTCTGTTTCCATTTTCTGCCCCATTTTTACCATCAAGAGCTGTAATCCCTTATGTTTTATTTCATTCTTATTTTTTTCCATCTTCCTACATCCCTGCTGATGATATTTACATGCATTATATGTAAAGATCATAAGTATATAGTAGAAAATTAAATATTTTTATTGCATAGTTTATACCAGTAACATACTGATAGAGGCCAGAAACTTACCCTATACTCCTCACTCCACCTTTTTCTTTCTTTAATTCCACACGTTATATGTTTAGTACTTTATAGTATTTTTTCCAACTTTATTGAGGTAAAATTGACAAAAATTGTATGTATTTAAGGTGTACAACATGACATTTTTATATACATATACATTGTGAAATAATTACCACCATCAAGCTAATTAATATATCCATCACTTCACACAGTTATGATTTTTCCATGTGTGGTGAGAACACTTAAGATGAACTCTCTTAGCAAATTTCAGATATAGAATACAGTATTATTAACTATAGTTACCATGCTGTACACTAGATCTCCAGAACTTATTTATCCTACCTAACCGAAACTTTGTACTCTTTGACAAACATCTCCTCATTCCCTAGCCTCCCTCCCCAGCCTCTGGCAACCACAATTCTACTTACTGCTTTTATGACTCCGACTTTTTTAGATTTCACATATAAGTGAAATCATGTAGTGTTTGTTTTTTTGTGTCTAGCTTATTTCACCTAGAATAATACCCTTCATGTTCATTCATATTGTCTTGAATAACAGGATTTCCTTCTATTTTAAGGTTGAATAATATTCCAGTGTGTGTGTGTGTGTATACGTTACATATATATATATACACACATTATATGTATATATACCCCTTTTATATGTGTGTATATATACATTTTATATACGTGTATATGTATGTATATCTCATGTTATCTGTATCCATTCATCCATCAGACATATGGGTTGTTTCCAAATCTTGGCTATTGTGAATAATCCTGCAATGTACCTGGGAGTGGAGATATTTCTTTGAGATCCTGATTTCAATATCTTTGAATTTATACTCAGAAGAGGGGCTACTGGATCATATGATAGTTCTATTTTTAATTTTTTGAGGAATCTCCATATTGTTTTTCATATTGGCCATACCAATTTACATTCCCATCAACAGTGTGTAAGGATTCCCTTTGTTCCACATCCGTATCAACACTTATTATCTTTTCTGTTTTTTTATAATAGCTATTCTAAAAGGTGTGGGGTGATATCTCTCTGTGGTTTTGATTTGCATTTCCCTGATAATTAGTGATGCTGAGCAACTTTTCATATTTTCTATTGTCCACGTATATGTATTCTTTTAAGAAATGTCTATTCAGGTCCTTAGGTCATTTTTTAAATCACTTTATATGATGTTTTGCTATTGTTTTGTTTGAATTCCTTCTATATTTTAGATAATAACCTCTTATCAAATATACGGGTTTGCAAATATTTTCTTCCATTCAGTAGGTTGCCTTTTCCTTACATTGATTGTTTCCTTTGCTGTGCAGAAGCGTTTTAGTTTGATGCAATCCTACTTGCCTATTTGTGCTTTTGTTTCCTGTGCTTTTGAAAAAATCTCGCCTAGACCAATGTTAGAAGTTTTCCCTTATGTTTTCTTCTAGTAGGTTTATGGTTTCAGGTCTTACATTTAAATCTTTATTCCTTTTTATTTGATTTTTGTATTTTGTGTGTGGGTCCAATTTCACTCTTCTGCTTGTGGGTATACAGTTTTCTCAGCACCATTTATTGAAGAAACTGTTCTTTTCCCATTGTGTGTTCTTTTTTTTTTTTTAAACTTAAGGCTGTAAGTTGTTGTTTTTTTTTTTTTTGAGGAAGTTTGGCCCTGAGCTAACATCTGTTGCCAATCTTCCTCTTTTTCCTTTTTCTCCCCAAAGCCCCAGTACATAGTTGTATATCATAGTTGTAGAGTTGTAGCTCTTCTATGTGGGATGCTGCCTCAGCATGGCTTGATGAGCGGTGGGTAGGTCCGTGCCAGGATCCAAACTGGTGAACCCTGGGCTGCTGAAGTGGAATGTGTGAACTTAACCGTTATGCCACCAGGCCAGCCCCCTATTGTGTGTTCTTGGTACCCATATTGAAAGTCAGTTGACCATAGACGCATGGACTTATTTCTGGGCTCTATATTCTGTTCCATTCATCTATATTTATGATTTTATGCCAATATCGTCCTGTTCTTATTATTGCAGTTTTGTAATATATTTTGAACTCAAGAAGTGTGATGCCTCCAGCTTTGTTATTCTTGCTCAAGATTGCTTTGACTATTCAGGGTCTTTTATGGTGTCATATGAATTTTAAAATTGCTTTTTTCTACTTCTGTAAGGAATGTCGTTGGGACTTTGATAGGGATTGCATTGAATCTGTAGATTACCTTGGGTAGTATGGATATTTTAACTATATTAATTCCTCCAATCCATGAAATGAATGTCTTTCCATTTATGTAAGACAGATAAATGTGCCTTATTTAATTTCCTTCATCAATGTTTTATAATTTTCAAATGTAATTGTGTAAGTACTTCCTCTTTGGTTAAGTTTATTCCTAAGTATTTTGTTTTTGTTGTTGCTATTGTGATTTGGAATGTTTTCTTAATTTCCTTTTTGGATAGTTTATTGCTTATGTACAGAAATGCAAATTATTTTGTTTGATTCTGTATCCTACAACTTTACTGAATTCATTTATTATTTGTAACAGTTTTTTGTTGAGTCGTTAGAGTTTTCTACATATATCATCATGTCTTCTGCAAACAGAGATAATTTTGCTTCTTTCTTTCCAATTTGGATAGCTTTTATTTATTTTCTTATCTAATTACTCTTGTTAGGACTTCCAGTACTATGTTGAATAGAAGTAGTAAGAGTGGATATCCTTGCCTTGTATTGGATCTTAGCAGGAAAGCTTTCAGTTTTTTCCTGTTGATTATGATGTTAGCTGTGGGCTTTTCATCGTGAATCAAGTATTGAACTTTGTGCAATGTTTTTTCTGCATCTGTTGAGATCATTATATGTTTTTTTCTCTTTCATTTTGTTGACAGGGTTTATCACATTGATTCGTTTGCTACTGTTGAACTATCCTTGCAACACAGGGAGAAATCCCATTTGATTATTTTGTATAGTCCTATTAATGTGCTGTTTAATTCAGTTTTCTAGTATTTTATCGAGGATTTTTGCATCTATGCTCATCATAGAAATTGGCCTGTAGTTTTCTTTTCTGGTAATCTCTTTGTCTGGCTTTTGTATCAGAGTGATGCTGGCCTCATAAAATGAGTTTGGAAGTGTTCTCTCTTCTCCTATTTTTTTTGAAAATGGATAAATTCCTAGAAACGTGCAACCTACCAAACTGAATCAAAAGAAACAGAAAGCCTGAATAGACAAATAACAAATAAGGAGATTGAATAACTAATCAAAAACTTCCCAACAAATAAAAGCCCAGGACCACATGTCTTCACTGGTGAATTCTGCCAAACAATCAAATAAGAAAATACCAATCCTCCTTAAACCCTACTCCACTCCTTTTAATGATGTGATACGTTTGTGACCTCCATGACAATTTAAACAATATTGAAAGACAATATCAGAGATATATTTTAGAGGTAAGCAGTAACTGGAGGAGGATTGAATTGTATGATCATTATGACCTTTCCCAATCTTTTGATTGATTTTTCGATCTAATTCCACTTCACTGTTATGGAGGTCACCAAGTGCTGATTGCATTGGTGGAGCTCCACAAAGTGGAATAGAATAAAGGAGGCGCATTTTAAAATATAGCAGATATAAAACCAGAGCAAAAGTACAAATAACCTTTCAAAGAGAGTACAAGTCCAATCCCGATTTATTTGACCACAGAGTGAAACAAGTAGGATCAGAGGTGGGCATGAATGAAGAGAAAAGGTATCAGAAAATCAGCTATTATTTAAGCAAGGGATACCAGGTCGTAAAAGGCAAACAGAGGGTGGTCAGAGTAAATCTCAGGTCTGGGTTTTTACTTCTTCCTGAGGGGACACAGCTTGTTTGTGCTACATAATTTTTAAAAGTACCTGAGATAATTTGGTAAAACATGATACACTTTGTTAAGTTTGTAACTTCCCTACGCATGCTAATATTTAACAGAATGTAGTGTAGGTAACCATGGCAGGGAAAAATTATTTATTTAGGTAGCCAAGTTAGTATTCCAGGTCCTGTCCAACACTAAGATTCTATCTATTGCTTTATTGATTATCCACAATACGAGGAGCACAAAAGTGTGTGTGTGTGTGTGTGTGTGAGTGAAAGAGATGGGAGGGTTTGGGGATAATACAGAAAAAAGGAGAAAATTACTAAACTAACAGAACAAAGACTACATTACGGTTAATATATACTGAGTAATTTCTATGGGTCAGGTTTTTCTCTAGGAAGGTTTCTATACAATTTATAATATCATAGTTTAATAAACTTTATATTGAGGACAGTTTTGGATTTACAGAAAAAAGGCAAAGTTAGTATAGGAAGTTCCCATATCCTGCATACTTAGCATCCCCACTTATTATATCTTTCAGTAGTATAGTACGTTTGTCACAATCCATGAACCAACATTGATACATTATTATTAACTAAAGTCCATACTTTATTCAAATTTACTTAGTTTTTACCTAATGTCCTTTTTCTGTTCCAGGGTTCCATCCATGACATCCTATTGCATTTACTTCTCATATTATCTTAGGCTCCTCTTGGCCGAAACAGTTTCTCAGATTTTCCTTGTTTTTGATGACCTTGACAATTTTGAGGAGTATTGGTCAGGTATTTTGTAGAATGCCCTTCAATTGGGATTTGTCATATGTTTCTCTCATGATTTGACTGGGCTTATGGGTTTTGGGAGGAAGACCAGAGAGCCTGAGTGCTATTTTCATTATATCGTATTAAGGGTACATACTATCAACATAACTTATCTCTATGATTTTGATCTTGATCACCTGAGGCTGTTTTTCAAGTTACATCACTAAAAATTTACACCTCTTTTCCCGTGTTTTCCATACTATCCTCTTTGGAAATAAGTCACAACACCCAGGCCACACTCAAGGAGTGGGGAATTATGTTCCCCCTCCTTGAGGGAGGAGTATCTACATAAATTATTGGAAATCTTCTGCATGTGAGATTTGTCTATTCTCCTCATTTATTTTTAAATTATTTATTCATTTTCTATCAATATGGGCTTAAGGATATTTATATTATGCTTTAAGTTATAATCCAGTGCTACTTTATTTATGTTGTTGCTCAAAATAAATAAAACTTTGGCCATTGGGAGATCTTTCAGTCGGCTTTTGTGTCCCTTTGACATATTCCATCATAATGTGTTTTTTGTTGTTTTGTTTTGGTTTTGTTTTTAGCAGTTTCTTACTTCTGGCATTACAAAATGCTCCAGGTTCATTTTGTATATTTCCTGGACTAGTTCTATAATCATCCATTTCCCCAGGGAGCCCTGGTTCCTTTTTTTACTGGTGAATATTAGAAACCAAGATGGGATGCTAGTTGTGCTTTTTACTACTGGGATGTCATTGTTTCCAAGCCCTATCACCTGAAGAAAGGTATGTGTATATACCAACCCATGCACATACACATATCTATAAATATTTCTATATTCATCCATCTTTATTTGTATTAAGCTAAACATGAGTTTATACTGATGTTGTCAACTCTAATATGGTACCACATGAATCGTTCTGGCCTCCTCCCCTTTTTCTCTGTAACTCCCACTCCAGCAGTTAGAAACCCGGCTCCTACCATCCTCTAATCATTTCCTTAATAGTTCAATTCCAATATACATATATAGCAGTATTAGAATTGTTAGCCTGTTCCCCTGTGGGATACAATATTATCAACAAGAGTACAGTGTTTATGCAAAGTTTCTTTTGTCTTTAGTCTTGCAGACTTTACTTATTTTGAAAGTTAAGTCAACAACGTTTGCCCTCTACCCTTTTAGTTAGGTTGTTTCACGCATTTGTAATACAGTTAGATTCTTTTGTCACCATCTGCATTCTATCACAGAATTCCTCTGACTTCCTAAGTGATTTTTAAAATTTGTATGGATTAATGTTCACTCTTTATGTGAAATATAGATATTATATTAAATATATACAAATATTAAAATATTTTTAAGACCAACTTTAAGATAGAGATAGAATTGTCCATTAGAATAATAGTTAAGAACCCTGTATTGTAGAAAGGTTAACCTCCACTGATTAAAATGTTAGAAAATAATGGATAGAGATTTGAACCTATATCCCTCTGACTGCAGTTGCTGTGTTAGAACACACATTTGTGTGACTTCCTCCTGCTTTCTCTTGGGAAGGTACACCATATTGCATCACTCTTCCAATTCCATATATAAAGAAGTCTGCATACCATCAGACATAGGGTCTGACCTCCTGAGTGTTCTGCTAGGGGCTGGATTCTACAAACCAGAAATATGGGAATGTTGCTCCTCATGGGCTGATTTTTTACGAGCAAGAAATAGGAGAGAGCCAGGCAGAAAAATTCTCTCTTTGCCCTCTCTCTCATGGACTATGGCAGGTTAAATTTTGTCCTTGTAATACTTTTGGAGAAGTGGAGTGTGCAAAGTAAGCAGACCTGCTGAGCATCCTGCTCTGTCTCATTATGCTCTTTGTGAAGCAGTTTGCCAGCATAGTAGTGCATTGCATCACATTCCAATTGCATCTCTGCTTAATTTTCCTTTTTCCTTCACCTTTATGGCCTTAGGCTTTTACTTCTCACACCAAAAAATGTTAGCAACTAATCCTTGCCTCAGGCTCTGCTTCCTAGAGAACCCAAGATCAGACAACGTCTAAGCCCTTAATCACTAGGACTTCAACTCAACTAATGAAACAGCAATATTCCTTGGGATCCTGTCATCATTATAGTTTTTGTATTGCAAAGAAAATGGTATTTTTACAATTCACACACACACATATGTGTGTGCATGTCTGTGTGTATAGAAAAAGAGAGAGAGTTTTAATTCATGATAACTATATATATAGTAAATCCAGTTTTACAAAGATACAAAGACATAGTAAAAGTAGTGGCAATATTTTTATTTCTAATGTGTGGAAATAGAAAGTATACTGATTTCACTTTCAGAAAGCAGAGTATTGCATCTTCTGAAATTAATGTATAAAGTTTACATTCTCCCAAGTCTATAACATTTCCAATTATATAAGGGAGATGCATTTTTACCCCGATGAATTATGTTTTACATCAGTTCTGCTTCTAAGTAAAAGAACTGAAGCCACCTTAGAAAGAAAGTATGCCCCTTGCATATTGTACATTCTATAGGCTTGATAAACCAATAATACTGAGAGTTTAACTACTATCTTTTCTTTTTGGATTATTTCTTTGCCTATAATCTTACAACTGAGTACTATCTATAATTCATGATTTCTTTACGTGCACTAAAATGGAAATAAATGAGTAAAGTTAAAAAAAAAACATTAAATATTAAGAGCAATCTTTACAAGAGTGTACACACACATCTACACAGATTTCTTGAACTTGCACTTGATGTTTTCTATCCTTTATTTTGTTTTCTCTGAATGTGTATACTTTAGCTCTCTTATACCATTAGATGGGACAAAAACAGGCTTTGTATTTACATATTCAAGTTAATTAAGTAATTAATTCTTTAAATATATATATATTTCCTTATATGCCTATAAAGTCCCAGATATGTAGCATTCTAAATTCTGGGGATACCACAATGAACATTTACAAAGGGGTCTGCTTTATGGAGTTTATAATCAAACAGGGGAAAATAGATAATTCAAAAGCAAAGAAACAAATAGTTTAATACATAAGATAATATCAGGTATGACATGGTAGTCATGGGGGTTAGGGGATATGTTACGTTATAATAGCTGATTACGTTGTATGAGGAATAATAAAACGATGAGAACCAAACAAAAACCAAAGGCAAATCAAGTACAAGACCTCTTGTACAGAAATGAGCCTGGGGAATTCTAGATATTCTATGAACGTAAGAGTAGCTAGAAATTAGTTTTAATAGGTACGTATGATACAAGGGATGTTCCTGGCAAGTGCACTGCCTTTGCTCCTTCCCAGGATTTTCTTATTCAAATCCCCACCCATTAGCCCTTTCTAGAATACTAGGCTTGGCAATAACTCTGCAAGAATGGCTTTTTCACACTAGTTTTAGGCACAAATCATAGTCAGTTCTGAAAAACAGGCATTAATAAGGAAAATGAAACAAAAGAGATGTCTGGCCTCTCAGGAGGAGTTGAAGATAATTTGCAGCAGTCAGAATATAATGTTAATCCCTTAACTCACTTGCACACCCCTTTCTCCTTCCCTGGACCCTATCCCTATCATCTTTCCTTTATGACTCTATTTAATCCTTAGGGTATAACAGAATGTAATCTGAAACCACAGGGAGGAGGTTAATGGGAAATCTTGACAACACATTCACTCATTCTGTGGAATAGCAAATGGGAAAAAGCAATTTGTATAACTTAAAGTAAAAGTCACTGAGTTGTTTCTCCAAGACCTACTGGGACACCATAGAGAGCCCCAGGCATTTTGTTTTGTTATTTGGATTGTTACTTACTATGCAAAAGCACTTGAGAGAACCTCTGTGACTATCATGGTGATAAACTCCATTACTCTCCTTTCCATCATCTAGCTTTTATTTAGCATTAAAAATATTATATTAGTAGCTCATTTATTCTTTCTGTGATGCATAGACTGAGGTGAAGAAGTGCACTTCATGGTAGGGAGAAGTGTGAAGGGAGGAGGGGAAAGTCTTGTTTGATGCTATCCTTGATCATCTGCTGCTTTCCTAACAATGCTCTGAGATCACTGAGTATAATGAGAAATGAATGAAAGACAAAATCCCTTTCTTATAACTTAGCTGGACAATAGACTATAAAAGGATAAACAATGCAAGACAGGGTGAAATCAAAGATGCATTCACTACAATTTCAGTCATTTTACTCATACATTTTCCTATCCTGTCTCAAAGTTTAAAAACTTTCCTCTAACTTGCTGAATATTTAACATTAAAAATTCTTTGACAGCAAAGGCTAAATTTTGTTTACCAATATAGTCCTGTTGTTTAACGGCATATCTGGGACACTGAACCCACTCAAATATTTATTGAATTAATAAATTAATTTCCATTACAACCTGCTGCTCCTCTATAGGAGCAAAATTCTGCAGAGGGCATATATTTGCATCGGCTCCTCTTTTTGAGGTAGATCACTGGTCAGCCTATTTTCTTTCTTAAGTGGCCAATCTTGGTTCCATCATGGTTTAGGGGAGGCTGTGGGAGAGTGGTGGTAACAAGAAGTACAAACATGACTACCTAATGACTGACGCTTGAGAAATGGCTGTGAATATAATAACATCCCCATGAACAAGAAACTCTGGGCATGTACTGTATATAGCATTTTTTTTTTTTTTTTTTTTTGGTGAGGAAGATCAGCCCTGAGCTAACATCCATGCCAATCCTCCTCTTTTTGTTGAGGAAGACTGGCCCTGAGCTAACATCCGTGCCCATCTTCCTCCACTTTATGTGGGATGCTGCCACAGCATAGCCTGACAAGCAGTGCGTTCGTGCATGCCCAGATCCAAACCCGCACCACCAGCAGCAGAGCACGCGCACTTAACCGCTATGCCACGGGGCCGGACCCCTGTATATAGCATTTTAATACAAGGAATTTGGAAAAGTCCAGTGATCAGAATTTTCAGAGCTACTGTTGGTGTTCAAAGGTGAGGATTATTAGAAGAGTTTGGGAAATGTCTGAATCTTCACATAATTGTTAATTGGCCCCACTTAGGTGAAGGAGAGATGCAGAGATAAAACCATTTGTAATTTGGCATAAACTAGTGTTAACACTTTGCACAACATAAATATTTCTAGTCTTTTCTTGAACACCTCCAAAGACAAAGGAAAAAAATGGATGAGAAAGCCTACCATCAACAACAGTGTTACCGTGCAAAGGGCATATGCTCTGCTTGCTGCAACACAAAAGCCAATCCATCAAGAGGCAAAATGGTGGCAGAGAATGGGCATTTTAATGAGCAATGAATGAGCTAGCTCAATCAGCTAGCTGATCAGAAGATGGTGGACTAGCATCCTAAAGAACTATCTTAAGGGCGGCACAGAATCTTGAAGCAATTATATAGGCCAGTGGGTTATAGGGGAGGGCGATAGGAATGTTGACTATCGGGTATGCCAGACTGAGAGTCTCCACACCAGATCTTCAGTTGTCATCAATGATGGATATCAGCATAGAATCTCTGTCCAGGGGTTATTACATTCCTAGGGAACTTTAAAACATTGTCTTATCGCAGCTGGAAGGTATATATGCAAGCAGGGGCCGTAAAATCTACAGAGCATGTATATCTCCTGAAGGGTGCATGTACAGCTGGGTTGGTTGATTAGAGGTCACTCAAAGTTACAATGTGGCTTCCTTTCTATAATATGGCTTCCCTTATGTCAACCTTGTGTTGAGCTGGTATCAATAATATATTCTGCAATAGGTTTTGTAGGATCTTCTTCTTTTTAGAATCTTCAAGGTAGCAATCGTTGTTAATTCTATTTCTATTATCTAGGTGACATGAAATAAATATTTCTCTCTTTCACCCTATAATGTGTCAACTCTCAGAGTTCTCTTCTCACCAGATTCATACTTACATGCTTCCAGTATTCTGGACAAAACATATTTTCAGGCTATGTCACCATCTTACTTTGTCAATGTCCCATTTAAATATGATGTCCTTAGCAATTTGGATAAGATAATTTTATTTTCCTCATCCTGTTGTATATTTGGTTTTTTAAATTAATTACAATTGGTACTGTTAAATGGTCTTTGTTATATAGGGATCCACTTGTTATGCATTTGCTATGCTTGAGATCTAGTTTACCCTTACATCAATTCTGACTTTGAGCATTGAAATATACTAGAATAATGTAGATGATTTGTGAAATCCTAGTTCTAAGTATGTTCAGAAAAATGTATCACCTTTTCATGTAAAAGTTGATCTTCATTAGTGTGATATATGCAACTCTGATTCCTTTGGGAAATGAGTGTGATGGTCCTAAGTATCTTTTTAGTATTTACATTTTAGAAGGGACAGATTTAACAGCTGTGAGCATAAAATTCAATGGTGAGCTTGCCTTTCAAAAAAAATTTTGGCTTTTTTCCAGTGTTTAGAGGGAAGCATTTGCTTATAGTAAGAAATACTGACTCCTTAGTGGCATGGCTCTCATTTTCAACTGCTTGTACTGGAACATAGGTTGGTTGGTGTTATTTTTGTTCAGTTTTTTTTCTTGTGGACATTGGTACTCAATTTCCATTTTTCCTTCCCAAGACCTACTTCTCCTCCCTGTTTCACCATAGTACTGGCAATTCCCATCCTCACAGAATCTCTTTGAAAGTGAGTATCTTAAATGATGATACAAGTATCAGTGCCCTGGCTAATATACCCTTTTCTCTTCGTGCTCCTCTGTTTTGACATTCTCGAACACAAAGTATTGTCCACTGGGTCCAAAATGGAGGACTTTAAAACTGAAGACTTAATCAAGATATTATAAAATTGTACTGCACATGGGCAATCATTGACAGACTCCTACTCACTATGAAATCCTAATCCTGAACAGCTCAGTTTAGATGTCAGAGATTTACATGCCCCGCAGGGTCAGTCTGTTTTATCTCTCCCAATCTCATTTTTAAAATTCTTTCCAAATTCCTTCAATCATATTCAAAGATTACTTACTATCTATCAAAAGCGTATTGTTCTGGCCTCCACAATACTTTAGATTCACAATGTCTCCAGGAGAAATAATTCATTAACTCAACAGATAATTCCTATATCAGGGATATTTTTTTAAGCAATGGGGTATAGCAATAAATATTTCTCCTCCCAAGGCACTTATTTTCTAGAGGGAGAATAAGGGACTAAACAAATAAATAATATCTTTCCAGGTAAAAATAAATATTAGGAGAAAGTTAAAACAGGTTAAATGTCTTTGACACCAGGATACAGGACATGGGGAGGAGACTGGGACTGAGGAAGGATGGTTAATGAAGGCTTCCAAAGGAGAGTGACATTTAAGCAGAGATAAGTATGTGAAGGAACTAGTCGCAGAAAGAGCTGCTAGAACAGCCCTGAGGTCATCAAATAGCAAGGCTGTGTAGGTGGAACAAGTTCCCTGGGACGGCTGTTTGAAGTCATCTCTATTGTCTAATTTGGAATAGAATTTTTGCGTGTCCAGTCCTTTGTCAGGGTGGGGTAGCTTGGGGATAAGCCTTTTAAATTGGGCCGTTGGCTGAGCTGAGCTGAGCTGTTTCTGCCACAGACTTCCATGGGGCATCAGCAGTCTTCAGTATAAGCTCGTTTGGGGGGCAGAGGCTCATCTTTAGTGATCATCTCCCTCCTACTCCAAAGCCCTCAGACAGATATCAAGTTGTGTATCCCACACAGAAAATAAGAAGAGCTTCCATACACATTACTGATTACTTCATGCCCACAGTACTTTACTCTCCTCTAAGCAGGTACTCTAACCAAAAAAGAGTGGAGTGTTATAAGATGAGTCAAATATACCCGGCCAAATATTTTCAACTGTTTCGTACATTCCATCAATACAATCTATTTTTAAAATTCTTATAGACCAGTATATGTAGCCCCATTCATCCCTTCCTCAGGCACTGTCAAGTGATCCGTACTCTTAGGCACAATTTGTAAGTTGTTGCCAGCACTTCATCTATGCAAAGCTGAGATGTAATTTTTGTGTAATTTTTAAAGCCATCAAGAGATATTCATCCACCTTTATAGACCTCTTTCCAGGGACCGGCAAATGGAGTTCATATCTTCAGAGTCAGGTTAGCAACATTCTGACTCCATTTGCAATCATGATCCACCCTCCATATGAAATATGTGAGGAAATTCACTACAAACACTGCTGACTTCCTTGTCTCCATTCTGCTAGGTCCCCCAGCACATCTGATTTCTGTAGAAATCCTTAAGGCACTGCTAAAAGGAGAAAAGGGATGCAGTAGGGAGGGGCGTTAGCACAGATAAAGAGGAAGAATTGTGGTTACAGTTAACAAAAGATTGCCCCAGCTAGTGAAGATTGTAGCTGTTGTTGGTTGGGTAGTTTTGAGTTTGGTTGATGTTATAGGTGCCTCCTATTTCTACAATGTTATGAGATCGCTCAGATTATACAGTCCCAAAACTGTATGATATCCCTTTTGGGTGAGAAAACTCCCTCTCTTTCCTCTCTACAGACAGCACTAATGTGCCACAGCATAAGCCTGGACTACAGTAATGCACAAAACACATTTTTTTTTTCCTGATGAGAGATATTTTCCTCCAGAGAAACTGAACATGCGTTTCTCTCTCATAATTGCCTATAGAATGCATACTTTCATTATGGAGTAGCATTACTGCTCACAATTCTCATCTGCCGAATTTCAGAAATTTACCTATGTTCCACATATACTTAAATATTCTGTCCTGAACAAAGGCTATTTTCAATAAATATACAGAAATACAGAACAGTTTTAATGTATCTCCTGCCTTGGACTTATTCTTGTCAGATCTGATTGCATTCTACCAGGATATTTTTGTGTCTATGCTCTTTTTCCTTATCAGATGTTAGATGGAGACCTGGGAAAACATGGAAAAGCTACAAAGTCAGTTCATGTAACTCATGACATCTTAACCTTTTTGTTTTTTTTTTTTTGGTGAGGAAGATTGGCTCTGAGCTAACATCTATGCCAATCTTCCTCTTTTTGCTTGAGGAAGATTGTCCCTGAGCTAACATCTGTGCCAATCTTCCTCTATTTTGTACGTGGGATGCTGCCACAGCATGGCTTGATGAGCGATGTGTAGGTCTGCACCCAGGATCTGAATTTGTGAACCCCAGCCTGCTGAAGTGGAGCACGTGAACTCAACCATTATGCCGCTGGGCTGGCCCCATCTTAACACAATTTTGAAGTTAGGCGACTCCATAAGAAAAAACAAAGTGCCATACTAAGCCCATCTCAAAAATATACATATTGACCCAATTTTATATAAATTGCAGAAATCTCTCCTGGTTACAATAGGAGGGGAGGCACTAATGTCTTCCTTTTCTGGTTCACATGCTCTATTTGGTGCCCACAGGACATAGCACTCCAGGAAATTTCTGAACGTTTTAAATTTCTGCTACCAAGGCTGACATCTTACTTTTGAAGACTCAAATTTTCTTCCTCGTATGCGCAAGTGGACTCTTGCTCTCCCTCAAGCACATAAAGCCTATAAATAAGGATAAATACATATACAGATAGATCTCTGAGCATTTAAGATTTTCCAAAATTAAGTAACTATCAAAAGAGAAATAAGGAATAATAATAGATTTTCTTCATGTCTGCACAATTTACTCTATTTTGTTTTAGTACTAATGCACGTTAACTTGGTATTACAAATATAATACTCACATTTATATCTGGCTACCAATATCTTAATGGATTTCGTGTGTACTTTCCACTAGCTATCCCTCAGCTTAAAGTCACTCTGAAAGTTGATCGTTATGATTAATATAAATGTAATATTGATAAGAATGATGAATAGGACCTAAGAGTAAAATCCACTAGATTACCTCCAGAAGATGCCCCAGGTTGAGGCTTCTTAGCTTAGAAAAAGAACCTGTGTGCTTTTGAAGATGGCTGATGTGCATATTTTTTGCATTTCACTTGATATAGAACTTCAGCTACAAAGGACAAAACTAAGAATTTAGTATTAGATTCAGGCGTGCAAAAGGACCTATTATTATAAAGAAGGAAGTTATTTACTCTATCCTATCTTTGCAAAGCAGAGGCAATGCTCTACAAAAAACAACTAGAACTTTCATCATTTATAAAAATCTATTTCAGAATTGTATTATAGATGCTTTATCATCTCAACTAATTTATAAGCAACTGGAGGGGAACAGATATGCTTGTTTTCTAAGCCCTTCTCACCTCCCACTACTGGCCCCAAATATCGAACAAAATAGGCACGTGAAAACATGCTATTTTAGTTGAAGTGTGGAAGAAAGAAGACTGAATTTCTTTTAAAATATAAAATCTCATTATATGTATATTTTTTTGTTCTTTTCGTAAGATCCAAGCTTCCCAATCTTGCTTTCTGCAAAATAGTGGAAGTAGGTTACTCAGGGCTTGACCAAATAAAGCCTTATTGCTTAGCATTTCCTCCCTCGAAAGTGCATTGCAATGATGATTATTGTTCTGAATAGTAAGCACATGCCTGCACTAGATTTTGAAGTCCCTCAAGTATCATCAAAAGAATGTCAAGTTTCTGCCTGTGTTTGAGACATATGGTAACTTTCCACTAAATAGACAACTAATTAATCAAAACAACCAATTTCCTGACAATTTCAAGAAAAATGAGTGGATGGTCATTTTCTTTGTGAAACTTCTATAATCAGCCTGGTGGGGGATGGTATAGGACTGCAAGAGTCTTCTAACTGATCCCACTGTCTCTCCCGTATATCATCCATACCACTTCAGGTTAATATTATATAACAATGACCCAGTTATCTACCTTGCTCATCAGAAAACTTTTTTCCAGCTCCTTAGATCTGTAGAATGAAGTCCATGATATTGATTTAATTAAGACACAAATAAAATGATAGTGTAATACACTAGGCTTTGAACAACAACAAAATGCTCTTAAATAATAAATTTTTCCTCTGATTGTTACCCAGATTTTCACAACGATATTATCTTACTGAATATATATATATAGGGCCATCAACTGGTAATTTACATTTCCTTTTTCTTGAATTATGTTGTATTTATCATTGACTTACTTGATACATAAACCACATTTAATTGTTTATTCTATTTATACTGGACATACTGGTAGGAGTGACAGTGGAGAACAGGGAAAATGGACTTAAGAGTGAATATTTTCAAAGATATTGGGAACATCCAGATCCTTCTATAAACAGATTTAGTGATCCTATGTGGATGATACATGTCGCTAGATGCTATGATGACAAAGAAAGATAATAAGATTCTGAGTGAGACCAAGAAGGAGCAATATCTCTCTACTGACAATCATCTTCCCGTTGGCTTGCTTGCTCCTCTCATTTCTCACAATACTTTGGCCATTTTAATTAGGGCTTTCCTGCTCACAAAAAAATAAATAGAAACACACTCAAGCTCAATCAAGTAAAGAAGGATTTATTACAAGACTATAAGTGCAAATGCAAAAAAATCTTATGGTTTTATGGCCCTGCATGGTGTCTTGTTCCTACTTTTCTTTACACGTCAGCTCAAGTCTTTACTCTCACACCAAATAGCCTTTTTAAGACTTACATTTGCACAGAGTCATCATGACTCCCTCAACTGTTAAGACTACAGACCTATCAGTTCCATTCCTCATAGTTACCTAGAAATCTCTCAGCTTCCTAAACTCAATCCTGAAGCAGGGATTTGGTTGAAAAAATTTACCTGTTTTTTTCTTCTGGGTATTAAGCCATTAATCAGTGTATGGTTGACTTCTTTGGGTTAGTTGCCCTACTCTTTTCTGATAAATCATATTTTGGTGGCTGCATTTGGTATACAAGATGATATTTCCACTTCTCAGGAGCTGTAAGTTTGCAAATATCGTATTTTGTTAATTGAGGTTGGAGAGAATAGATACCCAAAACCGTATATTGTTCTACTTTATGTTAAAATATAATTATTAAAGTAGAAAGAAAGAATTATGATGAACCATGAAAGTAGACAAAAAGGTATAATCCACAGGATTTTGTGATTAAATGGCTATGGAGACATTAAGAAAAAGATGTATTTAGATAACAAACATTTTGGGCTTGGATTACTGTGTGCACGGTGATACCATTCATTGAGATAAAGACTATACAGGGAGGAACAAATTTAGGGGATGAATTAGGGAAGAATGCTGAGTTCAATTTTGAGAATGTTGATTTTTAATGATTGTAGAATATTGAAGTGAGGATCTAACTAGCAGTTGCATATAACATATCTAGATCAAACTAGAGAAATCTGAGCTAAAAACAATTACTTAGTCTATGAGAGTGGGATTAAAACCTGTGTAGCTAGAAAAGGTGTAATCTGCAAAACCGTAGAGATTGAAGGGTGCAGAGGGCTAAGAAGAGACCCTGGGAGAACCAAATTTTAAAAGATTGGCAAAAGAATGGAACCTCATAAAGAATATTGAGAATGAATGATAAGAATTAGGCAGACAAATAGGAAATTATGACGCATAAAAGTCGATTGCAATATTTAGGATTACATTTGGTTGCACAAAACAGAAAACATCAAAATAACAGTGGTTTTAAATCGGTATAAGTTTATTTATCACATAAAGAATTCTAGGGTTTTCATTTCAGGCAGTCTAGGACTGGCTGGCATGATAGTTCTATAAACTATACAAGGTCTAGGCTCTTCCGGATCTTTTCTCTGTCTTTTCTAATGTCTGGCAGTTATATTCATGGCCCCAAATTATTTCTTGAAGTCTAGAGATTACATTTATTTCCCGTAAATCTCCATTGGCAGGAAGTAAAATGAAAACTGGGAACTCTACATATTTTAGTTAAAACTGGCCCTGTTGTACTCTACTCACTTCTCTTTGAAGAAAACAAATGGAGACCAGAATTCTGCTTGCCCAAATCAAAATGCCTCCTCTCTGGCATCCATTCTCTAGTCAACAGGAGTCAATACAGATTCCAAGAGCTTCACATTCTCTAAGGTCCTCCCTCATAAACTTACCACACCTCTATCAGCAGGAATATATGTCATGACCTGGAACTCTGCTTGCTCTCATATAACTAATACTTCTTGAGCCTCTCCGTCACCATTCCAAGAAGTGAAGAAGCACTCTTAATAATGCAGGTTCTCCCGGAAAGAATATAGTTCAATACACCTGGTCAAGGGGACAGAATGTGAACATCATTTGAACATAGAAGATCTAAGAAATAGATGGGTAGATTATTTGATGAGTTACCTGTGAGGTCAGTGAAGCTCCCAGAATTATGGCAAAATAGAGAATAAAAGAGGAACACTGGGCCAGATGGAAAAGTCCTCAATATGTATTGAGGAAGTGCTTTATGATAAATAAAATGATAATGAAAAATGAAAACTAGTTTATCTATATACAACACACTTTGAAGGTAGTAAAAATAATTAAAGAAATGAAGAGTTCTAATTTAGAATTGGGAAGGATGAAGAAGACACATCTTCCTTCTGTGTCTGGTGGTATGGGATTAAGATTTTATTTTTAAGTGCAGGGGGAGTTGTAGGTTGGTCAACGCGGAATACAGAACATTTTTTCAAAAATAATAAGATGAATATATGTGGAAACATGGGCCAGATCTAAAATACAGAGCTAAATGAGACAGAGACAAAAGATCCAGATAATGACCAAATAACAAAAAAGATGTTTTCTGAATGTCAATTTCCCAGGGAAAATGAGAAATTTCCTATGTTCAAGGTATCTGGGCAAAGAAGGATAGCTTTACTCTGCAGCAAAGTATCTGGAGAAATATTCAATGTGTGTGAGCTCCAGCTTCAGGTGGGCAAATGTCATGAAAATGTCCAAAGCACTATGCTTAGAGCACAAAGTATTGTTAGAATGTGACTCATGGGTTTTTAGAACAACTCAAGACCTAATTCCAACATTTCACTATAAATGTTGATCTATCTTGAGTTGCCCTCTACCTAAAATGAATTCCTCTTCTCAATCATCTAGTAACTATACATCTTTCCAGGAGCAGCTGAAATGTCACCTTTTTCTTTTTTTCTTTATTTCTTTCTTTTTTTTTTTTTGCAGAGGAAGATTCACCCTGAGCTAACATCCACTGCCAATCTTCCTCTTTTTGTATGTAAGCTGCCACCACAGCATGGCCACTGACACACCAGTGGTGTAGGTCTGTGCCTGGGAACCAAACCCAGGCCACTGAAGCAAAGCACACCAAACTTAACCACTAGGCCACTGGGGCTGGCCCTTGAAATATCCCCTTTTCTATGAGACCTTTCCAGACTTTACTCCCTGTAGATGAATATTAGTTTGTTTCTCTGTTCCTGTGGCCCTTGATAATCTTTCTGTCTTCTTCTTTAGAAGATATGTTCCACAAGATAAGGAATCTGACCTTATTTATCACTGTCACCCCAAGTGTCCATTAGCAAATGCCAATGTTGAATAAGGGATTTGGGATTCCATCTTACCTCTCTCACTAACACAGGCAAATTACTTCTCACAATTTTTATTTTCATCTAGAAATTAGATGTTGACCAATTGCACCTCTCTTTTACGTGATATATTTGACTCATTTTTCTGTGTGAACATTTATGCAGTTAAGACTGATGCCCTAATTTCCCAGCAACTAAACACAGCATCACAAATGTGGTGATTAAACAGTGCCTGCTCAATGCCAAAGTTTATCACTTAAAGCAAAAGAAGCTGAAGGCAGAAGCCTTAATTTCATTTGAAATTAAAAAGAGAAGAAAGCTCTTAAGAATACTGATTCTACAAAACTCCAATAAAACAAACACAGGCATGCAATTAATAGGAGTCATTTGGTCTACACTACACGGAAAAATGCTGCATAAAAAGCGAAAAGCACTTCTAGGAAAGAGTCTGGCCTTTTGATAAACTCTAAACCCCACTCTCACTGTGAAGCCTTAAGTCACCGCCACTAGCCAGCCTCTGGATGGTTGATTGTTTTCAGATATATTTGAAATGACAGCCTTGCCTCCTAGTTCACTAGGAAAACAGCAAATCACATGACATCCTATAGTACCAGAGTGAAAGGGAATCTTTACCTTAAAGACAAAGAGAAATTTTCTATATAGATGGGAGATATGACCAATTCTAAAGGAAATAAACACTATTTTGAAGTGTAACACATTGTATCCTTGTACTCAATCAATTTCTAGTTTAAGCATTGCTTCTTTGTATGAGGTGGAGATAGAAGTCTAAAGAAAATGAAAAGGAATGGGATGTAGTTTTGCTCCCAAGAAACTCATGAACTAGTGAAGGAGACAGATCCATCAATGTTTAATACAGGAATGTCATAGAGGCAAAAGAGGGTGCTTGCTGAGCCTGGAAGAGGGAAATCTAACTCAATTTGAGACTGTCAGGAAAAGTTCCCCAGAGGATAATGCTGAGCATACGAGGTAAATGGCAGGTAATTCAGATTCATTAAAAATAATAACTAACAATATACTGAGGACTTACCATGTGCTTACTGTTGTTCTAATGTCTTAATATCGCTTATCTAAATTAATCATAACAACATTTTGAGATGGGCATTATAATTATCCTTATTTCATAAACAGGCAAATGGATTGAATAACGTGTCTAAGATCACACAGGTAATAACGTATGGGAGTTCTTCAAATCCATGCTCTTTTTTGTGTGATAGGCAGTCTTCTAGTGACTCTGCACAAACCCCCTTTTTAATAAAGTGGTAGTTAGTATATATCCTTCCTCTCTTTCATATATATCTGAAGAATCTTCTTCATCCAGAGAACAGTGGTGAAGGTAGAGCTGAAATCCATTTTTGCTTATGTCTAGACTCGACACTTTTTCATTATACTATTGGACTTTCCATATTTGATTTAATCTGTGTTTATTTGTTTGCTTAGAAAAATATACAGTCAGGTGGTATTTCTTCCATTAATATGATAAAGAAAACTATTTTCCATTTTTGTAATATGCATGTTCTACACACACATTGAGTCTTCTCTTAGGAATTTTTTAAAGAAACTGAAGTATTTCTCTCCCTTTCACAATATTTCTCTCCCTTTCACATCATCTGTAAAATCTCTCACATCATTTTGGTGAAATTTCTACCATAGATTTGTAGTGTATAATCCCTACATCCTCTTATTCCTTTATTTTATCTTAAACAAATAATATTCCGAGTTTCAAAAGTTATTTCTAGTTATTTCTTTTCTGATCTTTTGTCACCATGGCATTGGAAGATTTAATTTGAGTCACTAGTTGTAACTTAATGGAACAACTGTTAACTTTGACCTAAATTTACATAATTCCACAGTCTGAGAATATACTGATCATTGAGAGCAAAAAATTAATTTAATGCTAAATGAGAAAAGAGTATATTGAGAAGCAATTGTTTGTGAAGTGTGCAGTTGATTTGTAAAAAACACATCAAACATAGCTTAAAACATTAAAATATCTAACTTTACATCAATTACCACTGTGATCTGAGAGATGTGCATTTGGAGTAAATATTTTGCCAAACCTAACTCTCTAAAGTATGAAGTCTTTTCTTCATTTTAAGCTGTACTGACATATTCTATATTTTTTAAACTCACTATATTTTAACCTAGATCACAGATTATTTTATTTTCTTGGTCCTACTACAGAATTCCTATATATGAATCATACAGATCTTCACACCCATGGAGTTAAGGCCACTATACCGTTTTAAATATCATCACGATTCCACTCTCTCCATCCCCACTGCACAGAACACAAAGCCATTGTCCATGACTAATCAACAGAGTCAATGGAAGAAAAAATTAATGGTCTACTCATCATCTTGGTAATAAAGTCTATTTGTCCTTCTAAACATGTATTTCTTTTCTAACAACTTGCATGCCATTTTTATCTCCACTTCATCTGCCTAAATTCCTTAACTTCTCAACATCTCAAACAAAACCTCATTGATTCTAGAAGGTTCAATTACCCAACCTAGAATTAATTTCCCCCTCCTGTTAATCCTAATTCATTTTCTATTAAACAGAGTTTTCCCTTAGGGTAAACATTGTAAAGTACATAATTATGAGATACAAAAGATGCTGCCTACTCAAATATATTGTAGGCTCTTTGAGGAAAATAACTTCATTTTTTTATTTCAATCTAAACTTTCAACATCCACTTCTCATTTCCAGTTGCCACTATGGATTATCTATTTTTTTAAGAAATTATCTGTACCCATCCCCCATCTACTTAGTTCAATGCTTCACTTTGAAGGGAAAACATTTAGTTATTTGATATTTAATTAGTAGTATCTTTCTAACTCCAGTTCAGCTGGAAGCAGCCATGTAATATTTCTGGGGTTATTTGTGTGCTACCGTAAATTTTTAAGAATATACTAGCGAAAGGAGATTGCGATACTCTACACTGCGTGTACATTTTCAGGTATCTCAGACTTCCAGCTGTGACTATAATACGTCCCAGCATGTCAAACCCTAATTGCTCCTGGGAAGTGTAAAAAATGTTGGCCTTAGTGGACTCAAACACAATTTTCAATGCTAGACTACATGCACATTTTCCAAGCACTGTACATCAGATCTTAATTTTTAAATAACTATTTTTTCTAAACGTTTTAACTGCCTGCTTTATGAGGCATATTTTACATATACATTCTTTAGGCGTATTAATTAATTTAATTCTCAAAACTCTATTTGCTTGATATTACTATCCTTGGTTTACTCCTGATTAGACTTTATCCCAGTGAGAGTTAATGATTTATCTATGATCACATAGATAGTCACAGTTGCAGGCAGATTTTTTAACTCAAAGAGTCTAAGTTTAGATCCTGCATTTCTACCACTACTCATAATATTTGGTCTTTCTCAAGGTAATGTCAGTTGATTAATACTTTCAAGCAAACTCTTCAATAATGGTTAATTGAGTTTCTTTTGTTAATTTTTTTTAAATGCTAGAAAGTTTATGTTAGACTTTTCCTGAGAATAACAATTTATATGAATAGACGATTAGACCCAAATTGATGTTTATTTCATCAGAAAATTATTCAACTCTATAGATAATATGTGTTGCTCTAGCTGATTGGACCAATCAAAAAAGGGCAAAGTGAGTCTCAATCTGTAAATTTCTCAGAAGCACATATTCCTTTCAAAGAGCAGAGAACCTCAGAAGTAACACTAGGAGAAAAAAAAGTATTCACAAACTATAAAAAAGAACTATAACAATGTTTCAAAATATATTCAAAATTTAGGAAAATGAGCAAAAATGTCAAAAGGCAGCATAAAATAGAAAAAGAAGACATCAGAGACAGGCAGTGAGAGCTAGATAATAGGAAATGAGATCTAACAAAATTCAGAAAAGCACTAGGAAAGGAAATTTTAAATTAAAGTCTAAATTACTAGAAACACAAGAAAAAGAGAAAACTGTAGAGAGTTCAAAGGGCATTGAGGAAAGAAAGAATGAAGACAAGCAAATAAAGTTTTAAAAAAGGGGAAAATGGACTTGAAATTAAAAAAAATGATATATAGAAAAAATAAGCAAAAGATTGTATTTTTAATCTTTTTATTAGTCTACATTAATATTTGATTCAAGAAAAAAGTAAAATTCATTTTGACTCTAAAATAAAAAGATTTGAATCACAAGAACTTATTGGGAGTGAGTGACTTCCTATACTCTGAACCATTAACAGGACTGTTGGAGTTTTTTTATTTTTTTATTTTTGTTTTTACTTAAAGTTTTCTTAATAAATAATGTTTTAAAATTTTTCTCCTTTCTTATTAGAAAAATAGTTAAAAGTTTCTATCATCTAACACGTTTTATTTTTCTTAAATGAAATGATGCAAATTAATTTAAATCCTAGCATTTAAATACAGTATTATATACTTAAAATTTTTCTAAGATATATCTTATGTTAGACAGTAAGTGTTCTTATTACAAAAAAATAATAATAGATAAAGAGCTCAGGAGGAAGCTTTTGGAGGTGATGGATATGTTTATGGCATAAATTGTGGTGAGAGTTTCACTGATTATTTATCTCAAAACTCATGAATTTGAATACAGTAAATATGAATAGCTTTTTTGTATGTCAATCATACCTCAATAAAGTGGTTTAAAAAATAAAATAAATTAGGCCAACAATTGTAACACCATTTTTTTCACTTTATTTGAAGGAAAGTATGTCTCTGAAAGACCATACATAAACTTATAAATTTAGAGTTCTGGGTGGTGATTGCAAAGAAAATATTTCTAGTCTTCTATTATTAAAGGCCCCTACAAAATACACACACACACACACACACACACACACACATTTGGAGCCCAAATATGTGGAGAAAAACTTTTTTTTCTCAATTCTAAAGTTTTCCCTAAGCCATTTTTATTTGGGGGTAGCACTGGACTTGGTTTTCAAATTTCATTTACCTCTACTTCAATTTGACTGTTCTCTTTGCCTGGAATGCCCTTCCCCCACTGGTCCTTTTGCATTAACAGAAAACTAGCTGCATGAACTTAAGCAATTAACACATTGCTCTGACCTTTTTTCTTTCATGAAAGATTCTAATTTGCCTCCTGCTCCAAACTTGACTTTCTTTCGTGAAAGGTTCTAACTTGCCTCCCACATTCTCTTTCTTCTTTCTGAGTGCTTCTATAATCTTTCCTTTAAACACAATCAGTCTTTCTGCACTCTCTGATTGCACAATGCTTACCTTTATTCATTCTACCGTGTTTTACAGTTGCCAGTGTACATACTGGTCTTCCTCTACTAGAATCCTTGAATGGAGAAACAGGGTTTTGTACATTTCTTGCATTCCCAGAGTAGCATCTTATGCTTAGCAGGTCTTCTGTGAAAAATTCTTCAACGACATGGAATAAGGAATTCTGAATACCATGAAAACCCTTCAGTTATGGAAAATAATGTTGGAATTGGGCAGAGAAAAAACTACCTCCCTTTTGCATCTCTTATTTCAATTAATGCCCCTGGAATTCTCTTACGATATATAGCCACCGCATCACACTTTTGGGAAATTTTTACCTCTCCTTATAATAAAACTAAGAAAATATATATGTGTTTCAAAACTACTCCTCAACTATCTTAGTGGCTAAATAAAAATTAAAAGTTTTAATGCATGTAATCAGAAAATAGTAAACAAAACATGTCAAATATTAAATTTGTTGGCTTTGTAATCCTATCTAACCTGAATTAAATTATTGTTTATTTTTCTCAGCTGTTCATGTTGCCTCCATTATTTATTTTGGAAAAAAGTGACAGACATAATATGAATAAATATAGTGGAAAGGATACAAAATTATATGTATATGTTGGTTATATGATCTTATGGCTGAAAAAGTCAGAAAAATTACTTGAAATCTATTGAAAAGAAAATATTTCAGAATGTTGACCAACTCCAAATTTAATAAAGAAATTTTCTATTGTATCAGTAACATTAAAATAGTTAATAAACAAAAGTGCATATCTCAATAGCACATGATAATCACCCAATAACTGCTTAATGAAATATTATTAGTGAAAAATTATATATTAGGATAAATATATTATAATTATATTAAAGGATAATTATTATTTATGTATACAGAGAGACGAAAGAAGACTTCAATAAAAAGAAAACTAGAGAGCATGTTCCTAAATAAGAAGTCTTCATGTTTTTGTTTTTGTTTTTTTTGGTGAGGAAGACTTGCCCTGAGCTAACGTACATTGCCGATCCTCCTCTTTTCACTTGAGGAAGATTGTCACTGACCTAACATCCGCGCCAATCTTCCTCTACTTTATATGTGGGATGCTGCCACAGCATGGCTTTATGAACAGTGTGCAGGTCCACACCCAGGATCCAAACCCATGAACCCTGGGCCGCCGATTTAGAGTGTGCAAACAACCACTACGCCACAGGGCCAACCCCGAAGTCTTCATGTTTTGGTATTGACAGATGAGTGAAAAACTGTCAATATCATTAGTAATAAAATAAAATCATAATATTTTGTTTCCATTATTACATGAATATCCAAAAAACAGATAATAGTTTTATCAAGTAATTACATACATTAATCATTGACAATTGTTTTTTCTGTTAAAGTTTTTGCTTTGATAGATTTCTATAAATTTGATTTGGTAACAAATACATAGTAAACAATTTAATTCAAAAAACCCAAATCCCTTATACTTGACTAACCTGTTAAAACATATGTAAAAAATATTTATTCACATGAGCTAAAAATATAAAATATTTAAGAATGACCTTGGAAAAACCATTTGAATTAAAAAAAAAAAACTGTAAAACGTTCCTGAAAGGTAAGAATATTTAATGAGTGGAGATCATGTAATGATTGATAATTCTTTCAGAGAAAACCGAATATTGACATAATGTCAATTCTTCTCCCAGTAGTTTAACAGAATGTTCAAGAACAAATCTTTCTCCAGCAGTGTCAGCTGAAGCCCCAAAGCCCAAAAACATTTGTTTTCCAGCTTTATTGAGATACAATTGACATATAACCTTGTGAAAGTTTAAGGTGTATACTGGGATGATTTAATACCAAAATATTTACCACAATTTGGTTAGTTAACACACCCTTCACTTCACATTATTACCATTTTGTTGTTGTTATCATTGTTATGGTGAGAACATTAAAGCCCCACTCTCATAGCAACTTTCTAGTATACAATACCGTATTATTTTTTTTTTTTTTTTTTTTTTTTTTGAGGCAGATCAGCCCTGAGCTAGCATCCATGCTAATCCTCCTCTTTTTGCTGAGGAAGACCAGCTCTGAGCTAACATCTATTGCCAATCCTCCTCCTTTTTTTTCCCCCCAAAGCCCCAGTAGATAGTTGTACGTCATAGTTGCACATCCTTCTAGTTGCTGCATGTGGGACGCGGCCTCAGCATGGCCAGAGAAGCGGTGCGTCGGTGCGCGCCCGGGATCCGAACCCGGGCCGCCGGTAGCAGAGCGCGCACACTTAACCGCCAAGCCACGGGGCCGGCCCTACAATACCGTATTATTAATTATAGTCACTGTGCTGTACATTTCATCCCCAGAGCTTACACATCTTATACCTGCAAATTTGTACCCTTTTACAAACATGTCCCCATTTCTCCCACCCCTCAACCCTTGGCAACCACCATTCTACTCTCTATTTCTGTGAGTTTGATGTTTTTAGGTTCCACATGTAAGTCAGATCATACACTATTTGTCTTTCTCTGTCTGACTTAATTCACTTAGCATGTTTTCCTGAAGGTTCATCCGTGTCATCACAAATGGCAGGATTTCCTTCTTTTTTATGGCAAAATAATGTTCCATTGTATGTATGTATGTGTGTATGTGTATATATTATATATCACATGTTCTATATCCATTCACCGGTTGATGGATACTTGGGTTATTTCCATGTCTTGACTATTGTGAATAATGCTGCAGTGAACATGGGAGTACAGCTATATCTTCAAGACAAGGATTTCACTTCCTTTGGATATATACTCAGAAGTGGAATTGCTGGATTATATGGTAGTTCTTTTTAAATTTTTTGAGGAATCTCCACACTGTTTTCCATATGGCAACACAAATGTACATTCCCAGCAACACCGTATTTTGGTTCCCTTTTCTCTACATCATCACCAACATTTGCTAGCTCTTGTCTTTTTGATAATAGCTATCCTAACAGGCGTGAAGTAATATCTCATTGTGCCTTTAATTTACATTTCCCTGATGATTAGAGATGTTGAGCACCTTTTCATGTATTTGTTGGCCATTCGTATATCTTCTTTTGTATGTATTCTGGTCCTCTACTCATTTTTTAATCAAATTGTTTGGGTTTTTCTGTTAATGAGTTGTATGAGTTCCTTATATATTTTGGATATTAACCCATTATCAGATATATGGTTTGAAAATATTTTCTCCCAATCCATAGGTTGTTCTCTTTACACACAAACTGACTTAGTCCTTACAGAATTTAATCAACGGAACCTGACCAAAAGGGCATAATTGCTGCCTTCTCCAGACTAAATTTTGGAGTGACTTGTTAAGCAACAGTAGTTAACTAATTCACACTCTCCTGCATTTTATTTTGCTCACTCAAAATTAACTGAAGAAAATCCTTCTAGTCATCTAATATACTCAAAATTCACTTTTTGAATGACTGATATCACTTCAGGGTATAAATCGACTTTATTTAGCTATTTTGTTCTTTGGTGGGCATCCAACTTGTTCTTACTTTTAACCACTATGAAAAAAGGTGTAACAAAAAGAGCTGTACGTATGTTATTATCCATTGTTGCTTTTATTTCTAAGAGGTGAATTCCCAATAGTGGATTGGTTGGGATGAAGGATATAAAATTCATTTGAGTGAATATCAGGGTACCTTCCTTCAGGCAATCTTCACATTTCCAGCAGAAATGTATGACATCACTCTTTCCCCAACATCCAAGTCATCAATAGGTGTGATTTTATTTTCTGTGAGTCAAGTAGGAAAAAGCAGTACCTCAGAGTTACTTTTATTGTTTTTTCCCCATGATTATGAATAAATTTCAATTAATTTTAATTTGTTGGTGGAACACTTGGACTTCTCTTCTATTAACTATTATAGCCATTGCCCTCATTTTAAATTTTAATTAACTGTCTACTTCATGTTAATTTAAATTATATAATGTGTATTATATATAGCTATAAAACAGATTTTTAGCTTTACCATCTCTTGATTAACTTTTTCAAAATTATTTTTATCAGATTTTTTTAAAAAATTCATGTAGTTAAAATATCCAGATGTTCTTTTGAACATTCTGAGTTCATTTTATATCATCTGGTTAAGAAGTCATTCTACATCTCTTGATCGTGCCTGTGATTGCCTAGATTATCTTGCACGACATATATTTTTTTCGTGTTAGTCTTTAACCCGTTTGATATAGATTCCAGTATATGTGAGAAGTTAACATGTGACATGTCATATATATTAAATTTTCTCATATGCTTCAATATAAACCTAGATTATTTCTTTTCACTGACTTCTCTATTCCTACATACGTACAATAATGATTTGATAATACTGATCCCAAATTGCATTTTAATTTCTAATAAAGCATATTCTATGTATCCCTCCCTCCTACTACCCACGACTGCTCTTATTTTTCATATATTTATTTGGATTCATAGGCATTTATTTTTCCACATGAACTTGAAGAACATTTTATCCATTTCCAAAAATAATACTTTTGAGATTCTATGTAGAGCTAATTAAAGTATAAACTATTTGAGAAGAGGTGACAATTTTAGTGTATTAAATCATGCCGTACAAGAACGTCATATGGTATTCTATTTGTTTACATCTCATGTTATGTCTGATAATGTTTATCATTTCTTTTTTACTTGGGAGTCCTCCATATTTCTTGTTAAATTCATTTTTAATCACTTTATAATTATTGTTGCCATTTTCTTTAGAATATTGTTAAGAGAATATTCCTACCTAAGAGAAATATTAATTATTTTTGTTTAATGAACATATATCTAGTCAATTATTGATTGCTCTTATTTATTACATTTTTCATTACAGCATCTTGGATTTCCTATTATATCAATAGAAAATGTTAGTTCTGTTATCAATAGAAAAGAAAAAATATTTTTTCTTTTTTCCAAATATCTTTATAGTTTTCCTGCTTATTTCTCCTATTTCACTTACTGAAACCTTTAATTCAAATTAAAACAATAATGACCATAGCAATAATAAATTAATTTCTAGGTCCTGAATTTAACTGTACTAGTTTTTTACATGTTTGTCATTTAGGATAATATCTGCTGTGAGTTTTAGGAAATCACTTTTTATTTTATTTGTAGTGTTTTCTTCTATTTACTTAGATTTTTAAAATAGAATGAGTGATTTTATGAAATTTATCAGATTCTATACAGTAATCTCATAGTTTTATTATAATTTATTAATATACTAGACTAGGTTGTTTGTTTTCCTAATATTGAAACACCCTTTTAATCATAGAATAACACTCTGATCATCCTTGACACGTTTATTCTTAGTTTTTATTTTGTTTAAAATGGATGTATCAATATTCAAGAGAAAAATTAGATCATCTTTATTCTATGTTTTTCATACTATTTTATCAGGTTTTCCTAATAAATATATGACTACCTCAGACAATTGAATTACTTAAATAATATCAGATGATTTGCTCTTTAAAAATTAGATCAATTCAGTTGTGAAGTCATGTGGTGAGTGATCTTTATTCACTCTTCTGATAATATTGATAATATTTCAGTAATATATTTTCCAGTTTTCATATTTTATGACTAGAAAAGATGCCTTAAATTCTCTAGTGCTTTCTTCTAAAGGAATGGCTTAAAACATTTTTTATTGTGAGCAATTACATGATCAATTCTTATAACATTTTATGTCCATATGAAATGAATAATCACTATACGATGGATACAATTGTATGTGTATGTTATTAATTGCATCATCTAGTATTTACATAACTTCTTTCTACAATGCCTGTCAAATACGAAAGAATTACATTGATGGCTTTTCCTCGAATTGTATTTTATTTAATTACTAATTGCATTTCTAATAATATTTACTCTTTATATTTAGCTACTACCTTGATTCATGCACATAGAATTATGACATATCTTAATAAATTATTCATTTCCTGTTATTCAGACAATCCACATTGCCTAATATTAATATAAGCTGTCCTGCTTTTTGTTTTTCTTTCTTAATATGTATTTGTTTGGAAGTTTTGCCTTTTAATTTTACGAGGGAGATAACATTAACCAGAAAGACCCCATGCTTGGCAGCACACTATGAGCTTAAAATCTGTGCCCAAAGGAAACTGCAGTTGAACTCACTAGATTCATATAACCCACATTGTGACAAGGATCCCATTCATAGTTCCTATTGCTTCCATTCTCTTAGCAAACACCATCTGCACAATGAACGGTGGAGCTGAATCATTTAATTGACACATGGTTTGGTAGAGAAAATCAAAACATGGTGGAAAGAGACCTAGAGAAACCCATCCTTTATGAAATTAGATTCACAGATGAGTGGCAATAAATCCAAATTAAAATAGCCTAAGGGGTAATATCACCAATTTAGCTTTAATCTTTGATGAAGATTAGCTTTGATATCTATAATAATCAGAACTAGTGAGGATCTGCTCCAGTAAGTGGAGAGATTAGAGTAAACTGGTATTATTTTATGAAGCCTGGTTTTATATCTGTGTTAGCACAGGTTGTTAGTCAACAGCAGAAGACATGGGGAACAGAATCACTTTCCTTTTAGAAGGTATTTCTACTTAGGTTTTCAGAGCTTCAGATATATTTGAATATTAATCCAATGAGTTAGACATTCTATATTACTTTCATTTTCCCTTGAGACGAGGGAAGCTATACCTAAGTGAGCACATAAATACTCAGCTCTCATGCTCCATATTTCAGACAGCAGAAACAGAATGGCCAAAATAAATCCACTTCTCAGTGATTATTTGGAATCAGGCGTGTAATGTACTTTATTGCTCTATATTGACATAGAATCTGACTTATTTAAAAGAACTACTATGTGTAGTTGAGAAGACAGGTGAAAAGCCAAGGTGGACACCAGCCAACATCATTACCAGATTTGGCTGAGTTTTCAGGAGAATTTAGCTATACTGGGCTCAGTTACCCAAGCCAGTGTTAGCTTTCTCAGTATGCACCTGAATCCACAATTAACTGATTTGGAAAATAGAGGAGTAGGCAGTAGCTGGTAATGACGTTAGGAGATTAGCATGAGGTTCTTATTGTAAAGTGAGGGTAGCTCCAAAATCCAGCAAGTAAGCAAATCTAAGAGACTAGGAAGGAGTCAGAGTCTTCAAGTCACAGTCTAGTGACTGAAGAAGAAATTCTAACTGAAGGACCCAGAGCAGTTGTTTAGAGCTGAGGAAATGGATGCAGGTTTAAGAAAAAATATAGGTTTAGGAGCAGGTGGCAGTGAAGCAAAATGCATATCTTCAGCAAAATTTTATGTATCCAACAGTAGATGACTAATGGGCTGGAACTTGGACGGAGTTGACTTTAGAGGGCTAAGGTTGTGAAGTAACTGGTAAAATGGGCCCTAAATCAAGGTCACATTTTGTGTTTATCATTCATAAAAATTAGAATTTCTCTTCAACTCATTTTTTCCTAAGTAAGGATTAGGTTCCTAAAAATAAGTGGGAAAATACGTGTTTTCGTTTATAGTGAGAGCAAATTCATTACAAGATAGTAATTAGATCCTTTAATTCCACGGTAATATTTTCTCTCCATAAGGGCATGCTTTAGAAGTATCCATAGTTTCATAACAACAGCAGAATATTTGATGAGGCTTTAGGTTGCACACATAACCTGCCATATCCGATACCAGGTAAGCACAGTATTACTTTGTTCTCTTTAAATATTATCTCCTCATCCCAGCAACACCATCTCACCCAGACCTGCCAATGAGTTCCCATGGGCCTCTGTACAAAGCATGAGATGCAGTCCCATCATTTCACTCTCATCCAAGGAATGGGCTGCCCAGACAAGAAGAAAAAAATACTGAGCAATCTTATTCTACTACATTTCTGCCAGTTATCACTTGCTCCCCCTAAATTATAGTTATTTGATCATTCATGTGAACAGTAATCATGCTGACATGTCTATCACTCTAGCCCCACTCTATATTTCCTGTTTAATTTCATTCCACTTTCATGACAATTATTATTATTAATTATTATCATTATTATTATTATTATTTTTAATAGGCAAGTCTATCTTCTTTTTGGTTACTTAATTACCACTGGTCAGATTCCTAGATTTATATTTCACTCATGTCATATTCATTTATTCATTCACTCATTACACATCTTTTGGACTTTTGCATACCATGTCTTATGCAGCATACTTATAAAAAATGTAAATGTTAATCAGAAGTGAAAATACATGATCTAAACCAAAATTATTTAATATCGTATCAAAAGATATAGAGAAAATCAATAACAACTTATATGTCATAACTTTACTCTTCGAAAGAAGAACCAAGGAAATTCCCATGAAAAAATAGATAAAATTATTAGGAACTAAAAGAGTAATAGGATTTGTAAATGCAGAGAAGGGATGTAGAATAATTTTATTGGTAAAGGAACTAGAAAGAAATATTGCACGACCTATAGTGAGAGTAGTTAGTAGTTCATTTACAAGAATAAAGATGAAGAAAGCGAAATAAGATTGAAAGAATTTTTAAAGACTTAGCCAAGATGGAGTCTTTCAGGTCTATAACTCCTGTTGTTTGTTAGCATTTGGGAATATATTCCCTATATTGAAAGAGGGCTTCAAAATCATGTCTGAGCATCTGAAATAATCCAGGAGTTTCTGACATGCTCAAGCCTGCAGTGAGACCCAGGAAACCAATAATTTTTTTAAAAGCTCCTCAGTTTCTTAATACACAGCTAGTGTCAAAAACACTGAAATACTCATGTATGTTTTATTGTCGGCTGTTTTAATTTTTTTCCTTACCAAACAAATACATAGATGAGACTAGGGGGAGAAAGATTTTATTTCTCTCCTCAAAAGATAGTAACATCATCCTTAGGAAAAGAAAGAAAAAATTTTAATAGGAAACAGCTAAAGAGAAAGAAATTATCTTTTATACATGTAATATTTGGAAGTCATCTAGCAGCTTCTGAGAATCTCAGGTAATTCCTCATTTTTTAAATTCTTAGTAATTTTGAAGGTAGTCTCAGTTGGAAAAAATAACTCCATAGCTATCTCTTGCATGTGCCTATATCACTGCCTAATAATTCTACATGGTATTTATAAAAATGCCATCTGCACCTAGCAATGATGTAGGAGTCTCATGACAGACAGCAATGTTCTGGATTCATTCATGATGACTTGCCATCGAGGTGGACAGACACTTAATATAAAGTCCATGAAATAAACTGAGAAGAAAAAGATAAAAGGAAAAGGGAAAAAAAACACAGATCAAGCAAAATAAACAACTGCCGTATCAAATAAATTGGCAGATCAGATCAAACAAGAAATTTAGAGTCCACTGTCAACAGAAAGGAAAATCATATACAGATATACTTTCCAGCAGTAGTTTTTTTTTTGTTAAGCATTGCCAAGAATATTTCTGAGTAAAATCTGTTCTGAAATTGCTATATAATAGCAATTGGCTTTTAAAAATTGATTCTTCTTTTCATTTTAAAGAAATTATGTGACTTATTATTTGTAAGATATCAAAGTATTGGGAAAGGAAAGAAACTCAATGCTTGTGACTTCATATTTCCATGTGATAAGATCCAGTAGAGTCACAAGGAACACTCATACTTATCCTTCTCCCTACCTCCTCCCAATGGCAGGAGAGACAACTCATCCGATTGGTGAGCTGGCGAGAGAAACTGAGTTTTGTGGCTCAGCATCTTTCTCCATCATTTGGAATCCTGCTGCACAAATATTGTCACCTGCTCTCAGCCCAGCATTAAGGTTCCTGGGGCAGTCCTTGACTTAGTTGAGACAGGCTCAATTCAGGGAGTGTTAACAGGCCCTTTGATGAGATTTAAGTCACACTTTCCAATATATGCTCAACAGTGACACAAGTAAAATTGTGACCTCCAATTGCCTGACTCCCGCCTCCTGAATTTCTCTCAGATATTTCTGAACATTGGCAGAGTAGAAGGGAAGTTATGTATTAATCCTTTAAATACGAAGAGAATACACTGAAGCATTGCTGGTTATCCTTAGAACCTATGCATTCAGACTGATACATAAAGGAAAAAAATAATAATGATGATGAAGCCCCTTGGTACACTGAAAATTAAAAGTCTTTTGGTAAGACATTATTTTTGTAAATTCTAATTTATAGTAAATAATGTATAAATGGAGTTTTGTTCATTAATTTATCCAATCGTTCATTCATTTGACAAACATCTATCATCATATAAGGAAGGGCAATATAATAAATACTATGCAAATAAAAAGATGCTGCGTCCAAAAGAAGTTATCAGGATAGAAAGGGGTGATTTCACTTGAATATAGAAACATAGTATCCATGAAAAATGTTGTTTCAAGTTAAACTCATAATGTAATTTCCTTAAATATATAATTGAGTACATTTATTACATATTGCTATTTAATATAGTTATAAAAATTGGACTTAATCTATGTTTTGCATTTGTTAAATACATATACAACACTTAATACGAGTACAGATTCTTACATAGCACTTAAACCTCATTATAAACTGATGAGCCAGTGCTGTTGTTTAATCTAGTGCATAAATGAACAAACTATATCACATAGAGATTAAGTAATATGCTTAAGGCCCCACATCTGTGTTAGCCCATCTCCAGGATGGTCCTCAATGATCACTGCCTTCTGATATCCATGACCTTGTGTAGTCTTTTCCCACACTGTCCAGGGTCAGTCCGTGTGACTGGTTAAATATGGCAGAGGTGACGATATGTCGCTCTAGATGGTAAAAGATATTGTGGCTTCCATCTGGCTTGTTTTCTTGCTGTCTCTTGGATCATACCTTCTGGGAAAACCAGCCGCCATGCAGTAGGCAGTCCTGTGGAGAGGCCTATGTGGCAATGAACTGCGGCCTCCTGTCAGAACCCATGTAAGTAAGAAATGTTGAGAGCAGATCTTCCTGACTCAGCTGAGCCTTTGGATGACTGCAGACTGAGCCTACAAACTGACAGCAGCCTCATGAACCACTCAGCCAAGCTGTTGTCAAAGCCTGATCATCAGAAACTATGTAAAATAATAAATATTTATTATTCTTTCTCGCTAAATTTTGGAGTAATTTGTCACGCACCAATAGACAACTAACAAAGCTAGCAAGTGGGTATTGAACCCAAGTATTCCAGTCTCACAGTCTATGCTCTTACCCATTTCGCTCTGCTGCTTTTCATATCCTATCTCTCACATGGAGATTTAATTGATGTGATGGTTAATTTCATGTATCAACTTGCCCACACAATGCCCAGATTAAACATTATGTCTAGGTGTGTTTGTGAGAATGTTTCTGGATGAGATTACCATTTGAATTGGTGTATTTAGTAAAGTAGATTGCCCTCTCCAACCTAGAGGGGAAGGGTAAATCATTCACCCCATCGAGGATGTGAATAGAATGAAAGGCATGGTAAGGAGGAATAGCCCCTTTTTCTTCCTTCCTACCTGCTTAAACTGGGACATCAGTCTTCTGCTCTTGGACGGGGATTTATACCATTGGTTTCCCTGGTTCTCAGGTCTTCAGACTTGAACTATAATTACACCACTGGCTTTCCTGGGTCTCCAGCTTGGCAGAGAGCAGACTGTGGGACTTAGCCTCCATAATTATGTGAGCCAATTCTCATAATAAATCTATCTCTATCTCTCTACCTATATTTCTCTCTCTCTTTCTCTCTATTTATCTATCTATCTATCTATCTAATCTATCTTCCTAATATATATATATATATATATATTCTCTCTATATATTTATCTTTATATACATATATACCTCCTGTTGGTTCTGTTTCTCTGGAGAACCCTGACTACTACAATTAGTGTATCAGAAAACAAGCAAAGATGTTTAAGACAAATTACAAATTCACAACCACAATGTTATTTCTTTCCTTTCAAATTCTAAAGAACTTAAGTAAACAGAGACTACTCAAAAATCTTTCCAAAAATGATTTGAATTGGCTAACAATGAAAGCAATATATATGCAAATGATTTTACAATGTCTTTTTAAACTTAATACTATCATCATAATTTTCATGTAGAAAAATTTTATGAGCAATTTATTATTTATTATGAATTTTGTGCCTTCATTATGAATTCCTTCTTTACTTGATGTAATAAATATCTTGCATGTTTTTTCTACTATATTAAAATTTCATAACTGTAAATTAACTCTTCGATTCATTTTATATTAATTTTTTTGTGTATGGTGATTATGAAGGTTAATTTTATGACAGCTTTACTGGGCTCAGGGATGCCCACACAATTGGCAAAACATTATTTATGGGTGTGTCTGTGAAGGTGTTTCCAGAAGAGATTACTGGACTGAGTAAAGATCACCCTCACCAGTGAGGATGGGCATCCTCCAATCTACTGAGGGGCTGAACAGAACGAAAATGTGGAGGAAAAGTGAATTTGCTGCCTGCTTGAGTTGGGGTGTTCATCTTGTCCTGCCCTCGGACACTGGTGCTCCCTTTTCTCCGGCCTTCAAACTCAGACTGAGTCTTTCACCATTGGCTCCCCTGGTCCTCAAGCCTTCAGAATTGGACTGGAACTACACCACCAGCTTTCCTGGGCCTCCAGCTTGCAGATGGCAGATGATGGGGTTCCTCAGTCTCCATAAATATGTGAGCCAATCCCTCATAATAAATCCCTTTCTGTATATCTATATATATCCTGTTGTGTCTTTTCTCCTCTGGAGAACCCTCCCTAACACAGGGAGTCTTTCTTTCCCTATTATATTAGGGTAAATTGCCTTATTACAATTTACCAAATAATTCATCCCCTTCTCGCATGTCCACACCTTTTGTAATAGCTCTTCTATTATACACAAATTGTGTATATTTGTGTGTGTGTGTTCTCTTCCATTGATATATTTCCTATCACTGCACCACTACTATAACTTTATGATAAGTCTTAGTATCTAGTGAGAAACTCTTTGTTAACCTTATTCTGATTGTCTTACTTAATCTGTAACTTGTAATCTTCCATTTTAGTTTTAGGATCATTTTATAAATTTCCATTTATAACCCTATTAGAATTTTGAAATTTCATTATTTTTGGAAGAAATATGGTCTTAAAAATGTTAGATCTCCTTATCAATGAGAGTGGCGTATCTCACCATTTACTGAAAAATAATTCAGGGGCAGGCCCCATGGCCTAGTGGTTAAGTCTGGTGCATTCCACCTTGGTGGCCCAGGTTCAGTTCCTGGGCACAGACCTAAACCACTCATCAGCTGCCATGATGTGGCAGTGACCCACATACAAAACAGAGGAAGATTGGCACAGATGTTAGCTCAGGGCAAATCTTCCTCAGCCAAAAAAAAGAAAAATAATTCATGTCCTGTAAACAATTCTAATTGTGTCCATAAAGGTCTTATTCATTATTTCATAGATTTTCTTTTGATATATCTATAATTCCATATTTCATTATGGGGGAAAAATAAAAATCACTCTAGGAATTTAGAAAGAAATTTGATAAAATAATTTGTTACAGTGTTTGTGAGGGGAAAGTAGTGGTAGTACCTAGAGATCAGGAATTGCAGTCACCGTAAGGGTCAGCCATATGCAATTATTTCCCTGTTTTCATCTGGCTATTATGATGGAGCCCACACTCATAGAGCCCATGCTCCCCAGACCTCATGCTATTTTGCTGTTCCAAAGGAGACTATGCTCAGCAAGCATTCTGCCGCTACTGGAGTCCAAGATATCCCCAGTCATCTGCTGCTAATGCTACTGTCAGAGACAGAAAGTTGCCAGCTCCTGCTCTCTAATTTCTAATGCCTCCTATTGGTCCAACGAATCTGGAGCACAGCTGCCAAATGTGGTTTTCACATCTCTGGCCCCAACGTACAGGAAGAATATAAAAGGGAAAGGGTGTGGTTGAGAACAACTAGTTGATAGCTGGTAACTTGACTTAGGGTGTGTGTGTGTGTGTGAGATACCATTTTTGAATAATGGTAATTTACATTTTTTACTTGTTGCTTTTGTTAAACTGTATATATCTTTTTGGATTATGTCTGTTAACTAGTTATTGTTGATTATTTCTTAAAGCTATTGATTTTTGTATTTTGATCTTGTTTTCTTCATTATCACTAAAGTAATTTCCAAGTTTTACTATTTTGTCTTTATTTTCTGGAGATTTTCCTTTGGAAAAAATCATCTTCAGGTAATAATTTTCTCTTATCCTTATCAATACTTACTAGTCTACTTCTTCATTTTTTATTTTTTAAATGATCAAGAGCAACCATTATAAAATTGAACAGTAGGAGTGTTAGTGGGCATCATTTTCTTATTTTTGAATTTGATAGAAATAATTCTAATGTTCTTGATTATAAGTAATTCCTGACAAATGTGTACAAACAACATCTTATCAAATAAACTAAGTTTTCTTTTATTTCTAATTTGGATACTAATTCATATCATAGTTGAGTTTTGATACTGATAATTTATACTGAGATTTTGTGGCATTTTCCCCTTCTTTAATATGTTATTATGAATTATGAAAATTTTCCTGTTGAATCATCCCATATTACTGCTATAAACACTAAATAGTTATGATGTATTATTACTATTTTTTAAATTTGGTGTTAGCATCCATTCAATGGTATTTTTTTAAATATTCCTCTATTTTAATAAAAGAAACCAGAAATTAGTTTTATTTTTCTCTTCTAAACTTGTCAGGATATTCACTTATTTATTCATTATTTCATTCAGTGAAATTTACAAATATTTAGTGCACACCTGCCAGGTACAATCACCATGTTAGACACTGCGGATACAGGACTGAGCAAAACAATCACCATGTCCTCTTGGAATTTACATCCTGGTTGATTAGATAGACAATAATGAACTAGTGAAAGCAATATACAAGATAATACTGAGTAATGAAAAACACTAGGAGGAAAATTAGAGACAAATGCTCTTTTATATGGATTTGAAAGAGATAGTTTGTCTGAGAAAGTTATCTTTGAACACAAAAGAAATGAAGTGGGAAACAGAATAAAGATCCAAGAATATATCTAGAAGCAGGGTATTCCCTTGAATAGAGGATCAAGGGTGAAGCTGCTTGCTTTATTTAAGGAATATTTATAGTAAAATAACTATAGCAAACGCTTTATAAGTAAACATGTCAAGGACTGTTGTAAATTACTTACATTCACCAACTAATCCAGTAAGTCATGATAATCTTATAGTTTAGATGTTTCTAATATCCCCATTTTACAAATGAAGCAACTGAGGCAAAAGGTTAAACAACGCATCTTATGTCATAAAGCAAAAAATAGACATGGTGGGATTTGTACTCAGTTTGTTTTTGCTCTGTAAACATTAATCACTAAATTATTACTTTCTTCACTGTTAGAAAGAGTAAAGAAGTAGAAGAAAAGTGATAAGATGTGAAATCTAAGAAGTATATTTAAATTATGAAAAGAAGCCATTGAAGAATTATAAGCAAGGGAGAAACATGATTTCACTTATATTTATAAAGAAACCACTTTGGTATTTGTATGGAAAATAGAGCAAAAATGGAAGTGAGGACACTATTTTGGAAGCTCTTCCTGTATTTGAGACATTATTAGTTTAGACTATGACATTATTTAGACTAGGATGATGGTGGTGGGGAGATTATGGGAATTAAAATCCACAGTGTTTTATTGCCCAGCATTTCATCACCCACCCCCCCCGACCATAAAAGGTTGAGAAAATTTCAAGACTATAAAAAGGGTTTAGTACTGGGAAATTTAATCATATACTGCAACACACCAATGAAGAAACATTATACCCAGTGGTTGTTGCAAATGTATTCAGTATAATTCAACATTCATTCCTGAAAAAAATATTTTTAAAAGTTATCAATAGAAGGAGAACTTGGTATAATAAAAAATATTTTTTACAGGCACCTCCCATACCTGAATTCGTAGAAAAACATTGTATTAATTTCTAATAAAATTAGGTAGGAGGGATCAAGAATATTCATTTGTTCATTCATTCATTCAATAATTATTTATTGAGTGTGAGCTATATGCCCAACCCTTCATGATACATCCCTTATTGTACCTTAAATCCTTCTTTACTCTGCCTAAAATGCCCTTCCTACCTCTGTTGCCTATCATGTCTCTATTCATCTTTCAAGGCCCTTCGCAAATTCTACTGCCTTTACTTTTGAGCCCTGTCTGACTACCCATAACTTGATATAGTCTCATTCCTTAGCATACTCCATGATACATATGGATGCCTGTGATGGTTAATTTTATGACTCAATTTGACTCGCTGTGGGGTACCCAGATATTTGGTCAAACATTACTCTGGGTGTGTCTATGAGGGTGTTTTTGAATGAGATTAACATTTGAATTGGTAGACTGAAAAAGCAGATTGCCCTCCCTAGTGTGAGCAGGCTTTATCCAATCTGTTGAAGGCCTGGATTGAACAAAAAGGCTAAAAGAAAAATTCTTCTGCCTTAGAAGAAGGGACACAGTACATACTGTGGCATGTTATAGGCAAAATTTTGAAGAAGACATTGTCTCTTTCCAGCATCTCTCTACATTTTTATATCTTCCTCTTCTTTACTACCTCCCAGAATTTCAAAGAACTTAGATTGTCTCCAGTGCAGCCTGTCTGAAGCCCTCCAACCAAGTGCCCAGTTAATGAGTTTGATTCCTAAGCTGTTAGAAGACAAATTTCTTTTCCTCCTTCCCTACGTCCACCCCAAACAACACGTACCTGTCCTTTGTGCTTTCACCTTAGGTGGGAGACTCTTAGTGGGCTAATTTAAAGAAAATAAAAAAGTACTTGGAAATGGTGTTCATAAATGGGTTAATGCGTTATGAATCCTAGATAAATTATTCGCTGCCTTCTTTATTTTCTCTGTAGCCCAAATCTTAGTCCCTTTCAAGTTTCAACTTAGGCATGAATTCCTCGGGGAAATCTTTCCCTGGACCTCAGGCCAGGTTTGGTCTCATGATTATACACTTTCTCAGAACCCTCTACAACGCTCAAAATATTTATCATATTCTTTATGTACTTCTTTGTATAACTATTGCCTTACGTCTATAGCTGCTGCTAAATTGTAAACTTCAGAAATGCCGGGAACAAGTATTTCTTATCAATTGCTCTAATCCAAGTGCAGGCATTTGTCAAGCCCTCAATTATGTAAGATAAAAGAATAAATTATTGAATGACTATTTGCATCATTCCAGGAAATAATGTTGCAATCTATTTTGGAACATATTCTATGACAAGAAACTCTAACTCATATTACTGAAGACTTCTGTTTGCTCTAAAGAGCTTCCTTAATGAGGAAAGATCAGTATTTTTCTAACTTCTTTTTGTTGACCTTAATTCCATCCTTTGGAATTTTATGGACTAAGATTTATTTTGGTGTCAACATTGAAGGTTTAAACATTTAAAGGAAGACATTCTTTTATTCTATATTTACTTCTATCCAGGACAAGATTCCTCACAACTTCACTACTTCACTACTGTGCTGCTAATTTTAGGAGGGTGAATAGAACTGAGTGCTGAAAATATATTTTAAATAATTTACCATTTAATTTAAATAATACCGCATGCTTATATATGCCTTTTGTATTTTATAGTATTATAAAGTAATATTTTTGTCAGTCTCTCTTTTTTTTTTTTTTTTTAAGATTTTATTTATTTATTTTTCCCCCAAAGCCCCAGCAGATAGTTGTCTGTCACAGCTGCACATCCCTCCAGCTGCTGTATGTGGGACGCGGCCCCAGCATGGCCAGAGGAGTGGTGCGTCGGTGCGCACCCGGGATCCGAACCCGGGCCACCGGCAGCGGAGCGCGCACACTTAACCACTAAGCCACGGGGCCGGCCCAAGTCAGTCTCTCTTTTAAAGTCATTTAATATTTCCCTCACATTTCTCCTGATTTCTCTTGGGTCTCAGGTGAGGTCAACACTTTTCATGGCAAACAAATTAAGGGGAAAAAATGCAGATGAGATAGCATAAACAGATTATCTATTTATTAGTATACGATGTTGCCTGGCTAAATTGCAATTTTACTGTGCTGCCCTCAGACTAGTCCCAATACAGTCTGAGACTGAGGGAGAGTTAGGGAAAGGAGAGATGGATGGAGTCAGAGAGGGTGGGTTTGGGGGCCCATAAGGATCCTGATTCCCCCAACTCATTTTATTTATGCATATATCCACATTAAAGTCCTTTTAATTCTGTTTTGAATACAGTTCTAAGTGGTTGTATTATAAAATTGTACTTAAATGAGTATATTCCTCTAAAGAGAATAAAAGGAAAATGTTTGATGGAATTTATTCTTTATATTTCCTTTTTGTCTGATTAATTTTATAAAAATATATCATCTCAATATACATAAATAATCTAATTATAATACTGGTCTTTTTGGTTGCAATTTATTTAGTTAACATTTTAGAATATGATAATCAAAAATTTATATCTGGCACCAGACCTGGAAAGCAATGTTATATCATATCCTTTTTCTTGTATGATTCATTTATAAGAATAAAGCCTATGATCTCAAATTCTAATATTTTATTTCACTGATGATTCAAAAGAAGCTTTTTATCAAATGAAACTTTTAATTTCTTTGCATTTGTATCTTCCCTCACATAGGAAATGTTTCCGTATTGGAAACAAAGAAGTAAAACTATGTCCACTTGCAGATGGCATTATATATTGAAAACTCTAAAGAATCAACTAAAAAAAAAAAGATTAGAGCTAATAAACAAATTCAGCAAGGCTGAAGGATACAAGCTCAATGCCACTTCAGACTTACTAAGACAGCTGTAACAATAACTTAAAAAAAGGTAATATAACAAGTGTTGTCAAGGATGTATGAGGAATCCTTATACATTGCTGGTAGGAATGTAAAATGGTACAGCTTCTGTAGAAAATTGCTTGCCAGTTCCTCAAAAAGTTAAACATACAGTACCATATGACCCAGAAATTCCACTCCTAGGTATGTACTTCAAAAATTAAAAACAAGTATTCAAACAAAAACTCTTATGTGAGTGTTCATAGCAGCATTATTCATAAAAACCAAAAAGTAGAAACAACACAAAAGTCCATCAACTGATGAATGGATAAATAAAACATGATACATCCATGCAGTGGAATAATATTAGGCCATAAAAAGGAATGTAGTACTGATGCATGCTACAACATGGATAAACTTGAAATCATTATGCTAAATGAAAGAAGAAAAACATAAAAGGCCATATATTATATGATTCCATTTATATGCAGTGTCCAGATTAGGCAAATCCATACCAACAGAAAGTAAGTTAGTGGTTGCCAGAGGCTGGAGGAGGGGTGGAATGAAGAGTAAGTGTTAATGGATATGGAGTTTCTTTTTGATGCAGTGAAAAATTTCTGGAATTACATAGAGCGATGATTTTACAACTCTGTGAATATACTAAAAACCACTTAATTGTACGCTTTAGTGTGGTTAATTGTATCATATATGTCTTATTTCTTCCTAAAAAATTAAACACAGGAATTACCATTAAATCCTGTGAAATATTTTCTCTTTTAAATTTCACTGAATTTTCTAGAAGCCCGGTGGTATAGAAGAAGGGCCATATGCTTCACGGCTGGCCAGACTGGTTTTTGAATAAGATCCCCAGGATCTGGGAGCTCTGTGCCTTAGGGCAAATTGCCCAGCAATTTTGATACTGGATTTTCTCATCTGTGAAATAGTAATAGTTACATTTACTTTTCAGGTTTTGCTGAAGATTCTATGAGATAATACACGCAAAGGGCCAAGGCAGTGAGATGTTCAATTAGCAAAGTTCCTTTGGCTCTCAATTTCATATCTCTGCTTTTTTCTCTCCTTGCCTTTACATTTCATAGAATTTAATTATACCCTGCTCCTCAGATATGTTATTCAGAACGGGAATACTTTAATTAATTCATGTTTTTTCCATATTATCTATAATTATATTTTCCTGTCCTTCTTTAATCCCCAACCCAATTCCCCTCTGAGATGACAGACTACCAAGTGCTACTCAATGGCTTTGCCCCACGGTAGTATAGTAACTTTCTCACCTAGTCTAAAAGGAGACACCCAAAAGTCATTTAGACAAGAGAAATTGGCTCTGAGAACTTCCTAAAAGTTCTGGGTATACAATATTTAGAGACTGGATTGAACTTCTGCTACAAATAAAGAACAATTTGGAAATAGTGGCCAACAATTAAATTAAGATGAAGTTAAGGTGACCTTGAGGACATTGTATCAAATGAAAGTAAGTCAGACACACAAAGACAAATACTGTATGATCTTATGTATATGTGGAATCTAAAAATCCAAACTCATAGAAGCAGAGAACAGACTGGTGGTTGTCAGAGGTTGGGCTTGGGCAGTGGGGAAAATGGGTGAAGATAATCAAAAAGTAAAAACTTCCACTTATAAAATAAATAAGTCTTGGGGATATAATGAACGGCATGCTGACTATAGTAAACAATACTGTGTTGTATATTTGAAAGTTACTAAGGGAATAGATCTTAAAAGTTCTCATCACAAGAAAAAAAATGTAACTATGTGAGGTAATGGATGTTAACTAAACATTGTAGTAATTATTTCCCACTATATACATATATCAAATCATTATGTTGTACACCTTGGACTAATACAATGTTGTATGTCAATTATATCTTAAAACTGGTAAAAAAAAATAAAAAATTTTTAAAAAGGAAAATATGAAGAAAAGAAAGGACGAGGTGACTTTGTTGACAGCACTGAAACAATTTTCTGAGGTGCCAAATATGTGTGTATATATGTATATAATTTTACCACTTCAAAACTGAAAAAATTGTTTATTCAAAAGACATTAATTAGAAAACTAAACATATCTGAGAAAAATAAAATTGTTTTACAAGAAAAAAAGATGAAGTTCATAATTTGCATGACATTTTTGTTCCCATAAAGAACCTCAAATTCTACGCAATTTCCAGAAAATTTCAAGTTTCAATAGCAAAAAAAGATAGAGACAGGGAGACAGTACTTTGGATCAGGGCATTTTATTTTATTTTATTTATTTATTTATTTTTATTTATTTATTTTTTGTGTGAGGAAGATTAACCCCAAGCTAACATCTGTTGTTAATCCTCCTCTTGTTGCTGAGGAAGATTGTCGGTGAGCTACCATCTATGCCCATCTTCCTCTATTTTATATGTGGGACGCCTGCCACAGCATGGCTTGATAAGTGATGTGTAGGTCAGCCCCCAGAATCAGAAGCTGTGAACCCCGGCCGCCAAAGCAGAGCACACGAACTCAATCACTACGCCACTGGGCCGGCCCGGATCAGGGTGTTTTAAAAGTGGAGAAAAATTGTATAAGCATAATTTTTCAATGTTAAAGTATATTTGTACCCAAAATAATCTTTCATCAAAAAGAATTTTCAGAAACCCAGTATACAAAACTAATAAAGGAGGGTAACTCTGGGTTACAAAGAGATAAACCCCCAACCTCCTGTCTCAGACAACCCTCACATCCATCAGTGCCCTCCAAAGGGCCATCATAAAATAGCTTTTGAAAACCACTGTTCTAATGTAACCTCTTCATTTAAAATAAGGAAAAGGATATCTAAAAAGATTCAGTTAATTGTTTAAGTCTCCCAAATATTGTCACACCTGATCATAGAATTTATACTTCTGGATATCTAATCATGTATATTATTTCCACTAAACAATGTTGATTGTAGAATGAGGAAAAATGAAAAAAGAAACAATTACTTACTTTAGCACAATAAACTCAGTGAGACTTTGAACCAGTCTATTCTTGATTTTGACTAAAATTGTTGTACAAATCTTTATCTCAGAGTCAAAGATAATCATATATATAAAGGTTACATTAGTCTTATTCTAGTGACCTCTGTAAATTTCCAAGTAGACATTGAGACCACTTAACAACAGGAACAAACAGAAAATTCACGGAAACAGTCTGTCTGTAATTATGACAAAGAAGTGCTGATCTTGATGAAACAAGTTGGGAAAATTATCATCTTCAAAGTAAGGTCTCCTAGCAATCTATAATAATCTCTTTCTTTGTGAATTTCAAAATAACTGTATTCAAGATTATCTAGGCTTTATTTTCTTTCCTTATTTTTTTCCTTTTTAAATCTTATCTCCACTATATTCATTCATAAAAGGCTTAAAAGTTAATTTATATACATATCATTTTTGTATATAGAGAATATATATTCTGTATATATAATACATGTATATTACATTGTACATACAATATATACTATATTATATATAATACATATAGTAACTATTGTATTTAACTTATATTATATATGTTTGTGTATATTGTATATATGTATATACATAAATGTATACACACATATATACAAAATTTTGCTTTAAAGAAAAATGACCAAAAATAATTTTTCAAGAAAGATTATCCTTCAAGGAATAGTTGAGAAATTTGAAGGAATGAGAAACTTTAAACACTGTATGATTTCACTCACATGTGGAAAATAAAAAATACATGGATAAAGAGAATAGATTAGTGGTTTCCAGAGGGGAAGGGGGAGGGTGGTGGGCAAAAGGGGTAAAGCGGCACACACGTATGGTGACGGATAAAAATTAGACTATTGGTGGTGAGCAAAAAAAAAAAGAAACTTTATGGAATTTAATTTGGGGACCAACAGGAGTGACGCAAAAACCCCTTCAGTTATACACATTACAGAGAAAAATAATTCAAAAAACGAGTAAGTGCATACTTCTGCTTTCATTAACCAGTCTTCTGAACATAGTTGAGTCTCTTGTTTGTAACTTGAGATTGAAGGTCTTAAGGATGACATACTGAGAATCATTACTCTTTTCCAGACTTCAACAAGGAGGAAAGACTAGTGTGCAAGTGTGAACAAATCCTATAAGATATCCTGTGCACTGAAGAGCCCTTCGCTGACATCTTCATGCATAAAAAGAACTTAAGTCTCCTCTCCAAACTGGGAAATGAAACGAAGGAGAGAGATTCTCCAAGATGGAAAGGAAACAGTCATTCAGAGCTTCTTTTTTCAAAGGGGAAAACGGATTTGGTCTCACGAAAGAGGTAATATAACTATAGAGCAGAGGACAGATTAATTAAAACACATTCTTCATTTGGAAACACAAATCTGGGAAATGGGAGAATACACTTTCCCATGATTCTCTGAGAGGCAGATTGAAAGTTTGTTAGTAACAAACTCTTAATACTATGTCATCGTAAAATGGTGGCTGGAAATATTGCAAGTCATTGTTCTAGGGTCCAGGCATATGGAAAGGAATTAGCCCAACAAGTCTTCTGCTTTATAGAACTTATATTCTATGGAAACATTATATATTCAACAATATTAGATTCTTCATTAATTCCTCAACATACTATATCTATTTACACTTGTCTTTCTCCACACACAATATCCTCCCTCAGAAATTAATATTTTTTCTTCTCTGCTCTGAAAACTCCTATTTGGCCTTCAAAACACACAATGAATATTATCCTCAAATAAATTGTTTCCACCTGTTGTCTAGAATCTCACATTATTATGTTGAAAGTGATATTAAAGTGACATATAGTGACAGAGCTTGTAGAAGCAGAAATGACCAAGGTATCCCAGGACATTCTGTGGTAATTCTAAATATTTGATGTTTTTCCTTATATTAATTTACATGAAATTTGCCTTTATTTAGAACATGTTTCTAATTCTGCTATATGAGCCTTCAGAGAAATTTTAATCCCTCTCCCACACATAGTGCCTGCACCTCCTACACCTTCATGTTCTCCTTACCAAGATGAACACCATGATTCTTTTACCTCTCCTTTAATATTACAAGACTTTAAGCTACTTCTGTAGTCCATTCAGTCTCCTCTGAAAAATCTGTTAATAAAAGCTTCCTTAAAGTTTAACATCGAGAACTAAAGCCAGTATCATGGACACTGCCTTTACATAAGCTATTGCCATTCTGTCTTTATATATCCCTCTTAATATAATCCAAGATCCCAATGGTTTTTCAAGTTATAAATTTAAGATTTTTTCTTTCTTTATTTTTTGGAATCTATATTACCTATATAACCATGATTTTGCACAAGAACAACTCAAGAAACAAAATGAAATTTCTTTACTTTGATCCACCATTCCTCAAACTGTATTACTGGGAGAAATTTCACCCGGCTCTAGATAAAAATCAGGCACCCCCTGACTTCTCTTCTCTCAATAAGTAATAAACACCCTAGAGTCTCAATTCGGAAATAAGACTGTTCCATCTCATGAAATAATCAAAACTTCAAACTCGACAAATCCTTCTGCCTTCTCAGCTGGAGCCTGCTTCAGACCAGAAGCCTATAAGGAAAAGAAATTAGCATTCACATTTAATCAAATTTAAAAACACTGGGCTTTAGGCCATTGGTATCATTTATCAGTTATGTGTCACATGCAGTAAGGAGGCCATGGGCCTGGACCCCAAGGAATGAGAGTAGAAGAAACAGGAGAGAATGTCAGTGGTAAGCTAGAGGCCGGAGACCACTGTAAGGACTTTGTTGTCTGGCTGAAATACAGGAGTATTGGAAACTTTTAATTTTAGCTTTTTTTTTTGGTGGGGAAGACTGGCCCTGGGCTAACATCCATGCCCATCTTCCTCTACTTTATGTGGGATGCCTGCCACAGCATAGCTTAATAAGCAGTGCGCAGGTCCAAACCCACAAACCCCGGGCAGCCAGAAGCAGAGCGTGCGAACTTAACCACTACACCACCGGGCCAGCCCCCGTTTTTAACTTTTATTAAAATATAATCACAGAAAAGTGATAAAATTACGGGTGCACAATTCAATGCAATATCCAAAATTAACACACTTGTGTCACCAAAATTCAGGCGGAAACCAATGTTTCCAGCACCCTAGCGTCCTCCCTAGCGCCACCTCCCAATCCCCACTCCCGCTCTGTCAGCAGTTTTTATGTGCGTGTACTTAACCCACAGGAATAAGCTCTGTTTCACTCCTACATTACTAAAAAGTCTTGTCATAAATTGATGATGAATTGAGCAAATATTTTTGTGGCATCAACTGAGATAGAACTTTTTCTCCTATATTTTATTAATCTAGCAAAATACATTAATTTATTTTCAAATTTAAACTAAACTTGAATTACTAGATTAAGCCCAACTTCGTTGTGTCTGGGCAGGGAAAAATCCCCTATCTTCCCTTCTTATGTTCTTATGACTGGACTAAGAATAAAATTGACACAAGACCAGATTAACGGGAGAAAAACCCAGTTTAACATGTGCGTTTTGGAGATCATAAAGAAATGATGCTCAGAGAGTGAACAAAGCTGGCAGGATATATATCTTTTACACAAAGAACATAAATTTATGAGGAATGACAAGACAAAGAAATTTAGATTTGAGGCGTTTGAATAAATAGTGAGGAATTTAAGCAGAGTTTAGGCTTGAGGCAGTAAATTAGCTAGGTTTGTTTATGCAGGCTTCTCGGACCCGGAGTTTCCTAGCTCTGGTGATAAGGCTGCAGGGAAATATCTTTCACGTGGGAGATTTATTTCCTATTTTCAGGGGGAACAGAGACAAGAGGATCAGAATGCCCTCGTTGCTTCTCAAGTAGGTTGAATTCAAAATAATCAGGATGCTATTGTGGGATATTTTAGGGTGGTCTGCCCTGGACCGCAACAGCTGCTATGCATTTTCCTTTTTATATGTTACTCAAATTGGTTTGCTAATAATTGGTTTAGAGTTTTCTACTTCTCAAGTTTATAGTAATATCAGCTTATAATTTTATTTCTTTAAAATTCTTATTAGATTTTGTTATCCAATTTATGTCAGCCTGATAATGTACAAAGTAGCATTATTTCTGACAAATATTTGGTAGAAATAGTTAAGGAAGCCATATGGATCTGCAATTTTCTTTTGGGTAAAAATTTAAAGTGTGGATTCTATTTATTTGATAGTTATAGGACTTTTCATATTTTATATATCCTCTTCATTTCTTTTTGTAAGTTGGTTTTTTCCTAAAAATTTATCTATTTCCTTTCTGGTATTAGTATTTTTTTGTGTTATCTCTTCCCCTCACTCCTTTTTAAAGCCAGTTTCACTTCATATTTATCAATTTTATTACTTTTTATTTCAAAGAATTAATTTGGCTTTATTCATATATACATAAATATATGTGTGTGTATATATATATTATTGCTATTGTTGTTCTGATCTCTATTATTGCCGTCCTGCTACTTTCTTTGGATTTAATCTGCTGTTCTGTTTCTAGCATCTTGAAATGAATATTTAGAGGTTCCCCCCCCTCCCTTTCAGGCAATAAAATTTTCCCTCTAAATAGATTTAGCTTATGATTTCTTTTTGACCCATAGTTTATTTAGAAGTATTTTTCTATATAATTTTCAATTTCATAGGCTACTCTATTTAGCTGTGTGTTATAAATGTCTAACTGTTATAAATGTCTAACTGTTATAAATGTCTAACAATTCCACTGTGGTCCAGGAACATAGACGGTATAACTTCAATACATTGAAAGTCATTGAGGCATGTTTATAATCCAGATTGTGTTTCCATGAATGATTTGTGTGTGCTTTAAAGAAAGTATATCAATAAGTGTGTTCTGTCAAGTTTTGTTGTTTTATCAATTACTGAGAAAATTAATGTTTTGTACTCCGTACTTTTTTTAGTTCTTCTCATTATTCTTCATATGTTTAGAGGTTGCATTATTAAATATACATAAATTTAGAATTTTTTATCTTCCTTGTTAGTTAAATCTTTTATTATTATGAAATGTCTCTCTGTTTCTACCTACAGTTTTCCCTACAAATCTAATTTATCTGATATTATCATAGCCACAGTAGTCCTTGTTTAGTTTTTATCATTTGTAACACTTTTTTCTGTCAATAAGTTATGACAACCTTTGTATTTTTATAGACCATTAGTTATATTTACATTTAATTTAATTATTACTAATAAAAATGAGTTTAAGTCTACAATATTACTATTTGCTTTATTTGTTTATCTTACATGTACTGAGTCTCATTTATCTCTTCTTTCTTACTATGTTTTAGATTGCTGTTTTATCATCTCATTTTCTTCTATCATTTTATTACTATACATTATTTTAATTTTATTTTAATGGTTAAGATTACAAATTGAAACTTCAGATTTTTCAACAACTATTCGAAATTATCAATGTTAACTCCTGATGGAAATACAGGGGCCTTAGATGTCTTTAAGTTCACTTACCACCTGACCCCTGACTTAAATGTTATGCTAGTTATGGGTTTAAATTCTGAATATATTTTAAAATAACCTGTACTAGCATTATTGTTTTATAGTCACCATTCATTCAGATTTGCCCACATATTTGTTCTTTTTTATAGTTTCCTTCCTCTGGCAGAACAAAATGCTTTATTGTGAATCTCCTACTGATATATTCTGTAACTTTTTTATCTATAAAACACCATCAGTTTACATTTATTTTGAATGATATTTTCTCAGGTTTTAGAATTTGGAGCTGCTACTTATTTTCTTTCAAGTATTTGAACATACCACTCCACTGATTTCTAGCTTCAGTTGTTTCTCTATCTGCCTGTCAAGTTCTTTTTATTTTTCTTTCCCTAGAAGCTTTTATGAATCTCTCTTTGTTTTGTGGCTTGGCAGAAGTTGACTGTGATATGACTAGGTGTGGTTTGTATTTTTTCTGCTTGGGATTTGTAATCCTGCTTGAATTTGTGGTTTTATCATTCATTTTGCAAACTTTCAGCTTTGTGTAATTTACTGATATACTTGAACCACTCTGGAAAAAACACTTTGGCAATTTCTTATAAATTTTAAAAATATACTTAGCAAATGACCAGCAAATGAAAATATATGGATCATACCAAAGGTTGTACTAAATGGTGATAGCAGCTTTATTCACAATATCCAGAAAACTTGAAACAACCAAAATGTCCTTCAACCTGGGAAAGGACAAATGCATTCAGGTGCATCTGGACAATGGAATAATACTACTTAGCAATAAATAAGTAACAAACTGCTGCTATACTGGAAACTTGAAAAAGATTTCAAAAGAATCATGACTAATGAAAGAAGCCTGAAACAAAACAATATATGCTATGTAAGCTCATTTATATGAAAATTTTGAAAAGGCAAAACTATAGTGACAGAAAATAAATCAGAGGTTGCTAAAGGGCTTAGGTTAGGGGATAGAATATATTGCAAAGGGACAGAAGAAAAATTTGAGGAGTTGATGGAAATATTCTTTATCATGGTTGTTGTGGTAGTTAGACATTGTATAGGTTTCCACAAATTCATAAATTGTAAACTGATGAATTTTAGTGTATATAAATTATACCCGAATAACACAGATTAAAAAATGTTTACAATAAACAAAACTAGACCTGTATACATATTCTCATTTTATATTAAGCTCTTTGCCACATAATGGATGTCCTTTAAATATTTTTATTAAACAAATAAATCAATACATAAATTGATACGCTAAATAACTTGGACAAAGTCACACAACTGTGATTTTAATTCAGTTGTATTTCAAGACTTATTTTACTTTATTTTGTTCTAGGAAAGTTGAGTTAATTGTATTCTCTGAATGAGCTTAATATTTTTTCATCACTATGGACTTGCTTAATAATTTCTTTTTGATGAAGTCATGCCATTTTTCCCTGACAATAACAAAACCACCAAACACATTTCCTTTTTTAATCTCACTCTAGCTTTAAGTCCTGTATCAAATGCAGCATACTCTATAAGCTAATGCAAAAAGCCTCACCCCTAGAAGCAATCACTCCACATTCTAAACAAACTATATTATTACTTATTTTTCGTAATATTTTATAAAACCTTTGAAGTCAGGGATTGTATTTCTTGCAGAGACCAGCACAAATGTCTTACAAATATGTATCTGTTCTAATATTTTCATGAATATGTTTATGTGGCCTATTTTCATGTTGACTTTTTTCAGACATATGGCATTGAAAATAACTACTTTGATACCTTGATCTTATTTAAAAAAATGCTTATTGATTCAAAGCAAGAAACGGAAATGATAGTTGACTTAAATTAGAGCATATTTGACCATATGGACGTCATAAAACTGAGATTGCTTGAGATACCAGCAAATGTTTAAAGACACCACCAAAATAAACTCTTGCTATTAAGTTTGTTAAATGTACAGCCTGAGGAAATTTTACAGATCTTTCCTTTCTTGTGGTTATTTTTAAAAGCTATTTTATCTGTGTCATAACTAGCCTGTCAGAGAAAGCCAGTTTTGATTAAAGTGGACAACAAAAGAGGAGAAAAGCATGCTCTTATTTTATTTTCTGTTGATATTGTGAAGAGACCCACATCTGAAAAGGAAGTATCTTTAAGTGCAATGGAATCACCCTTAAAAAGAAGAAAAATTATGGATTAGACTCTGTCATCGGGAAAAATGAACTAGCTGAAGCCATATGAAAGGTACATAAAAAGTAACTAGTGATAGAAGAAGAATGCTTGCTGAAACAATGCTGGGCTGTCCTTAACAACTCCTCAGTCAGTCCTATTCTACTTTTAGCAGACATAAATGATAGGGTTTGTAAAAATAATATGGCATTGCATTTTGCAGAGCTTCAACAGCTATTATAGCAATTTTCTAACACATTTTCAGAAACAGGAATATTAAATTTAGAAAAATATTATTTCTGGGCGATCGCATAGTCGGGACACTGTGAAACACCACTTACATATTTAAGTAACCAAAATATGGAGAGAGCACCATATCAAACAGAAGACTGGAAAAGTATCCCAGAGAAAGACAAACACCGTATGATTTCACTCATATGTGGAATATGAACAAACGCACGAACAGAGAGAATAGTTTGGTGGTTCGTGGGTGAAGGGAGTTGGGGGGTGGGCACAAGGGGTGAAGGGGCGCATTCATATGGTGACTGACAAACAATAACGTACAACTGGAATCTCACAATGTTATAAACTATTAGACATCAATAAAAAAAATTTAAAAAAAAAAGAACCATGTTCAGAAAAGAATTTTCATGCTATACCATGGGCACTCTTTACTAAGCAAAAATATTATTTATAATGGTTAAATACCCTAAAATTTTACCAATAGTGGAATATTTTAAAAAATGGTCATTATTTGTGCAATGGTCAATTATTCAGTAATTAAAAATATTTATGTATCTCCTGTTTTATCATGAAATTATATTTCAGAGATTTGGAAAATAACAAGAACAAAGGCACGAGTTTATGTTTGGAAGAAAAAGAACAACTAAAAAAACTCTTAAATTTTAATACAGTTTTCCTATGAGTGGTAGGCATCATTGTGATTAATATTTTTTTTCTTATAATTGTCTCTATTTTTGAGTCTTTTATAATTACCATGCATTACTTTTAAAAGCTTCCTTTAAAATGGGTTCAGTCTTAGCCTTATTAAATAGTTGAAACAGAAAGGAGATTGGAGTCATGGACCACCTGATGAGGCAGGGCTCTGTCTGTGCTAGACAACTTCTGAATTACAACTGGATTGCCCCCTATTAGGGTAGCATCAGGTGACTCTAACATGCAAATATGCTAAGGATGGTAAAATGCATTCTGGATTTTCTTTAGTCTTTAGGTAACACAGTTAGATTAGGATAACAAATGTTCAGAAACCATGTAGCAACACAATGTAGTGCAGCCTTGTAGGGTCTCAAGGCAGAAAGGAGAATTAGAAGCATTTAGGCCAACTTCAGACCACAGTAACGTGAAGTGAATAACTGGTTATATGGAATTAAAACTAGAAGTCCAGGAAATAGCATGGAGGTTGTCCTGGAAAGGTTGTAACTTAAGTGGTGATTCAATTATATCAGAAACTTTTTAAGATTCAGGATGCTAAAGGTGAAGGCTGTTTCCTATATCTACTTGGCTAAAATCATCACCAAGAGAGAAAGATAATATCAATAAAACTCAATTTGGATGACCAATACAGTAACTTCCTGTGTCCTGTGTCTCACAGCAAATTTGCTCTGATGATAGGAAACTACTGCATCCCCTGCTTACTTCTATTTCCTCATGTTACCATTTAAAATTATTTTATCCTTAGATGAACCCAATGAAGCAATACTTTTCTGACATGGATCTTGTAAACCTCTTGTTTCAGCTACTCCCAGACTTGCATCTTTTCAGGCCTTATTTCCTAATTTCATCTTAAGGACAAAATACTTGGCTCTATAGGTACTATAATGTCCAACACCCCCTCATCAACCATGTCTTTGTCTAACTCTAAAGCTTACAGATAGCCCAAAGGCAGGACTTTTCAGGAGTTATATAGTTTTATGAACCTTTAATAGGGTGAACAACTGTACCCTATCTTCCAAAGTTGAAATGTATCATCCAAATTGTAACAACTTAGAGAGTGAAAGAGATACTACTAATAATTATGCCAGGACAACCAACGATAGCTATATCTTGGGCCAATAAAGATGTACATTTGCCCTGATTATAAATTGTGTATTTCTCTGATAACTCCCTTCAGTTTTTACACTACCTTCTTTTCTTTTAAAATTTTAGGAATGAATCACTCATTACTTATTTGTCAAAGTAATTGTCATGCATTATTCCTGATTAATCTTCATAACTAAACTTATCTAAACAACTCATCTTTGGAATTTTGATAAGTGCAACTACACAAACAACTTGAAAAATACAGGTTTTACCATTTCAGTTACAGAGATGAGGGGAAATCTCCTCTCAAAAAATTTAGAAGTTCCGGGGCCGGCCCAGTGGCGCAAGAGGTTAAGTGTGCGTGCTCCGCTGCGGCGGCCCAGGGTTTGCTGGTTCGGATCCCGGGCATGCACCAATGCACTGCTTGGCAAGCCATGCTGTGGTGGCGTCCCTTATAAAGTGGAGGAAGATGGGCATGGATGTTAGCCCAGGGCCAGTCTTCCTCAGCAAAAAAAGAGGAGGACTGGCAGATGTTAGCACAGGGCTGATCTCCTCACCAAAAAAACAAAAACAAAAACAAAAAATTTAGAAGTTCCATTGTGCACTCAAAGTCAGCAACATAACAGAATATAAAACCTAATCTAATATCAACTACATCCAAGAGTTTCCTATAGTGACTACAGACAGTTTCTTCTTCATTTGTCATCTCTGCCATAATTCTGTATGTAGTTTTCCAACAGTCACCTTTCATTCCAAAACATCAGGTAGAAGCCATGAACCCAGAATGGTCCCATAACCATAGGACCATATCTAGTTACCCTTCCAGATAATTTATTTTCTCATAGATTGAATTATAGTTATTAATCCTGTGACCTTTCCATTTAGATATTTTTACACATATCCCAAAAAAGATAAGCATTCAGTTCTTCTATGAGTGTCATCCTTTAGTATAGGCATAGAGCTAATCCACAGAAAACACAATGTGCACCGGGTTATGGCATGAGAAAGACTATGCATAGGTACACAGCATGGCAGCGGTACAAAGGAATGTCTGATGAGATTAACAAACACCAGTAATGAGCACAAATAGAAGTGTGCCTCTAAGGAGCTAAAGGCATGAAGGATGGGATTATGGCCAAACGCAGTGAAATATAACAACATGCACTTAGTAGACTCCAATAATGAGTTCTTTCTCACCAAGCCAATTAGTACACAAGGCAATTGAGAAAAAAACATTTCAGTCCCATAGGAACATAATCCAAATTAAACAGCAATCTCTTATCAAAACTATATACATTTAGCTGATCAAATATCGGATACACAGATTTCTTAGACTATCTTTTAATCCATCAGTGATGGAATCTACAGTCAGTGTTTTAGGAGTATTTATGGTCATCTAGTTCAACTGCCTCATTTTACATATGAATAAACTAATTCTCATAGAGTTGTGGCTAGTTACCTAAAGTCATATGTTAGAGCCAAGGAAAATCCATAGCTTCTTAAAAAGGCTTCCCTAGTTGTTTAAATATTTATACACTACTTTGAGCTATAGTAGAAAATAGTGCCCTGCCAGATAGTGTGTTGTCACCTGGACACCATTATCACTCCTTTATGCATTGCCCTATTCACTGTAGAGTGGAAACCAGGAGCTACATTTTCCAGAATCTCCTTCTCCATGTGATACTAGGTTTGAATTTTCAAATGAGAGGAAGTCAGGAGAGCTTTGGAAGATGGAAAGGGAGAAGGTCATTGTTCTCCAGAAATGATTGCAGTCAGACACATTGGCAGCCATGAGAGGCATACATGAGGTTCGCAAAGGCTTAGAGAGGACTTGATAGTTTTACTAAACTTCTATAGACTGAGACAGAAGGTGAGAGCTTTTGCAGATATCTTGGATAATCAAGAAGGCTTCTTGCTGATCTTTTGACAACCAGCTACTTAGATATTTCAGCCTGAGGTCGTAAATCATTTTTCATTTAGGCTAAAGATGCAGCTTCTTCCTGAGGTCTGATTTGCTTCTAGTGGAGGACAGAACTCAAAAGACCCAGTGCAAGCCTTTGCTGGGAACTGGCCCACCTTCACTTCTCTTCACATTCCATTGGCAAAGCCTGTCACATGGCACTACACAAAGAAACAGGAAATATGCTCTTCTCAGGCATGGGGGAAGGGGAAAGTGAATATTTGTTAATGATTCATGTAGTCTATCACAAGTTGCTAACATGACAACATCAAAACAAAATACTCAGGTATGTAAACCAACAGTATTCCAAAATTCTTAAATTCATAAACAGATAGTCCACCTCAGATTATAAATGACTTGAACCTGGAATTAGATTCCAGCCCCACATAGAGCTACCTGCATGTCTGTTACTAAATTCCTGTCAGTAAAACTGGAAAAACACCACCATGTAGTAGGTATAGGAAGACACTTAGTACAGTACCTGGCATAACCTGCGCACTTTATAAATGCCCATTTCTGTTCTGCTCTAAGACAGTTAAAATCTGGGCAATTTTTCTCATTTAATTTATTTATTGTTTTTCCAAAAAATTTTTTTAAAAGTCTATGAACAAAAATTCAGAAAACATAAATGTAGAAGAAAAAACATCTCACACAATTATAATTGCGCCACCGTGACACAGCCGTACCACTTTTTTCTTTAAAAACTGCTCTCTTCCTTTCTTTCTCTTCGTAGAGCTCAAATGATGGTTTTATAAACAGAAGTGATATCACACTATTGATTGATTTTTAATTGCTTATTTACCTCAACATGTGCCACAAAAATATTTTCATATCAATAAATGTAAAAGAGCAATCTATCATATTAATTTACTATGTAACACAATATTGCATACTTGTACACTATTTTAATTAACCAATGTGGTATTGATGGCAATTAATTTGCTTATATTTTTTACTAGAGTGCAATGCTGTGATGAAGAGTCTTCATGGATCTGATAAACAGTATTCTCTATATATCTGCATGGATTTTGTCAATTATTTTCTAAGGATAAATTGCTGGAGGGAAGAATTGCTGATTCAAAGAATACGCAAATTTTAATTTTTATCAACATTGTTAAATTATCTTCAAAACTGTCATAACAATCTTCCGTTATAATAGTAATATGTGAAAATGTATTTCTCAACATGCTTCTCTAACTTAAAATTGATCAAACTCTTCATTTTTCCTGGTTAGACAGACAGGCAGTGAAATTTCATGCCTTTGATTTCTAGTGAGGTGAAATTTTTTTCCAACATTTATATATGACTTATATTTCTTCTTTTGAAAATTTGCCTCTTAACTGCAGCACTAATGTTCTTGATTTGTAAGAGCACCTTATGTAATAATAGTATCCAAATTTGGTCCATTAACTGTTGCCAATATTATCTTAGTTTGTCATTTGTCTTTATAACCTCCCTAATCATTTTTCATCCATTTATTTAATATTGAATGAAGAGCTTGTAGATGGCAAGTCACATTCCACATGCTAGAACAACACAATGAGTAAAATAGTTTAATGCTTTGCCCTCATGGCGCCTACATTTCTAAATAGGTAATGTAGATTTTATGGGACTCAATAGAAAGAAAAAAAGCAGTGAAAAGGCAGGAGTCCTGGGGAAGGCTAGGCATTTTGTATTATCTAGGGAGGTAGAAGAAGGTACTCTACCCTAACTAGGTGATAATTGAGGAGAGGCTTGAAGGCAGTGAGGGAATTAGCCATTTGGACAGATGGGGAAAGCGTGATCCATGAAGGGGGCAGAGCAAGTTCAAAAGCCCTGTGGCTGGAGTACGCTTGGCTAGTTCCAGGAGCAACAAGACCATTAGTTGGCCAGAGTCAAGTTTAGGAAGGGGACAGTAGGAGGAGGAGGAAATCAGAACAGTAGCGTGGAGCCAGGCTATGTAGGACTTTTTAAGGAATTTGGCTTTTACTCTGAGAGAAGTGGAGGCCATCTGATGATTCTAAAGTTTAGAGGGACCTGATCTGACTTATGCTTCAAAGAGGCACTGTAAATAACAGCTATGGGAAATAGATATCAGAGGACCAGAGTGGAAGCAGGGAGACCAGGAAAGAGCCTATTAGAATCATCCAAGTGACAGACGATTGTGATATGGAAGGAGTCAAAGTGGAGGTGGCAAAACATGGTCAAATTCTGGAGGTATTTTCAGCTAACGACATTTGCTGAAGTAGTGGATGTGACTGTGCAATAGAAAAGTGGAAGATGATTCTAGAGATTTAGGTCTGAGCAACTAAAAAAATAAATGTACCTCACAGGTTATTTTAGTTATTCATTCCAATTCAAATCTATCAATTTCTATGTTCTTACATATCTATACATAAGGTGAGAAATATTGCAATATCTCTATTTGGGGTATATACACAGGTAGTTTATTCATTTTAATGGAGACAACATAATGATTTACATGCTATTTTTAAACAAAATCTTGATTTTAATATTTATCTTACTCGTAAGCAAATATCTGAATACTCTCTAATTAGCTCTAATAGAACTTCAAGTAATTTAGGGGGGTTTCAAGGAAGATAATCATGGTTTTTTTAAATAATATTTTCCTTGAGCCTTTTCCCTATCCAGTTTTTTGGCCTCACTTATTTTTTCTTGTCTCAATGAATTTATTTGTGCTTCTAAAATGGGGATAAAGATTTTTATCCTAATAAATCAATATAGGAAAATTTTTATCTGAGTAATACTATAAGAAGATACTTAAATCATCATAACATGTTTTTAAAAATCATTATAAGCAAGAAAAGGATAAAACCTACATTACCAATTACTTACTATGTGTTTATACAATGTAATGTGCTATGTAATATCCAAAGACAAGGAGACAATCTGTGATATTGCAAACCTTTAAACTGGTTGAGGTTATCTTAAAAAAAATAATGGAAATTAATATATGATGAGTTCCTAATATGTATTGACATTGAGCTACATATCTTAAATGCTTTATCCATTTAATATTTATTTTAATCATATGATATTTCTATTATTATCTTTTTTCACAAATGAAGAATTTGGATCTCAGATTAGGAGCCTGAGTATGATAACATAAAGCAATAGAGGATTATATAAAATAGTGTATGATCCAATTCTCTCTGATTCAGAAAGTAATTGACATAGGTAACCACTGGAGAGGCAGAACATTTAGGCCTAGATTAATTAAGCAAAGTCACAGAGGGGAGTGATTGTGATATTTTTCAGAAGTAGAGTTTAGATGGGGTTATAGCATAATATGGTAGGAATAATATTAGTTGTAGTATCAGTCGTGGTTTCCTTTCCTGGTTCTGCTCATTTTTGAGTATTAGACTTTTTGGCAGTCAATTCTGAGTCTCCTTTAGTTTCACCATGATAGCAGATGAAACACCTACCACACAATGATGTTATAAGAATTAAAAGAATTAGTGTTTAAAAAAAAAGGATTGTAAATTGAAGAGGAAGACGTGTTGAAGAAGGGAAACGATATAAATTAAGGCTCAGAAGAGGAGGTGAGTGTAAGAAGTGAGTACCACCTGTTGGGGACAGTATGGAGACAACAGCCCTAATGGAGAATAAAATGTATGCTCATCCATTCTCCAATTTGCACAAAGAACAGTTACTGCACCAGCCATTTAGAGGAATGGGTCTGTCTCTGTAGTTCAGAACATGCACGGACAACTGCCAATCAAGATGATGAGAGCTGTCACAGAGTTATATGGTTGGAACTGAAGCTACATGAGTGAACTTGTCAGGCTAGCTAGTTCCAAAAGGGGAAGTGACTGTGCCTTTTGTTAGTAGATATGTAGACATTTTCTACATTATCAAGGTGAGAAAATATATTTCAAGTCAATCGAAAGCATAATTGTGAGATCCCAAGGCCATTTGAGGGCTAAAAGAAGTTTAGTTTGTCAGGGAGACAAGGTTTCTGGCAGTATGGCAAAAGGTAATGTGGAAATGCACTGATTTTGAAGGGCATTACATGCCACATTTGGGCCGCATACTGTCTGGCTTGTACTGAGATGTGAGTTTCATTTTTATAAGATAGTGTGGACAGAAATACTCAGGATGAATTTTTAACTTTGAGAAGATGACTTCAAATGGGTTGGATAAACAATAATAAGATCTTGAAATAATCCAAGAAAACGGAAATGAGACGGTGTTGAGAGATATTTAGAAACTGAAATACACGTTACGTGGTGGCTTAATTAGCTCTGGGAATGAAGAAGTAGGATTTGAGGAAAACGTTCAGGTTTCTGGTTTTGCATGCCTGGATAGTTGCTAATACTCTTGACTAAGTCTGGGAAAATAAGAGCTAGGACAGTTTAAGGCAGGGATAAATGAGCTTAGCTTACAAGATGTTAATTTTAAGGTTTCTACTGAAAGTGTGGCTCTGTTTCTCAAGAGGCAATAGTGTGGAAAGTACAAATTTAAACGCTTTGGAAGCCAGGTAGAGAGTTCTCATGTGATATAACACAAACGAAGGGGCTGAATAATGTCGTTGGGAGCATCACATGATGATAGAGAAGTTTTAGGGGAATGAAATTGGCAATACTGTGCGTTATGATCTGCAAGGAGAAGCTGACAGTAGGTGAGAGGATTTTTAATTAATGTGCTTGAAAATTTTTTAATTAGTGTGCTTGAAATCTTGAGAGACTGAAGTAGAACAGAAATTGTGGAAATGCAGAGGATGCAAATGGAAGGAAATAAATGTTAATGTGAGCGCAGATCTTGACAAAAGAACTAATAATAAAAGGTATAACCTGATAACAGGCAAATGAATGGTGCAAATAATCAATACTCTACACGTATAAGGCAGGAAGACATGACTTTGAGCTACTGTTTTAATTTTATTATTTATTATTTAGTGGTGCCTGCCACGTGCTAGCTCTGGGAAGAGTCCCTCATTGTCTCCACTTTACCCTTGACCCCCGGAGGATTTAAATAACTTGCCAAGTCCTCTCAGAGAGTAAATAGAAGAGCTGGAATTTCAACCTTAAATCTTTCTGTCCCAAAGCCCTCCTCCTTATTCTGCATCTGGTGAGGAACAGACTAAATGTAAGAGACAAAGCAGAATAAACAAAAGGAAAAAAGTGAACAAGAAAGCAGAAAGAAGGAAGTAAAGATGGTGGTGGAGTAGGGAGAAGGTTTAATGCAAAACTTTTCTTTTCTTAGGTACATGCACCCATGTGTTCATTGCAGCGTTATTCACAATAGCCAAGACTTGGAAGCAACCTAAGTGCCCATCAAGGGACGAATGGATAAAGAAGCTGTGGTATATATACACAATGGAATACTACTCAGCCATAAGAAACAATGAAATCCAGCCATTTGTGACATCATGGATGGACATTGAGGGTATAATGCAAAGTGAAATAAGTCAGAGGGAGAAGGTCAAATACCATATGATTTCCTTCATTAAGTAGTAGAGAATAACAACAATAAACAAACACATAGGGACAGAGATTGGATTGGTGGTTACCAGAGGGGAAGGGGGGAGGGAGGAGGGTGAAAGGGATAATTCGGTACATGTGTGTGGTGATGGGTTGTAATTAGTATTTGGGTGGTGAACATGATGTAATCTATGCAGAAATAGAAGTACAATGATGTACACCTGAAATTTTTATGATGTTATAAACCAATGTTACTGCAATAAACAAAAAATTAAAAAAAAAAAAAAAAACTTTTCTTTTCTTTCTTCCATCACCAAATAAATATTAATAACAGTAGGAAAAGTCACCTCCTTTGGTAAATACATATATATATTCATATTCAGGCATATGTATTACACAGATAAATATGTGATACACAGAGCACATACATAGATACACACACCCACACGCAAACATACACACACTTCCCTCTCTGTTTTATTTGTGATCTGTCTCAAGAGTGATTCTGGGAGTTGGCAGTCTCTAAAATGATTCTGTCTCCTATAGTGGATGTTTCAAATTAATTCTGAAGGAAAAAAAGTCACAAAATGATATATTAGCCTCTGAGATAATTATAATTTGAAAATAAATTCTCCTATGTGTGAATACAATTATTGACCAGAAATATGTTTTTTTACCACATTTATATCTCAAAATTTCAGAAGATTTGTTAATAAGATTGCTACCAGGGTCTTCCTAAGCCTATCACTTTCCACTGCTACACTCCTAATCTTCAGCAGCTGGTATGTGAATTTGGCAGGGATTTATAATTCTAGCTGCTGCAAGTGGAGGTATATACTATGTGACTGAAGATAATAAGAAACTGAAATATATACATTTAATACAGTTACATCTAGTACCTATTATGTGTCAAGTTCTAAGAGACTATCTGGATATGCAAATTTGTATGGTGGACACAGTTACTTACTGCCCTGTAGAATTTGATTGTTAAGCAGAGGAGAAAGCAAGTAAATCAATAATCACAGAGCAGCATAATTTGATAAAAGTATAAATAAGGTGCTATATGCTCAAAGACCAGGAGGTCACTAACCTTGTTGATGAGGGATGGACAAAGCTTCCTAGAGAAAATCAAATTTGACCTGGGTATTGAAGGTACTGGATAGGTTAATGATTAATAAATGTGATAACAATGTTAGCTGCCGACAGAAACAGTGAAAGATTATTCCTAACTATATCCTACTGAAATAAAAGCTATTGAAAAAGAGTTATCCAAATTTTGGATTATCCAAAACAAAAGAGCAAGGGCCAAGAAGAAACATGGAATATGGGTCTCAAACTCTGGTAAAAAAAAAAAAAAAAAAGGACGCTCCCATAAATGGAAAAGGCCCAGAGGATATGCTCTTACTTGTGCTGTTCCTAAAGGCTCAGTAAGAAGAACTCTGGACTGAATTTGGCATCCCAACTTGGCTTCTTTACAGGGAAAAATAATGCACTGACAACTTCTCCGTCAGCTTGGCAGCCCACAGTTTTCATCACAAATGGTCCAATTTGCTTTTACAAATCAATCTGTGTTTGAGTTTGGGGAATACTATCAGCCAAGTTTTTTCTGATTCGCTTCCTAATGGATACCCTCATCACTAAGGATCCAAAATAAGAGATTCAGAGCCTGAGGAATTAGTCCAAAAAATAAATGTGTATGATTTCTGACATTTCCTGATTTTTAATCTCACAGGTACACACAAATTTAAATATACCGAGGGTTAAACATCACAGCTAAATTTTCGGTTGGTTATCAGTAATTTGTAACACTCTCTTTGAGCGCTCACTGTGGGAATTGCTTCACCTCACTTTCATAATTATTATGTCAGTCCAGCTAACAGGCTAATATGAAAAGGAACGAATATATCACATAACACAAAGCAGAGAAAATCTACAAAATGGAGAGGGTTGCAGCAAAAATTGTACATCCGAGGAAACAGGCAGCCTATCAGCATGTTGATCAGCCCAGTCTCTAGTTTCTTAGTGCCCACTGTCCCTCTTATATACATACACACACACACACACACACATACACACACACACTCCTCCCTCATACAGAATTAATGATTCTGAGTTTCACATTGACGAAACAAAACGTGTCTTAATTGTATATTAGCCTTGGAAGTGTTAATATAAAACATCCAAAGCAATTCCCATCTCTTCCTACAACTCATAATTCACTCTGTTCTGTGGCTCAGGATTGGGTAACTTGAATTTCTATGGTCCCACAGACATGATTTATGCTGACATGAGGTCTGGCTCTTCCTAGACAAGGTTTATTCTGTCTATGAAGTTCAGAGAGCAGTTATTTCTACCACTTCAAATTTTTGGACAAAATCACACAACTAATATAATGAGACTAAGATTCAAAATCAAGTTTGGAGAATAACAGAGACCTAAAGGCAAATTAATTTTTTAACGAAAAATTTACAGCGGAAACCAGAGAAATAAAGTCACATATATTGACTTATTACAACACACTTAGCCCTGGGCTGAATGTTGTATATCCCTACAACTATCAGTGTCTCAGTTGTCATGTTCTTTCCCACCTCAGACCCTTTGCAGTCGATCTTGGCCATGTAGTTGACCAATTCTCATATCTTCACGTTGCTAAATTCCATTCCACTCCCTAAGTACCCAATATAGAAAGATACTGTTGCATTTTTCTCCATCAGAGCATCCCTTTAAATTTTATTCTCAGTGTTCTACAGTTTTTAATTACGTATGTATCAGTTTGCTTACTTATACATGATCTCTTTCCCTACTTGCCTGTAAACTCCATGAGGACTGGGGCAATCTATATCACAGCCAGCACAGCACCCTACTCAAAGTAGGTTCTCAATAAATATTTCTTGAATAAATATCTAATTCAACAATTACAACAATATTTTGAATAAAAATTATCCCAGTTAATAGGTAAAGATACTGAGTGGCAGAGAGTAAATAATTTCTCCAATTCCATCTAGTACTTATAAATAGCATAAATTCACTTTTAATGTGAGACTGTCTAGGTTGAAATTCATTGCTTCCCAATATGTTAAGGCCCATGCAGCTATCCTAAGTACGTCCAGCTCTGTCCATGAAGGAGCCCTGAACTTTGTCAAGTTACTTGAGGAAGAATGAGGAGGCTCAAGGAGGTGAGGGGAGAACATTTGAATGACCGTGAGTAGTGTTTAATAGGGTGGACTCTGCACTGGGGAAAAGCTTCTGAGTTTGCATTAATTCCAAACAAAAGCAGGGACTTCTTGGAGCCCATTTGGTTGTTCAAAGAGCCTAAGGTTATCTGATGGCATTATTTCTCCTTTTTCTCTACAGAATTGAATTATTGCAAATGTCAGGAGATCTCTATTTTAACCAAGGCAGGGTACAGGCCGTTCATTGTTAATCAAATGAATACAGAAGTCAGTACAATTGGGAGAAAATCAGGTTTTATGTCATGGAAAATTAGTATCTGATAATTGTGCTCAAACGTCAGCCTCTATTTGTGTCAGATGAGGGAGGAAACGTATTATTTTTCAATTTGGAGCCATTACTGTCCTTTACTCTCCAAATACTAGATACAAATTATATCAATGCACTTAATCCTCCCCAAAGAAGGTATACCCCAAATTAAACCTACTTTCCGAAAGACCTTTTCAAAAAGATGGATCCAGGTAAGAGTGCATATGAATAGAAAAAAGAATCGAAAAACACAAGCAAAAACACAAAAATATTCTGTATGAGTGTACTTCAAATTACATAGGGGAATAATTCTACTTTAGAAAACAAATGATATCATAGATTTCATTATCAACCAATGATTGTACATATATAAATAATATGTTTTTAAGTAATTAAAGTTTAAAGAAGGGACATTCCAATGGAATGAATAAGCTTAATTATAATGATAGCCTATCTATTATTTCGTTTTAATTTATTGGCATACTAATTGTATCCAACTCTGGGTCCAATTGCTGCACGGAAAACACCATGCCAATCTCTCTTCTCTGCCAGGTGTCAGGTTTTTTAATGATATTTTGGCCAACTATTATAATTTCCAAGTCACTTTCAGTTATTCAAATTCACTCAGTTAAAAGTCAATGTTCATTAAAAAAAACTGAGTTCATCCTCCTTCCCCTTCTAATTACTGCCCAGAATAGAATATCTCAATTGGGTAACTTTTGTGTTTCTCCTTTGGATTAAGTGGGAGCACGGTTACCTTCCTCCTACTCCTCTTGTGCGTACAATAGTTTTATAACTGTCTTCTTTGGAAGGAGATAGAGGGGAAAAGATCTCTATTTCACTGAGTCATGAGTCCTTTTTCTGTTGTTTAATGTTGGTTTTCTGGCAAATACCAATGGACCACTGATGCCTGCTATGTGACTGGTTTCTAAAAGCAACGTGTATTGTGGGGTGCATGTGCAAAACATTTGGATTTTCTTTGGGAGTCCTCCCAAGGGCACAGTTCCCTGAAGTAGAAATTTTGCCCCAGTAAGACCTCTTAAGTACAATACTAGTAAACAATCTAGGACAGCTGTTTTTCCAGAGTCCAATTGACCTGCTAGAAAGCATTCAGCGAGGCTCTGCCAACTGGCAAGAAGGCAAGCTGCTTGACCATTATGGCTTTGCAATTGTCTTCATTCAGCACCCATAGGTGCAAAGCTGATCAACACAACTTAAGTGGACATGTCCAACAAGAGAGTGAGATGCCAATCGTCTGTACACTGTGGGTACCCCCAGGTTCTACAAGAGTTTCCCTGAGGGCACCTCTGACTTGGCTTTTTAGAACAAAATGCCTTGCTACCACCTGGGAGAACTCTTTTAGTTAACATGTTTTATCTTATATCTACAAAATCATCAACATCACATATTTGATGAGCCCTACCACAGGGAAGTCATGTTAGTATACACACGTGTACATGTATGTGTGCAAGAGAAAATATAATATATCAGTATACAGTTAGTAATAAGAAGTAATCGGAAAGTTAGGAGTGTAGAAATTTAGGGGAAACAAGAACTGGTTTTTGTTTTGAAAAACACAGAAATATTAGAGTGAGCAGTATGTTAACTTTACTTTGAAGGACTAAACTCCCAGAAACTGTTGACTTAAAGCAGGGATTGACAAACTTTTCTGTAAACAGCCAGATAGCAAATACATTAGACTTTGTGGGCCATATATAGTCTCTATTGCATAGTATTCTTCGATTTTTTTTTTACAACCTTTTCCAAATGTAAAAAAAATTCTTAGCTTGAAGACCTTAAAAAATAGGCCATAGACTGAATTTGGCTTATGAGCTGGCCACAGTGTACAATTCCTGCACTGGATAAAATATATAATGCTATCAGTGGATGCTGAACATGATTAAAATAAGAAAAAAACGTGTTTTTTTTGTTTTTATAAAAATGGATCCTACATTGAATTACGCTGGTACAGTGGAAACTGTAGGGACAACTTTGTTCTTCAATGAAACGGAAAGCTCGTTTTCTAGAACACACCTTCTACAACTTCTGCATTGTCTGTGATTCTGTGGGAGCTGTGGTAAACATTGTAAGTTGTGGATGCACACATGAATTCTGTCTTATAGAAGGACAACCTTGTCTACCCCTTCCGCTTCCCCCCAAAAAAACAAAAGTAACTTTGTCTCCATTCCAATATTCTTTCCCCAAAAATGTGGCTGTTTGTGGTTTTTCCTTTGAGCCATCTGTAACATAACATTCTTGTTTGATTCACTGAAGTCTATGAATATAAATTCACTATCCGAACTTGTAGTGTGAATTAGATAAAGATAATTCCAATCATAAAACCCGAATAAGTAAACTGCTATCGTATGTTGCCTCTTGATTTCTAGGCCTGGGATTGACCTGAAACAATATTCTGAGATTAAAAAAATAAAAATGTGTGATGTAATGCCCAAGTCAGAATTTAGCTTGTTAATTTTATTTACTTATTTAAAAATATTTTTTAATGCTCTACTCAGTGAGAGAAATGCCAGGTGGACGGCAGTGGTGGACAGCGATAGGGAGGGTGAAATGCCTTGGGTTGGAAAGGAATTCCTGCCCCTCCCCAAGCAGGCTTCTTGGCTAAAGGTACTACTTAATTATTTTAATGTTGACTAACTTCATGTAGTAAAAGAAAGGTTGAATAGCCTTTCAGATCTTGAAACTTTTTTGTATTTCCTGTTGCATTGAATAATTCACATTCAAAAACTGGATGTTCTTATAGGTTTGTACAGTCTCTTTATGTATGTTAAATAGTATATTTCTTTTTTTTTCTTTAATAATTTTATTTATTTTTTCCCCCCAAAGCCCCAGTAGATAGTTGTATGTCATAGCTGCACATCCTTCTAGCTGCTCTATGTGGGACGCAGCCCCAGCACAGCCAGAGAAGCGGTGTGTCGGTGAGCGCCTGGGATCCGAACCCGGGCCGCCAGCAGCGGAGCACGAGCACCCAACTGCTAAGCCACGGGGCCGGCCCATGTTACATAGTATATTTCTGATATATCTTGACAGTATTTCCTTATGTCGTTTCCTAGTTCATCTTAATTTAGTCGTTTTTAGTGCTAAATACTTTTTTTCTTTCTTTCTTTCAATTCCTTTCATTGCTTCAATAGTCAAAGTCTGAGGCATGTAAGGACAAATACAGTTTAAAAGTAAGAGGCTTCATTTTCTCCATTGAAAATAATGGAAGAGATTTCTCTCCTCTCCTTTTTCTCAGAGCATTTATCTTAGAAAACTTGTAATTATAAGTACTTTATCCTTTCTTTGAAATATACACAAATTCTTTTTAAGACCAGATTGAAGCATTCTGTCAGCTTTTTGACCTGGGAATGTCTTTCACAAGGATCTGGGAGCCACCTCTTTGAAATCTAAACATCAAGGGCAATGGCACCCCTATCTCCCAGTTTCTGTGGGAGGAAAGGATCCTGATTTCAGTGGGGTTCCTTGCTCCAATTTGTAAAACTACATCTTGTCATAAAGAGATGAGAAGTTGGTTTTTCCTCCGGATAAAGCTAATTAGCTAACACAGATGGTCACCCCAATTACCAGGTAAAATTAGGATAAACTATAAGTGGCAAAGGATGCTGTCAAGTCCTCTTACTAGAGAACTAATTGTTGTTTATCTTGAGAACATGTGTGTAATGGGTTGTCTGCTATGACTACACACATCTGCTTGACTATTTTAGTTTAATGCTTCTTCAGTAATAAAAAGTATTTTCTTTCTCTACTACTTTCGTAGAGAAGATTTCTGAGTTGGAAGAAGATTTTGTTTTAATTAGTGAGCAAGTTATTATAAACTATAATTTTGGGGGGATTGTGAATAAGATCTCTTTTTCATTATGATTTTGGGTTAACAATTACTAATTAATTATTGCTAATATATAACAATGTTATTGACTTCTGGACGCTAATCTACTACCAACCAATATTGCTTAGCTACCATGTTACCTTTCCTACCAATATTGTTACATTGCTTCTTTAGTAATGTTAATCTTATTTATGGTTATTAGTGTGTTCTTAATGTGACAGCAAAAAAACTCATTAATGTCTATATAAAATTGTATTTTATTAAAAATAATTTTCAGAAAAATTTAAAATAACAGAAAGTTGGGGAACATATCCTTTCAGAATCATATGGGGGTCTTAATAGCCCATCCATCTTAGTCATTATTTATTTCTTTTATTTGGCTTGCTTATTTTTGATGTATTTGAGATATTTTTTTCCTGTTGCCTTCACATGTGAACATAAATTGGACAAGGTATAGAATTTTTGTACCACAATTTGTTTCCTCAAAGCTCTGTAGGGATTTCTACATTGAGGTCAAATATCCTGATAGCAGATCCTATATTTCATTCATAGTGGTGACCCCAGGGTTTGACTATAGAGGTCCTCGGCTCATGGCAAATTCTCAGCAAATATTTATTCAATATTCAGTGAAAGATGGCTTCCCTGATGATCTCAAGGCTAAAATTTACTCTAATATGTACAAGCTATAAGACAGAGTTGACAGATAACTATGAACAGACATCTTCTAACAAAACTGCTCAATAAAGTTCTTATAGCTTTGAACTATAGTGTATAGTGAAAGCATTGTCACTGGAGTTTTCCAAAAAAAGTACAGAAAAAATTGCTGGACAAAATGTTGTCATGGTTTGGCAGGGACATTATAGATGAAATTTAAGTATAAGCTAGGTACTTTATTTACATATGCTTCGAAATTCTGTCCAAATCTACAATTTGATATTTGTCATCATTGAATATGTATCACTTTACTGTTGCTAAAGGATTTCTTTTATTCCAATAGTAATTTCTATACACATATGTTCAGTCCTTATAGTTTGTTGCCTATGACATATGGCAGCCTACATAAAGTATCAGATTTTTGCACATTTGACATTACATTTTTATGAGGCTTGTAGCCTGGCTTTGAAAGTAGTGCATAACCTTTGGGCTTTACCCTGAAATCAAGGTTAATCATATTTAGAACAACGATCTAGATGTTGATGACTGTAAAGTATTCCAAAGTATGTAGTTTATTGAAGTTAATAAAATTAATTTGGGTATTCAAATTCTAACAGGTTCCTCTAAGCACTTAATATTATACCTACTTAGTCATTCAATATATGGTACAAAATGTGATTTAGAATTAATTCACTCATGGGCTGTGTGTTCTTCTGCTTAGAGTGTACTTTATTCAGGGTTTGCGAGAGGACTGTAGTTTCTGAAAACAAAATAAAGCAAACAAAAATACCTAGCTGTAGATTCATAATACGTAGGTCAAGTCTGGATCTTGTCACTGCAAGCTGTGTGACCCATACAATGTATTTAACCTCTCTGAACCTTACTTTCGTTCTATATATTGTATCAATAAAAACATTTACCAAAGAGCATTTTAGTGGGCTGTGAGAATTAAATGTGATAATTAAATAAGTCTACATATGTAAAAGTTTTTTTTAAGATGGTATTTTAAGTTTACTTTATTTTTGTGTAATTAAATCTCTTTATTATAGAATCTAAAAAATCAATTATTTGATAACAGCATTTTAAAAAATTTCTCTGATCCCTTTCACAAGATAAAAATGCTAAGAGAAATCTCTAAACTCCTCAACATCCTACCCTGTATTTTGCTAAGACGTCACTCATTTTCCCAGCAGGCACACTCCAGCTGAGATAATTTGGCATGCTCTGTTCACAGTTCCCTAAACTTCATTAAATCTATGGTTTATTTGGAGAGGACTTTGTAATTGAAATTTTGTTTATTCTATTTGCCAACGTCACCCAGTAAAGATTGTATTTTACATGAAATTATTATTTTAAGCATCATCATAGATGCTTTTCACCAAATTAAATCCAATTATTTGCCAGAATTTGAAGTTTGTTCCTGAGATCATTTTTTGTGAACGTCTAAGAGCTGCTTGATTTTCCACCCCTCTTCCCCCAATCCCCAGAAGAAAGCACCAGACGCATCTTCATTGCATTTGAGAGCTTGTTATTGAAATCCTATTCATAGTGTAAGTGGATAGTAACGACATCCATACAATGAGGGTGCCATGTGTTCACTATTTTATTGATTATTGATAAAGAAAAGGTTTTTTATTGCTCTTGCATTATTTAATAAAAGAAACCCATGTTCAGTTTAGAAAAAACGTCTAACCATTGATAAATAAGAATGATAAAAATTTCCTTCAAAAATCATGCACTTATCATGAAACTTGATAAATATTCTTTCAGATAATTTTTTCTGTTTGTGGATATAGATAAATATATCTTGTTCATTTTTTTAAATGTTATATTTTTTAGAAAAGCCTTATATTTACAGGAAAATTGAGAGGATAGTAGAGATTTCCCATATACTCCTTCACTAGTTTCTCTTATCCTTAACATCATAGATAGATAGATAGATAGATAGATTTTGTTTTGAGGAAGATTAGCCCTGAGCTAACATCCAGTGCCAATCCTCCTCTTTTTTGCTGAGGAAGATTGGCCCTGGGCTAACACCGGTGCCCATCTTCCTCTACTTTATATGGGACGCCGCCACAGCATGGCTTGACAAGTGGTGCATTGGTGCGCGCCCAGGATCCCGGCCTGCGAACCCAGGGCCACTGAAGTGGAGCGTGTGAACTTAACCACTACACCACCAGGCCGGCCCAAATATCTTATATTAATATGGTACATTTTTCACAATTAATGAACCAATATTGCTATGTTATTGTTAAATAAAAGTTAGTTTATTCAGATTTCCTTAGATTTTACCTAATATATTTTTTTGTTCCTGGATCCTATCCTGTCACAACTCCTGAGGCTCCTCTTGGCTCTGATAGTTTCTCCAAATTTCCTTGTTTTTGATGAACGTGACATTCTTGAGGAGTACTATTCAAGTATTTTATAGGATGTCCCTCTATTGGAATTTGTCAGGTGTTTTTTTCTTATGATTAGCCTTGGGTCATATGTTTTGGGAGGGAAGATTGCAAAGATAAAGTATCATTTCATCACATCATATTGTGGAAGTCAATAAAAGAAACCTTAACTAAATTGGAGTTGGGAAGGCCTGTAGAGGGAGTTCTCATGCCTTATGACGCATCATCAATAAACTAAACAGAAAGAAACAGACTCCTGCATCTTGGACAGGGAGTAAAACTGCTTTATTACTGAAGGAAGACTTCTCTCCCTACCCTGCAACAGCCCAGTCAACGAGAAACACTGCAGCTCAGCCAATGAGAAGCCTTAGCCGCCCTTAACTGCTGCTTTCCCCCAGTGAATTTTCCTTTGAACAGCCCTTCCCTACTCCCTTCCTTTTCTCTATCAAGGCAGCTCCCCTTCTTTGTGTTGGATTTGCCTATGGTTTGCCATAGCATGCACATCCCAAATTGCAATTCTTTTGGCTATTCCCGAGTAAACTTATTTTAAGATAAAATAACAGGCAAATTTGCTTTTTAAGTTGATGATGTCTAGGGTGCATACTACCCTCATGATTCGTCCTTGTAGATGCTGACCTTGATCAGGTGGCTGTGACAGTATTTGTCAGGTTTCTTCACTGGACAGTTACTCTTTTTTCTCGCCTTTCCAAGTACTCTTTGGAAAGAAATTACTATGTGCAGCCTACACTTACAAAGTAAGAATTTATGCTACCTGGAGGGTGGAGTATCTACAAAAATCATTTGGAATACTTCTGCATAAGAGATTTGTCTCTTTTCCTCCGTTTATTTATGTATTCAGTCATTTATTTACATCAATGTGACTCCAGAATATTTATTTATCCTAAAGTTCATAATTCAATACAATGTTACTTATTTTGATGCTTAAATTGTTCTAGCTTTGCCCATTTGGAGCTCTTTCAGTCTCCTCCTGTATCACTTTGGCGTAACTTAATCAATTTTATGTTTTTTTAGTATTTCCTAACTTTCTGCTACTGCAAGATGCTCCAGCCTTATCCTGTTTTGTTTTCTGCCCCAGTCTTATATTCAGCCGTTTCTCCAAGAAGCCTTGGTTCCCTTTATTGGAGAATAGTATTAGAAACCAAGATCTGGGTACTAGATTTTCTTCATTGCTACTGGCATGGTTTTTTTCTTTTTGGCCTTCTCACCTGACAGAGGAAGAAAATATGTGTGTAGACTAACTCATGTACATATACACATATATAAATATTTCTATATGTAACCATCTGTATCAATATTATGATAAACATGAGTTCACACTGACGTTTCCAACTCTAATTTATTACCACCTAGGTCAGTCTAGCCTCCTCTCCTGGTTTATCTTCTGTAAAAATTCCCACTCCCACCATCTGCTATTCATTTATAAATTGTTCAGTTCTAGTATCGGTAGCAGAATTGTTCCTGTAGCCAATGGGAAACACTTTATTAAGAAAGTACACCGCTTATGTGTAGTTTCTTTTGTCTTCAATCTTACAGACTCTGCTCATATACAAAGTTGCTTAAGTCAGTATCTTTTTCCCCAACCTCTTCACTGAGATGGTTTCATACGTTTGTGATTCAGTTAGATTTTTTCGTAAGTCTGTGATCCTTCCTGGAAACCCTTATCCAAGTGATTTGATTTTAATTTGTATACATTGTTTCACTCTTTGTGTTGTAAAGTTTTATGGCTTTTGACAAATGCATAATTTTTTTTATTTACCATTACAGTATCATACAGAAATTTTCACCACTCAAAATCCTCTGTGCTTCTCCTATTTAACTCCCTCCCTCCACCCAAACCCATGGTGACCACTGATCTTTTCACTGTCTCTAGAGATTTTGCTTTCTGGAGTGTCATGTAATTGGAAGCACACAGCATATAGCCATAACAGACTGACTTCTTTCACTCAGCAATAAGCATTTAAGTTTTATTGATGCATTTTCATAGCCTGGGATCTCATTTCTTTTTATCGTTGAATAAATTTCATTTTATGGATGTACCACAATTTGTTTAACCGTACATTCACCTATTGAAGGGCATCTTGGTTGCTTCCAATTTTTCTCAATTGTGATTAAAGCTGCTATAAATATTCACTTGCAAAGTTTAACATAATTTTCAAATCAGTTGTATGAGTATCTATGATGTGATTGCTGGATCCTAAGGCAAAACCTATGTTTAGCTTCTTAAGAAATTCTCAAGCTGTCTTCAGAGTAGTTGTACCATTTGTGTATCCGTCAGCAATGACTGAGAGTTCCTTTTGCTCTCCATCCTCATCAGCATTTGGCACTGTTTTTTGTTTGTTTTTTTTTAAAATAATTTTAGCCATTGTAATATGTGTATAGTGGTATTGTATTGTTTTAATTTATAATTTACTAATAACAAATGATTTGGAATTATAGATATATATATTTTTTTTTTGGTGAGGAAGATTAGCCTGAGCTAACATCTGTTGCCAATCCTCCTCTTTTTGCCGAGGAAGAGCAGCCATGGGCTAACATCTGTGCCCATCTTCCTCCACTTTATATGTGGGACATCTGCCACAGCCTGGCTTGATAAGTGGTGCATAGGTCCGCACCCGGGATCGGAACCCATGGACCCTGGGCCACTGAAGCGGAGCATGTGAACTTAACCAGTATGCCACCAGGCCAGCCCCTGGAATTATATTTTGTAATTACAAAAAAGTCATATTCATTGTAAGAACTTATAAAAACTATATCTCTATCTCTATCTCTATTTGTATTACCACAACCCAAAAAGGCAATGTTATAATTTTGGTATATATATTTTTGCACGTTTTTAATACATTTGTAATATAAATATAACGAATTTATGGTCTGAACTTTGATTTGATCATTCAATCTTTTGCCATTTCATCAAGTCTAACAGAACTTATTCATGGCTTTATTGTGTGATTATACCGTTCCTTATTTATGTTCTTGCCAAAGATCTTTACCACTCCCCCTATTGGTGTTTTCATCTGACCATTTTTATTGATTGGAGAAGAGTAATGGAAAAGCTTTTTTAATGCTATTGCTTTGTTCTAGCATAATCAAAGGAAAACACTGATGGCAAGACAAAAATAAAACACCAAAATACACAGAGAGACTACACCAAGTTTATATATTAAAGAATAAGCAGCCTAGGGAACAAACCATCAAGTGCTTTCTGGGACTAATCACAACCATTAATACTGTTTAGAGCTTGTAAATTTGGAGCTGGAAAGGAAGAAGTATTGAGATATGTTGGCATCTTACAACACTTTCCAAAGAGAAGAAGAAAGTGAAAAGTGATTCATAATTCTGGCAAGTTTCCTTTATCCAGCTATTACAGCTTTTGTTTTGTTCAGTTATTTTCCCCAGAATAATAAGATGAACAATTGTAGGGAGAAGGGGGAAAAAAATGAACTCATTTCAGAACTATAGAAAAACCCTATTAAAACTTTATAATGCAAAACACTTGCAAACGAGACTTTTTCCCCTAAAATAAATTGATCTTTACTAATATAATTTTTAACACTTGAAAAAAACATTTCTTTACATTTTATATTCCAAAGTGCACTTAATAAATTATTCCAGGATGATCAAAGTAAAGAAAAATCGTTCTAAAAAATTATGTTAAATCAATAAAGTTTTCATTCCTCAATTAAATGTAGATTCAATATTTTAAAGAGTAATTTCTTAATTTTTATTTTTATTTTTCACTAAAATCACAAATAGAACTATATTAATTAAAGTTAATATCAATGCTAGCAAGAATGAAAATAAAGAAACAATTTTACCATTTTCATGATTCATTATGTTCTGAACAGTGAACAGATAACTTTTCTGCTTTTGACTCCTTCTGTAGTGAGCATATTCACAGCTATTTCAGCATTTTTTCTTTCCAAATCTTTTATGAACTCTTGATAGAAGTAATTCCTAATGCTACGTTAACGATTCTATTATGGAAAACTTGGTCAAAGACTTGACAAAATTAAGCTAATAGAGATATTAAAACTTGTTCTTCTCTTTGTTATAATAAGCATCTTTTGATTCTAAAATCACAACTTCAGACAACATTAAAGATAAAAGCTTCATTTGTCATCTCTAAGTATAACCGTGTAGGAATGAGTCTCCTCAGGTCTACAATGTTCTAGAAAACTGATTAATATTAATTCCACTATGAATACTTCTTTTTTTGAGGAAGATTAGCCCTGAGCTAACATCTGCCAATCCTCCTCTTTTTTTTTTTAGTGAGGAAGACTGGCCCTGGGCCAACATCTATGCCCATCTTCCTCCACCCTATATGGGACGCTGCCAGAGCATGGCCTGATAAGCGGTGCGTCGGTGCCTGCCCAGGATCTGAACGGGCGAACCCCGGGCCGCCACAGCAGAGCACGTGCACCCAACCGCTTGCACCACTGGGCTGGCCCCGTAGGAATACTTCTTAAGAAGAAAATCATTACAAACTTGGAAATAAGTCAAAGAGAGTATATCAAATTCTTTCTATATCATACTAGGGCACTATTTACAAACTTGTTCAAGAATTATTTGATTGTTGGAGAATAATATTTGTCTTTGTTATTTATTATTTTATTAGAGATCAGATACTATTTTATTAGAGATCAGATACTATACATTGTAGATTTATATCTGATAGGAAAGATATCCCCAAAAGGGTATGGTTTTATTGTTATGGAGGACATTAGCCAATTATATCTAAAGCAATCTTGTTCTAATACTGATTTTTTTTTCCTACTGCATTTACTGATGTACTGATAAACTCCTTCTCAAATGCTCTTGGAATCAGCATTGCAATTTTACTTGTTCACTTGTTAATTAATGAGTAGAATAAAATCTGACACATGTTCGTTATGCATCTTTATGAGAGTTATGTTCTAACATTTTGCAAACTATAATTTGACAAATCAAGAAGTTGTTTTCTGAAACGTTTTCTTTAAATATTTAATTAAAATATATTGCATGATTACATGCTTATAAAAGAGTACACTGAAAAAATAAAGGAAAAAAGATCCTCCTTTATCTTCGAAATCCCATCCCCTGATAGATAATTATTATCAATTTGATGTATACTATTCTAGATCCATTTGTGGAAAATAAAAAACATACATATAAACTTTTACCTACATAGACACATGCACGTGCGCAAACACACACACACGCATGCACACACACACCCACACATGGCCTTGTGCCATGCTAGAGAGTCTATCAATGTAATTTATGGTCGGAGTTTTGGGTCAAATGATATCATCTTGGCCTCAAGAGGGTCTGCAGACTGAGGTCAGCCACTTAGGAATCCAAACATGTCTAGATGACCAAGCCCCAATAAAATGTCTGGACAGCAAAGGCTCAAGTGAGCTTCCATGGTTGACAACACTCCCCATGTTTTGTCACACATCATTACCAGGATAGTTAGCACTCTTCATGACTCCACTGGGAACAGACAACTGGAATCTCTGCGTGAGGAATTTTCTGGATTCATCAATTCCCTTGGCTGATTTTAATCTGTATCCTTTTGCTGTAACAAACCGTATCTCTGAGTATAACACTTTCCAATAATCTCTCTGAGTACTTTTAGGGAATTACTGAAATTGAGAGCAGTCTTGGGGATCCCTGAATAGGTGTCAGAAGTGAGGGTGACCTTGTGGACTGTTCCCTAACTTTGCAACTACATATACGTATACTCTGTGGTATATATCACAATCTCTTAAATATAGCATACATAATTAAAGTGCCTCACAAATTTTAATAGTTCCGTATTAAATTTCAGTATAGACACTCCAAAATGTATTTAACCATTGTCTTATTATTAGATGTTACCTGTGTTTTACTGTTAAAACAATGATGTAGCATACATGTAAACAAATATCTTTGTGCATAAATTCAAATATATTATTTTTTGCAGTAAATAACTAGACATGAATTATTGGGACAAAGTTTATGACATTTTGATAGCTATAGCCAAATCGTTTTCCATAAGTTCTTTATAAGTGTACACTTGCATTAATATTGTGTTTGAATACTATTTCCACATGATGAATTAATATAGGATATTATTGCTAGTTTAAATGTTTTCAAATTCAGTGAGAAAAATAGTATCTAGTTCTTTTTAAAAATGTATATATTTCCTCAGTATTATAAAAATTTAAGTGTAGTTTCAAGAGTCTAGTGATCTCTTACATTTTTTTCTTCTCTGAATTGCAGAGTTGTAGTCTACATATATAGTTCTATTAAGTCGTCTTTTTGTAATTTATTTGAAGGAACTTATAAGTTATGAATATTTATCATTTTCAAAATACATATTGCAAGTACTTTCTTCTAGGTCATTTGTTGTTTAAAATTATATTGATTTTAAATGTAAAGATATTCTTTGTTTTACTTTCTATTGTTGAAATCTGTCAATCTTTTAATTTTGTTTCTTATGTTCTGTGCCTTTAAATATAATGCCTAATTTTTAAATCTCATATCTATAATATATTTATCAAAAATTTTAACATATATTATATGTATTTGTAATATATTTTATGAGCAATATTATTTAAGGAAATTTTTTTTCATATGGAGAGCCAATCATCTCAGAAGCTTTAAATGCAGTTATTCTTAAAAAAGTGATTATATAAGAATTCATATACAAGACAATATTCCCATTTATGCATACTTACATTTCTGGACTTGTTCTGTAACATTGTACTATTTATATCCTATATTATTGAAAAGTAAAAATATTTCATGTTGGAAATTTTATGACTCCATTTTCTTTTTTAATAAGTGAAGATATGTTGGCAGTTAGAAATAAAACAAATTGGCAATCAGCAACAAACTAGGAACTATCACACCTCAATTTTTCCCACATAACAGATTCTTTTTTAAAATTGAGTATGACCCACGATTCACCACCTCAACCTTTTTTGGAGTCTTGCTTTGTATTCACAGGGAAGGGAGAGATTTGTTCTCATGTACATTAGAATAAAGGGGAATCACAGAATTAATTCAAAGTAAAAAGAGGATTGTGACTTTGAATGACTTTAATGGAGTCCTGATGATTTTTCAAGGGAGTACAACATTTAGGATGTTTCTCTCTTTATCTCTCTATCTTGGTTTCTGCCTCTGTTTGTCTCTCTCTCTATCTCTGTGAGATGACTTTGTTTTTGTTTTGTTTTGTATTTTACTCTTTAATATATGTTGTAAACTGTGATGATAATGGAAAATGGAAGACATGATGTTTTCTTATTTGCCAATCAACTTTCTTTAACTTATCCTAACTATACAGTGTGTTGATGTTTTGATTTCTTGTAGGGAAAACTTATGCTCACCCCAAGCTCATTTATCTCTATTAAATTAGTTTTTATTATTTTTGAAAAATTACTTTTCTAGATTACATTTAGAATCGATTATCATGTTTTCTTAAAATCTATTTTGAATGGGATCTTGTTGAATATATAGTTTATTCACAGAAAAGAGTTTGACAATTTGAGTCACGATATCCCAGAATATGATACGGGTATATATTTATTTAGTTGTTATTATAAAGCCATTGAAAAGCTTGACAGTTTCTGTATAAGATTTTCATCCATTTCTTATTAGAATGATTCATAGTTATTTTACAATTTTTGTTTTTATTATTAATGATCCTTTTTGTCTGTTCCACATTTGTAGTCATTCCTGCTGTTTAGGAGAATATATATTTTTTCATATGTTAATCTTGTATGGGAGCATTATATTTTACTGTCATTAATAATTTTTGTGTTTGAATGTCTCTTTGTGTATGTTTTTGGTAGCAAATTATGTTGTTTGCAAGTATTTATTCCATCAATTTTTTTCTCTTATTGATTCAGTTAGAACCTCTGTAGCACTTTTACACAGGGCCAATGAGAGTGAACATTCTGACCTTATTTTTAACTTTAATGGAAATATTTTAGTAGTTTCACTATATTAATGATGTTTTCTGTAGGTTTTAATACTAATTTTGTGTTTTTTTATCACAAGTTAATTTTATACCTTATAAAATTATTTTTCATTATTGAGTAGTGAATTCATAGGGTTATTCACTTGCTTCAATTAATCATGAGAATATATTAGTTCATCTGTTATCATCTTCCTAGGACAAACTCTACTTGGTCATGAGCATTATGCTTAATTGTATTTAAGCTTTATATGCTAAGGCTTTAATAAAATTTTTCAATTTACCTCAAAGTAAATGATACTTCATAGTATCATTACGTACAGATTAACTGTATGTTCACCTTGTCTGGTTATGAGTATTAGGATTATCCTACCCTCTAAGATTGAGTTAAAAAGTTATCTTATACTATGATCACAGAAAGTTTATATATCATAGGACATATTTTCTTGAAAGTCTGGTAGAATTTATCATAATATGTTTGTCTAATTTGGAGGTAGATTCTTGATAGCCTTTAAAGAATTTTTTTTTTCAGTGAGGAAGATCGGCCCTGAGCTAACATCTGTGCCCATCCTCCTCCATTTTGCATGTGGGACACCTCCACAGCATGGCTTGATGAGAGATGTGTAGGTCTGCACCCAGGATCCAAACCTGCGAACCCTGGGCCACCACCCCAGAGCACGTGAACCTAAGCATTACGCCACCGGGCTGGCCCCAGCCTTTGAAGTATTTTTAAGTTTATGAAATCATCCCTTCAGGTTCTATTCTTGAGTAATTTTATGCTATACAATTCTCCCAAAAATGAAAACATTAAGATTTACAAATTTAAAATTATAAAGTTTTCTATGTATTTGTGATTATGCTCCCTCTCTTCATTCTTTATCTTTTATGTTGTTGTTTTAGTGGTTTAGTGACCTTTCTGAAGACCTATATATTTTTCCCAATCCAGCATAGTCATTATTATGTTCTGTTTGGTTTACTATTTTCTTCATGTTTATTGATTTCTTTTTTTTTTTTTTTTTTGTGAGGAGGATCAGCCCTGAGCTAATATCTGCCAATCCTCCTCTTTTTTTGCTGAGGAAGACTGGCCCTAGGCTAACATCCATGCCCATCTTCCTCTACTTTATATGGGACGCCACCACAGCACGGCTTGCCACGCGGTGCGCTCCCAGGATCCAAACCGGCGAACCCTGGGCCACCACAGTGGAGCCCCCGCACTTAACCGCTTGGGCCACCGGGCCGGCCCCTTTATTAATTTCTTTTTTCAATTTTTTTATGTTATTTATTATTATGTTCTCTTCTTGCTTCTTAAGCTTACTTGTTAATTTATTTTCAGTCTTTCCTGTGTTCTAGTAACTTGTTTTTTGTTTTGCTCAGGAAGATTCACCCTGAGCTAATAGATCCATTGCCAATCTTCCTCCTTTTGCTTGAGGAATATTCACTCTAAAGGAAGATCTGTGCCAATCTTCCTCTACATCTTCCACCACAGCATTGCTGCCGCCAAGTGGGGTAGCTCCATGCCCAGGAGCTGAACCTGGGCCGCTGAAGCAAAGGACCCAGAACCTAACCACTAGGCCACAGGACCAGCCCCTCTAGAAACTTTTTAAAGAAATGTATCATCTTCAAAGTTATTTCTTAGCCCGACTTTGTTTTTATTGTGTAGTGTTTTCATTATAATTCATTTCCAAATAGCCCATAAATCATTTCTTTTCTCGTTAACCTAAGAAATACACTTAAAAAGAGGTGTGTGCATATATGTATAGGGAGTCAGTGATCTCAGACCAAAAGCAACATTACATATTTTAAAGTATATAGCATTAGAAAAACCTGCTCTAAAATTTCAGATTTTTAATCAGAAAATAATAATAAAAACCAAATACATTCCAATTTTTAATTCATCTTCAGGGTGTTTTTACATTAATAGCTATTGTAAATAAGTGGAGTGATCTTGGAAAAAGAATGATTCTTAGCTCTAATGTCTGAAAAATATAGAGAACCAAAGTTTGCTGAGATAGCCCGTTGTCCCACAGAAGTGATGTATGGATAAACTCTTGCTACTCCAATTAAGACATGTACTGGCATGTTATCTAAGTATGCTTTGCTACTCCATGGAGCTGAATTAGCTCAGTCAGATGACTGTTGTCAACTAGTAGGGTGCTGCTTTCTAATACTAATTCTGACATGCAGTTAAGGGCAGGAAGAAGGGGGCTGGCCCAGTGGCATAGCGGTTAAGTTTGGACACTCTGCTTCGAACTGGCTCTGCCCAGCTGGTTGGGATCCCGAGCATGAGCCTACACACTGCTCAACAAGCCATGCTGAGGCAGCAACCCACATAGAGCAACTAGAAGGATGCACAACTATGACATACAGCTATCTACTGGGGCTTTGGGGAGAAAAAAGGAAAAAAGGAGGAAGATTGGCCACAGATGTTAGCTCAAGGCCAATCTTCCTCAAAAAACAAAAAGAACAGGAGGAGGGTTTGCTGGTAAAAACATGAAATCTTCCATATCTTGCCAAGAGTTTTTTCTAAGAGTGTTTGAATTATTTGGTATAAATTACTACAAGGCATCTGACATTACTCTAACTATAATTAAAACGTATATAAAATCACATTTTATTAGCTTCTCCCACACATATTTTCATATAGCATTATTTTTTATTAATGGGTATCAAAAAGTTTACATGATTTATATTTTTGCATATATTTCTTTGGATGTATGTAGTAAGTCACATCATTTCTGAGTATCATTGAGCCACCTCCAACCTTTCTGATTATTATTTTCAGTTTCTTTCTCAAGTATGTACACAAAAATCTACAAAAATTAAAGAAGACTCAGAAAGAAACTTTGACCTTCCACTAACTTCCTGAAAGAGATAAAATAGAAGGCTCGACCCAGGAAGGAGTTAATACCATAAAATAACTATAATATAATATAAACTAGACATGGTAGACAAGGAGGAACCTAACAAGGCCCATCTAATCAAAGCTCTCCCCATGTCCCATTGTTTTGTTGCAAGGTATGGTAAATGTTTGTTTACCAAACATTTGCTTTTTCATCTCCATGTGAATTGCCTGCCTCCCCTTTGAAGTCCCAAACCACTACCCCCAACATCCTCCTTTAGCTGAAGATGGTTTTTAAGGTAATACTTCAGCCATTTTGGCAAGTTGCTCAGTTTTGCTGGGTTTCTCTCGTGTACATGTTATTAAACTATGTTTGATTTTCTCCTGTTATTTTGTCTCATATCAATGTAATTCTTAGACCAGCTGGAAGAACCTAGAGGGTAGAGGAATGCTTCTTCCTCCTCCACAGTTTCCCTACTTTTTCAGTAAATGAGGCAAGGTTTTAAAGTGATTGATGGATTGATTGATTTTTATTGAGATATAATTGACATATAAGCAAAGTGTATTTTAAAAGTGTCTGCTACCTTCACAGTTGATTGAGCCAAAGTGTTGTTACTAGAATAACCACTTGCCTCTTGGTTGTAGCTAACTGTTGTAGCTGAAGGCAAATCTGCCCTGGTTAATTGCCATAGGCTAGTGGATCCCAAACTTGACCGCATATAGGAATTACTAGGGGAGATTTTTAACCCCCAGCCCTAACCCCATGCACAAGAAAAACCCAGACCAATGAAATGAGAATACCTGGGATGGGGCCAGCTATCAGTAATTTTTAATGCTACTCGGGTGACCAAATGTGCAGACAAATTTGACAATAACCTTGCTTTTTCCTAAATCTCAAATCTCATCCAGGGATAAATATGTCTTTAGAAACGTAGGTGTGTGTATGTGTGCGCTTAATCATTTTATGCCCCATCTCCCAATATTCCTAACATTGCAACTTGCATAGTGTTACTTTTAAAATTTTGTTTATTAAAAAGTTTATACATAGAGACATAAAGATGGCGGCGTAGGCAGACTCTGAACTCACCTCCTCCTGTGGACACAGCCAATTTACAACTACTCGTGGAAAAATTACCCCGGAGAGAGAACTGAAAACTGGATAAGAAGAACTCCTGCAACAAATGACAATCCTAATTGAAGTGGAAGAGGCAGAAACTCCCTTCTGGAGAGGAAAAACGCCGCCTTCACAAGCCGCCAGCGTCATGGCCGCCAGGGAGCAGCCCACAGGTACCCAGCCCTCCCTGGAGGCGTGGGGCCCTGAGCCGGGAGTGCCCCCGCTGGGGGCATTTTGTGGGCCCAGCACAATCGAGATGAGTGGCACAACATCTGACTTTGCCTGCTACTAAAACATTGGGGACACTCCCAGAAAATCTGGTTCACAAAGAAAAAAAACCAGCTCTTAAAGGGCCCATGCGCAAACTCACCCATTTCAGTAAGCAACCAAAAATCAGCAGAAAGAAAGATGCACAGTGCTTTGGTGAAAAGAGACTCACCTGATATGCCCTGAATGCATCTCAGTGAGAGGTGAGACCTCTCCAGGGACTGGGACATGGTGGCAGCCATTGTTGTGGCCTGGTGTGGGCATGCTGACACAGACGCCATTGGAGTTCTCCCTGAGGCCTGCTAGCCCAGGTCTGCCCCACCCGCTAGAGCACCGATTTAATGCAGCTCAGCCAGGGCAGGCAGCCCACCCTAGAGACTGGCCCCACCCAACAACAAGCCCTCAGGCAACTTGTGGGCCTGCATAGATTGGTGAATGGATTCTCTGCAGCCTGGCAAAAGCCCACTTCAGTGGGGCAGGGCATGCACAAGGAGCGAGTGGAGAGTGTGGGGTGGTGGTGGAGTGTGGGGCTCCTGCCATGGAGAGACTGGGTCCACATCAGGAGGGCAGTGCGCACACAGGGGGCAGGACTGTGTTGACTGTGTGTGTGGACCTGTGGGTGACAGGGCTTGTCAGCTGTAGAAGACTTGCACTTCTCAAAGACCCACATAGGGGGTTTGCCCCACCTTCCAAAGCCTGAAACAATTGGGTGCTCCCGTGCCTGAGGCCAACCCCACACAGCTGCAATCCTCAGAGAGCTCACAAGAGACCTAAAGGCTGGAGGCTTATAGCATTTGTAAGGCCCTGAGCCTAACAACCTACCACACTGGGGGCCTACTCACTTAAAAGAAATACTGCAACACAAATGTGGTATTAGAACTTGCAGCCAACTGTGCTGGGGCTCCCCACACCTGATAAAGAGACTGAAGGGCCCACAACAACTACAAGCAGCTGAGCATTACAACAGCTGGCCAGGAGCATAACTTGGCCTCCCTGGGTGCCTACAGGGAGAGCAAGCAGGCCACAACAGAAGGACACACGTAGCCCACATAGGGGTCACCCCTGGAATATTGAGAACTGAGGGAAGCACATTGCAGGCCTCCTAAGCCATCACTTATATAAGGTCACCTATCCAAGAGCAGGAGATGTAGCTGACCCACCCAATACGTAGACACAAGCACAGGGAAAGAGGCAAAATGAGGAGGCAAAAGAATACATTCCAAGTAAGGCAACAGGACAAAACCCCAGTAACGAAACTAAGTGAAACAGAAATGAGTGACCTACCCGACAGAGAGTTCAAACAAAGAGTGTTAAGGATGCTCACTGATCTGGGGAGAAGAATAGATGACCTCAGTGAGAGTGTCAACAAAGAAATGGAAGATATAAAAAAGAACCAATCAGAAATGAAGAATACAATACTGCAAATGAAAAATTCATTAGAGGGACTCAAAAGCAGAGTAGAGGATACAGAAGAACGGATCTGCAAGCTCGACGAAAGACTAGAAGAAATTACCCAACGTGAACAGGTAAAAGAGAAAAGAATTAAAAAGAGTGAGGACAGTCTAAGGGACCTCTGGGACAGCATCAAGCGCACTAACATCTGTGTTATAGGTGTCCCGGAAGGAGAAGAGCGAGACAAAGGGGCAGAGAATCTATTTCAAGAAATAATAGATGAAAACTTCCCTAACCTAAGGAAGGAAACAGACATCCAGGTACAGGAAGCACAGAGAGCCCCGAACAAGATAAACCCAAAGAGGCCCACACCAAGACACATCATAATCAAAATGTCCAGAATTAAAGATAAAAAGAGAATCCTAAAAGCCCCAAGAGAAAGACAAGTTACATACAAAGGAAACCCCATAAGGCTATCAGCTGACTTCTCAGCAGAAACCTTACAGGCTAGAAGAGAGTGGCACGATATGTTTAAAGTGCTAAAAGGAAAGAACTTACAGCCAAGAATGCTCTACCCAGCAAGGTTATCATTCAAAATGGAAGGAGAGATCAAAAATTTCTCAGACAAGCAAAAATTAAAGGAGTTTGTCACCAAGAAACCAGTGCTACCAGAAATGTTAAAGAGACTGATTTGGGGGGAAAAAAGAAGGCCACAAGTAGGAAAAATTATCTATTTCCATGATAAGAGGGTAATGGATACAAATGCACAAAAAAGAGGTTAGGTATGATATCAAAAACATAAAATGAGGAAGGAGGGAAGTTAAAGAGTACAGCTTTCAGACAGAGGTCAAACTAGAGAGACCATCAATTCTGTTTAGAAGGAGAAAGGAACAGAGAAGGACTACTAAAACACTGAGAAAAAAGAAAAGTGTAAAAATGGCAGTAAGTACATACTTATCTATAGCTACTTTAAATGTCAATGGACTAGATGCTGCAATTAAAAGGCATAGGGTGGCTGATTGGATAAAACAACAAGACCCATATATATGCTGCATACGAGAGACACACTTCAGACCTAAAGACACTCACAAACTGAAAGTGAAGGGATGGAAAAAGATACTCCACGCAAATGGCAATGAAAAGAAAGCTGGGGTAGCAATACCCATATCAGACAAAATAGACTTTAAAACAAAAACTGTAAAAAGAGACAAAGAAGGGCATTACATAACAATCAAGGGAACAATCCTACAAGAGGATATAACACTTGTAAATATCTACGCACCCAATGTAGGTGCACCAAAATATATAAAGCAATAATTAACAGTATTAAAAAGAGAAATAGACAGTAACACAATAATAGTGGAGGACTTTAACACTCCACTTACACCAATGGATAGATCATCCAAACAGAAGATCAATAAGGAAACATTGGCCTTACATGACACACTTGAACAGATGGACCTGTAGATATATACAAAGCATTCCATCCACAAACCGAAGAATACACGCTCTTTTCAAATACACGTGCAACATTCTCCGGGAATGATCACATATTAGGCCACAAAACAAGTCTCCATAAATTTAAGAAGACTGAAATAACACCAAACATCTTTTCTGACCACAATGGTATGAAACTAGAAATCAACTATAAGAAGAAAATCAGAAAAGCCACCAATACATTGAGATTAAATAAAATGCTACTGAACAACGACTGGGTCAATGAAGAAATCAAAGGAGAAATCAAAAAATACCCGAAGACCAATGAAAATATAACATGCCAGAATTTATGGGATACAGCAAAAGTGGTTCTAAGAGGGAAGTTTATAGCAATACAGGCCTATCTCAACAAACAAGAAAAATCTCAAATAAACAATCTAACAATGCACCTAAAGGAACTGGAAAAAGAAGAACAAACAAAGCCCCAAATCAGTAGAAGAAGGGAAATAATAAAAATCAGAGCAGAAATAAATGAAATAGAGACCAAAAAAACAATAGAAAAAATTAATAAAACCAAGAGCTGGTTCTTTGAAAAGATAAACAAAATTGACAAACCTTTAAGTAGACTCACCAGGAAAAAAGAGAGAAGGCACAAATAAGTAAAATCAGAAGTGAAAGAGGAGAAGTTACAACAGACACTTCAGAAATACAAAAGATTATAAGAGAATACTATGAAAAGCTATATGCCAACCAATTCGACAATCTGGAAGAAATTGATAAATTCTTAGAATCATACAACCTTCCAAAACTGGACCAAGAAGAAGTAGAGAACTTGAATAGACCAATCACCAGTAAGGAGAAGGAAACAGTAATCACAAACCTCCCCAAAAATAAATGTCCAGGACCAGATGGCTTCCCTGGTGAATTTTACCAAACATTCAAAGAAGACTTAATACTTATTCTTCTCAAACTCTTCCAAAAAATGAAGAGGGGGGGAAGCACCCTAACTCATTCTATGAAGCTGACACTACCCTGATACCAAAACCAGACAAGGACAACACAAAAAAAGAAAATTACAGGCCAATATCACTAATGAACATCGATGCAAAAATCCTCAACAAAATACTAGCAAATCGCATACAACAACACGTTAAAAAGATTATACACCATGATCAAGTGGGATTTATTCCAGGGATGCAGGGATGCTTTAACATTCGCAAATCAGTCGACATAATACACCACATTAATAAAATGAAGAATAAAAATCACATGATCATCTCAATAGATGCAGAGAAAACATTTGACAAGATACAGCATCCATTTATGATAAAAACTCTGAATAAAATGGGTATAGAAGGAAAGTACCTCAACATAATAAAGACCATATATGAGAAACCCACAGCTAATATCATCCTCAATGGTGAAAAAATGAAAGCTATCCCTCTAAGAACAGGAACCAGACAAGGACACCCACTGTCACCACTCCTATTTAACATAGTACTGGAAGTCCTAGCCAGAGCAATCAGGTAAGAGAAAGAAATAAAAGGGATCCAAATTGGAAAGGAAGATGTGAAACTGTCACTATTTGCAGATGACATGATTTTATATATAGAAAACCCTAAAGCATCCACCAGAAAACTTTTAGAAGTAATAAACGAATATGGTAAAGTTGCAGGATACAAAATCAACATACAAAAATCAGTTGCATTTCTATACACTAACAACAAAGTAGCTGAAAGATAAATTAAGAATACCATCCCATTTACAATTGCAACAAAAAGAATAAAATACCTAGGAATAAACTTAACCAAAGAGGTGAAAGAGCTGTACACGGAAAACTATAAAACATTGCTGAAAGAAATTGAAGAAGACACAAAGAAATGGAAAGATATTCCATGCTCTTGGATTGGAAAAATTAACATAGTTAAGATGTCCATACTTCCTAAAGCAATCCATAGATTTAATGCAATCCCTATCAAAGTTCCAACAACATTTTTCACAGAAATAGAACAAAGGATCCTAAAATTTATATGGAACAAGAAAAGACCCCGAATAGCTAAAGAAATCCTGAGAACAAAGAACAAAGCTGGAGGTATCACACTCCCTGATTTCAAAATATGCTACAAAGCTATAGTAACCAAAACAGCATGGTACTGGCACAAAAACAGACACACAGATCAATGGAATAGAATCGAAAGCCCAGAAATAAACCCATACATCTATGGACAGCTAATCTTTGACAAAGGAACCAAGAACATACAATGGGGAAAAGAAATTCTCTTCAACAAATGGTGTTGGGAAAACTGGATAGCCACATGCAAAAAACTGAAAGTAGACCCTTACCTTACACCATACACAAAAATTAACTCCAAATGGATTAAAGACTTGAATGTAAGAGCTGAAACTGTGAAACTTCTAGAAGAAAACGTAGGCAGTATGCTCTTCGACATCGGTCTTAGCAACATATTTTCAAGCACCATGTCTGACCAGGCAAGAGAAACAATAGAAAAAATAAACAAATGGGACTACATCAAATTAAAAAGCTTCTGCACAGCAAAGGAAACCATCAACAAAACAAAAAGACAACCTAACAATTGGGAGAAGGTATTTGCAAACCATACATCTGATAAGGGCATAATCTCCAAAATATATAAAGAACTCATGCATCTCAACAACAAAAAAACTACCAACCCAATTAAAAAATGGGCAAAAGACCTGAACAGACATTTCTCCAAAGAAGATATACAGATGGCCAACAGACACATGAAAAGATGTTCAAAATCATTAACTATCAGGGAAATGCAAATCAAAACTACAATGAGATATCACCTCATGCCCATCAGAATGGCTATAATTAACAAGACAGGAAACAACATGTGTTGGAGAGGATGTGGAGAGAAGGGAACTCTCATACACTGCTGGTGGGAGTGCAAACTGGTGTAGCCACTATGGAAAACAGTATTGAGATTCCACAAAAAATTAAGGATAGAACTCCCATATGATCCAGCTATTCCACTGCTGGGTATTTATCCAAAGAACTTGAAAACACCAATGCATAAAGATACATGCACCCCTGTGTTCATTGCAGCGTTACTCACAATAGCCAAGACTTAGAAGCAACCTAAGTGCCCACCAAGGGACTAATGGATAAAGAAGATGTGGTATATATACACAATGGAATACTACTCAGCCATAAGAAACGATGAAATCCAGCCATTTGTGACAACATGGATGAACACTGAGGGTATTATGCAAAGTGAAATAAGTCAGAGGGAGAAGGTCAAATACCATATGATTTCCCTCATTAAGTAGTGGATAATAACAACAACAAACAAACACATAGAGACAGAGATGGATTGGTGGTTACCAGAGGGGAAGGGGGGAGGGAGGAGGGTGAAAGGGATAATTGGGCAAATGTGTGTGGTGACGGGTTGTAATTAGTATTTGGATGGTGAACATGATGTAATCTATGCAGAAATAGAAGTATAATGATGTACACCTGAAATTTATACAATGCTATAAACCAATGTTACTGCAATAAACATAAAATTAAAAATAAATAAAAATAAAAATAAATAAATTAAAAAAAAAAAGTTTATACATATTGTGCATTAGTTTAGTGGGAGAGCAGGTGGGCAAGAAACTGTGGATACTTGTGGGTATATTATTTTCCAAATTACAATTGGAATAGTAATGTCTCTGAGTCGTTAGAAAATTAGAAAGAGATAGAGAAGGGAGAAAATGTGAATAACTTTACAGTAGAGAAACCCAAGAAACACTATCACAGCCAAGTGACCAAGTGGTCAACATCAACAATGAAGTCGTATTGATACAACGAGATGAAAATGAAATTTATCTCTGTGGTCTTTCTCCCTAAAACACATAACCCAAGTCTAACCAAGATAAAAACATCAGAAAAATACCAATAAAGGGACATTCTACAAAATATTTGATCGGAATTCCTCAAAACTGCCAAGGTCATCAAAAACAAGGAAAGTATGAAAACCTGTCACAACCAAGAGGAGTCTAAAGAGACATGATGACTAAATGTAATATGACATCTGAATGGGATCCCAGGCAAGAAAATGGACACTGGGTAAAAACTAAGGACATATAAATAAAATATGGACATTAGTTAATAACACTGTATCATTATTGGTTCATTAATTGTGACAGATGTACCATACTAATATAAGATGTTACTATGGGAAGTCTCTGTATTATCTTTCCAATTTTTCAATAAATCTAAAACCGTTATAAAATAAAAAGTCTATTTAAAAAAAGTAGGGACACAGAATACCAAAATGTCTTTGCACAAACATTGTGAAGACAGTATTAAGATCAGCTTTCCATGTAAGAAGAACATGAAATTATGAAATTGCCTATTCGCTATACATCTTTTGAGTGGCACTGGAAATGCCTACTAATTAGAAATATTCACTAGGTCTGCTAACTTCCTCTGGATTTTATGATTTTTGACTTAACTAATACTTCTAACTAACTTCATGTGGATGACTTCCTAATCTATTTCTCTCCAGCCCCACCTTCCCATGTGATATCCAAAATCATATTTCCTTCTCCTGCAAACTTCTTTATAGATTTATTTACCAGATATTTGCCCAGTAGTAACACGATAGGTATTGTGTAAATCACTACGCCTCACTATCTTATCAAAAATGAATTTGTTCTTCTTTCCCTTCTCCTCCAAATTCTGTACCTCTAAAAATTTCCCCAATTTTTCAACTTTAGAGTTAAATTATATTATTCTTCAAATCCTATACCTATAGAAGTAACAAATCTTATTGACTTGCCCATAAAAATATTTCTACATGTTTTTGTTCTTAAGGACATCATTCTCAACATCCTATGTGTCTTCTATAGCTACTGACACTTTCTTTAATACCATCAATGACCCCACTCATCTCTACCCCTAGTACAATCTCAACCTTCATCATCACCTTCTCTACACAAACAAACTGCAATGACTCCCTATTTCCTGGCAAAACAAGAAAGAATTTCGGATCTTGACAATCAAGGTATTTCATATTCTAACCCCAAACTATCAATCTTATTTCTTATTTTCCATAACATAAATGTCTTGCTCTGAAAGTTAGCACCTTATTGTCAAATAAACCTGTTGTTTGTATTCCTGCTATTGTGACTTTTTGTCTTTCTTTTAATCTCACAGCAAATCCTCCCTCACAATAATGGTTCTTTTCCTACCCCTGTGGTTTGTGCACTCATCATTTTTCATCAAAACTCCAAAGATTTTTTAGAATAAATAAGATAATTTAGCCAAATTATGTTATACCTTATTCTAGATGTTGCTCAAGTTTGAATATTATCTTCTTGAAAACAGATGTTGTTTCAAATGATATTCAAATATCTGTCCCCCTCCAAGGAATTCTTTATGAAAATTTAAATACCTCAGGGAGACATAAATAATTGTGAATAAATTAACATGCATTTATACTCCAACAGGGACAATTTTTGTTTTTAGAGTAGTTAATAGATCCCAGAGGGAACGGGAAATTAAATTGGGAAGAAAAATTCCAAAGATTGGAGAAATCTACAGATGGGCAATGGAAGACCAGAGTGAGGGACTCTGACAACCAAGTCACTAGTTTGACAGCTCTAGGCACTCAGGAAATAGGAAAATTCTAGTTGAGGAGTAAGGGAGCACCATTCTAGTGTGATCTCCTGTGAAATTATGAAATGCTCAGCTGTAGCACCTGTTGAGATGTTAAAAAAGAAAATACATTGACTCCAATCCTTGTAGGACTCCTGACTAGGTGTTTTTCCTTTGTCATCAAATTTCCAGGTTTCCTAACTACTAAAGAGAGGTGAAAACCAGATCTCTCATCTCTGAAGGATCCAATAGGGATTGCTAAGTTTATCCTGATCTCAGAAGTACTTCAAAGAGATGTCTACCTGGAAGCATGTAACCCACTCTTGACTTGGGATGTTAACTTGCCAACTGATGCTCATATTTTTTTCTTAGATACAAAGGAGACATCTATACCTAGGCCATCTGAAAAATCACATAGGAATATCATTAGAGAGAGTAAATAAAATGAAAAAATAATGGTAGGGGTTTAGAAGAAAAAATCTGCTGGCATCTAGCATTTATTTGCATTTGGTACCCAAATGCATTTGGTACCCAAAATTTAACGACTTGAAGCCATTTTCTTATTATTAAAATGCTGCTCTAGACTCAGAAAATTTTTCCGTAATCTAGCTGCATTTAACAAGACATTAGAAAGACCTAAAGTCCATAAAGGATGAGGATGTCACCAAGAAAACGGGTATTGATCACAATAAATACCAGCCCCAAATTACTGACATGAAGCTCTTTTTATCAATCAGAAGAATAGGTTGTGATATTATTATTAAAAGCTTATAAATTAAGAGATATTTCTATAGATTAATATACTTCAGTTTTGGAAGATTTTCCACTTAAAGTCTAGTTAAGCATTTTTGTACTGGTCTCATAGTGAAAGTTTTATTGTCCTCTGGAAAGAGTATTTTGGAAGTATTTCAGACTAATTATCATGAGGGAGCCTGTAGTGGGAGAATCAACCAGTCAGTAATTCCAAGTAGACAGAAAGTAAATGAGGACACTAGATATTTAGGAAGTAGTTAAGAACATGCTTGGAGGAAACAGAGTGACAGATAATATATGGGGAAGAAAGATGTGGTTGACCTACTGAGGTCTTGGCAGGTTGGTGAGAACTAACTACACAGATATAACTAAACAGAACAGTAAGAATTTAAATTGAGGATCCTGAGGACCAATCTGATAAACTACTATAAGAGAATGAACAATAAAGGAAAATTTTTGGTCAGTAATATTAAAGTACGAATCCAAATATCCATAGTATTTTCATTTGGAAATCTCCCATTTATTTGGTAATGCATAACAAGATCCAAAAGTAAAGAGAATTCCAATGGAGGTGAGTGCACGTATTTCCTTGAATGCAATTCAGCAACAACTTTAGCTGCTCAGAAGCCACATTCACCATAATGATCCTGAGTACATATATCAGTATACCATTTTAGGCATGAAATGTTTTCAGAAATTTCAAACAAACAAGAAAAAAATCAAATGGGAACAATATCCTCATTATGGTGAATATTTACTGTTGTCTCCCTATGTTGTTTGAGAGGGTACTATGTATAGATTACATCAACAGTCTCTTTCTCTGTCTCCCCATCATGTTTGGCCAGGGGGAGGCGCTGGCAGGAGATGGGAAAGTGGGGAAGGAGTGAGGTAGGGTTATTTATTCGTCTGACTCTCTCTCGGCTAACTTGCATGAGTTGTTGCTATGTCTACCAAAGACATGATTTCTCTTTGGTTTCTCCTTATAGCTTTTCTCCTTATAGCCCATGGTTTCTCCTTACAGCTTTTCTAGTAATTACTCCCTTCGCTTGTCCCTCCAGGCCTAGGCTTAGTTATAGCTCCCTGCTGCTTCTAGTCTTGGGGTAATGCACTATCCTTTTGCTGTTGTTGTTGTTCCCCTAAACCCTACCCATAAATTTGTAAATAATCCTTTTGTTAAACTCTCCTCCTTTATCTAACCTGAATGTGACATGTCTTTCCTATTGGGACCCTGACTGATAAAAGTATAAATCACAAAATCAAAAAGGAAATTAAGGACTTTATGTTAAATGCAATAATCCAATGCATATATTAAGGAAAACTATTGCTATTTAGGTAGAATTATAGTTACCATAATAACATAAGATTCATATTTATATGATTAGTATTCAAAAGGTATCATAACAGTATGTTAAGAATTTAGTGATGAAAATGTCAAGTAGGAGCAACAGCTGAGAAGCCACTAGAAATCCCACTATCAAATTTCTCCAACTTGCTTGAGAGAAACAACTTCATCACAGACTTTACTACCACCCATCCATCCCTTCCTTCTCAGGTGACATTAGATAAAAATTAGAGAGGGAAAAGGAATAATCAAATTTGGGGAGGGCGGTGTTCATGAAGAAAAGTCAGTCCCTCAAATTAGGTTGCTTCCCTTCTCGAAAACACAGGCACAGAGGCTCAAGATGTAATGCATGAATATATAACTCATTAGCCATCTAATTTTTTGATATTCCTCTGTTCTACCAAAAACAGGGAAAGATCTTTGTGAAGAGGTGGAATGATTGGGAAGAGTCAAGGTGAGAGGGGACATGATAATTTATGTCGATTTCAAGGTTCATGAGAAATACAGAATTAGGTCTTACTGGTGCACACAGGCACAATTGCAGAGAGCCAGAAAGGTATATGGGTTAGAGAGCCCACACTCTGGATGCATAGACCAAATTGGAGTGCCATGACAAAAAATGACTAAGAAGACTAAAAATTCTGAGCTGAGATTTGTTTTGCTTTGTTTTGAATTATTTCTTTGAGGCCATATTGGCTTATAACATTGTGTAAATTCCAGATGTACATTATTATACATCAGTTTCTGTATAGACTGCATCACTGCTCCACTCTCGCCACTCTTATTCAACATAGTACTGGAAGTTTGAGCCAGAGCAATCAGGTAAGAAAAAGAATTAAAAGGGATCCAGATTGCAAAGGAAGAAGTGAAACTATCACTGTTTGCAGATGAGATGATTCTATATATAAGATATTTTTAAGAAGATTGTTATTACCCAGCAAGAAGAGAAGTTGCTAATAAATGTTAGAATATATAAAACACAGACTAGGAATCTTCGTTCACGTTGTGGAAAGTATTGGTATTTATTAGCAGGGAGTATAAAATAGTGATCACCCTCTGGTGTTGGCTAAGAATGCTATTTATTACAAATCAGTGGTATATGAGGAAGTGCCAATTAAAGGATATTTGTACCCCATAGCTATATATTGCTATCAGTGAATGACAGTCTATGGTTATAATCTTACAGAATATACGTATAGACTTCAATCACGTATATGACTCAGAGATGAAGAGTAACAAAGTTTGATATCAATATACACACACTTAAAATGGAAATGCAGTGTTTTGTTTAAACTAAGGCAAAAAATCTCACACAATATATTTAATTGAATGCTCTTCCAAGCTTCATGTGGTCTAATCAATCTTCCATTCAACCTAGAACTTCCTTCTATAATACCCTTGGTAAATTGCTTTCCTATATTTATTTAAAACATCCAATTTATAAGTGAATGGTTACTCCGTAAACTCTTAAAATACACTATCACCAGATTTCATTGATAAAAATCGTCCTCTTGAGGAAATGAAATTTGATACTATGAAATGCCCACATAATGATCCTAAAATTTGGCTGTCTGTAGCCATGTGGTACAAGTGTACATGACAGCAGGCCATTATACATAAGAAGGTGCTATTTGAATATCTATGTTTTAGTCAGCTCGAGCTGCTATAACAAAATACCACAGACTCCATGGCTTAAACAACAACATTTATTTCTCACAGTATCAGAGACTGGAGGTCCACAATCAGGGTGCCAGCAGTGTTTCTGATGAGAGCTCTCTCCCCCTGGCTTGTAGACTGCTCACTACTAGCTATGTGCTCATGTGATTCTTCCTTTTTATTATAAGGGTGCTAATCTCATTTTGAGGGCCCCACCCTCATGACCTCATCTAACCCTAATTACCTACTAAGAGTCTCATCTCCAAATGCCATCACATTAGAGGTTAGGGCTTGAACATATAAATTTGAGGGAGACACATTCAGTTCCCAGCAATCTGAAATGATTTCATTTCATTTCAGATGAAGTAAAGGGTATTCATTGTCATTGTACTCATGAACCCTGAAAAATGACATTGGTTTGTCAGTGTGCCTCTAAAAATGCCATGCTTACAGTTTAGCTAGGTTATCAGTGTCTAAAACTTTTTTGAGATCAATTATTTATTTTGAAAATCTGAGCATCATGTTGCATAGTTATTATGATGTTTACATATTTCTTTTTGGTTTATTTTAAATTGTGGCCAAAACGAAATTCCCCGGATGTTGTTCAACTGCTGCCAAATTAGTTTAGTTTTTTTTTAAATTTATTGAGAAGAACAGCAAAGACCAGAAGAACTGCTGATTTCTATTTATTCTTTAAATCATCTTGGCTTACCATGTAAATTTGCATTGAGAATTCAATTAAAACCATAACAGATGTCTGCCCTATGCCTCTGGAATTTATCTCTGCCCCTTCCTGCTTACCTGCTCTGTCCTTTTTTTGTTTCCCCCTGCATTTTCTCACTGACTTAAGTAAAACACTTTTTTCCCCTAACTTATCTCGAATTCTTAATGAGTCAGAATACTCCTGTGACTAATCCATGTGTGTTTGATTTTTAGTCTTCTTGGTCGACTACTTTACTTAGATAACACCGATTTTCTCCCCCATAGCTAGCAGAACATGTAATTTCAATCCATTTGATTCTCATAACTTCAAAACACTTGAGAATGAAAGAGGGTACTATAGATAATCACTCTAGGGCAACAGACGTAACCTGGAACTGTTTCTTGCACACGGGGTGGAGTGGTCACACTCCAAAAGCCCAATCCTCACTTGATGATATAAACAAATGAAAGGTTATTCTAGATTTTCCACCATAAAGACACATCTTGGTAATCAAGAAAATAATATCAATAATAATACTTATTTCTGAGATGAGAGTAAAATATGCTTGCTCCTAATAGGAACATACTGACTTTAATATGAAACTGATTATTTGATCCCTACTAACATTTATTTTTGTAAAAAAAAAAACCACTTTCTAAGAGGGTTAGCTTAACTCTGTCAGTAATTTTTACCAAATCAAGATAATCAGTGTTTAAAGGAACATTTAAAAATAAATATGGAATTTATACTCAATCCTTAAAGTCTGATAGAGGGCATTCATTTTCTTCACATAAACTGGAATTTGATAGCATATGTGTTTAATACAAGCTTTGGTTCATCAAGATTTCTTTACTCCTCAGGTTTATTACTGTAAGATGCTCTTCTCGCCCATTTTTTGTTTTCCTACTGGTTTATATAAGTATGCTTTTGTGGTCAGAAAATTGAGAAACACAGTACTTTAATACAAGTATAATAGCTCTCGTAATATTGCAAGAGGTAATAAAAGTACATGATAGATAAGACAGGGTACTTTAAGTTTGCTTTTTAGATGACCACAACTAATTACCACTTCTTTTCATTACTATCCATTTCTCATCCAAACAGTTTGGAGTCTACTTTTTCTGGAGACAATAGATAATGGTACATACATTCCTTTAATGTAGGTAAGGATTCACGACAGTTATGTGAAGTGAAGTACCAGTAGGATTACCCGGACAGAAGGGCCAAGCTCTCTGCTCTTAGACCCCAGGAGAGCCCCTGGTTCCCAGGGGTAATAGCTGGCAGAAACAAGGCTCCTTTCAAGAAGCTTAATCTTCCCGTTTTAGGGGTCGTATCTTCATGTCTTCCTCACATCTTAAGTATAAGGTATAGCAACAGCCAAGTTAGAAGGTAAACACATTTTTAGAAATGGTTGACAGAATTAGACTGGATTCGAATCACTACAAACTTAACTATACTGCTTAATTCTGAATAACGAAATATTATATATGCTTTGTGTTTTATAGCTGAGGCCTAGGCATCATCTAAAGTCCATATATTCCATTTTTATTATTGAAGAAAGTCATTTAAATCATTTTTATTTAGCCAAGAAGAGCAGAACTGAGAAAATATTAGAATTCTTTGCCCTATTATTAAGACATACACTTCAATTCCTCTGTGCACTCTTCCATTTCAAATAATCCCAAAATAAAAAAATCAAAATAAACATGCAAAAAGAAAAAAATTTCAATTAAGCTCTCATTAAACCTGTCAAAAGTGAAAAGGCAGAATTTAGAGGAATTCAGAAGAAAAAAATAAAATGAACTCTGAGTGTGTGTAGCTAATTCCTTCCCTTATAGACTAGATGCTTGTCTTAGAATATAATTTCTACCAGTTAATTCACTTCACAGAATTCAGAATCAACTAAGCCATTTGGTGATAACCAAGGGTCTTGTAAAGTGTATAAATGCTATGGCTCTTCAGTGCTTTCTATTGTAATTTTTTTTTTTAATTTTTTGTTTATTGCAGTAACATTGGTTTATAACATTGTAAAAATTTCAGGTGTACATCATTGTACTTCTATTTCTGCATAGATTACATCATGTTCACCACCAAAATACTAATTACAACCCATCACCACACACATGTACCGAATTATCCCTTTCACCCTCCTCCCTCCCCCCTTCCCCTCTGGTATCTATTGTAATTATGATGTTATAATCGTTGAGGAGCCGGTGACTACTCACTCGTCTCAAATAATAGCCTCCCCTTATCAACCTGTATGTGACAGAGGTATGCAGAAGATGTAGCTTAAATTTTAAGCTAAGCACTATTCAATTGTTAGCTGGGCTGGGCCCCAAATATGGGAGGGGAGGATAGAAGAGATAAATTCCATATAGACATAAGAATCATTCACTTTTTCTAAGCTAGTTGAGCACAAATAATTGTAGCCCAATAAAGCCTAATGCCAAGAGGCATGTACTCAGAGAAGCAGCAAATTAGACCACACATCTTCAGTACAATATCTCAGATCGGTGTTGTACAAATGAACTATAAAATGAGGCACATATGTGAGCCATATATTTGATTTTAAATTTTGTAGTAGCCATATTAAAAAGTAAAAAGAAACATGACTAATTTGGTAATATATTTTATTTAACACAATATATTCCAAATAATGTAATTTCAATATAAAATTAATATAGTATTTACTAATGGAATATTTTACGTTTTTTTCCATGTTAAGTCTTTGGAATTCAATGTGTATTTCAAACTGCACATCTCAAAAGACACTTTTCAGGTATCAATAGCCACATATGACTAGTGACTACTGTGCTGGATGACTCAAGTCTAGAACCAGCTCCATTTGGGCCTATGGCCAATATGTAAGCCCAGCTGCTGCTATGTGAGAGAAGAAAGAGTAATGAGTGAGTGAAAAAGCTGTTTTCCATCTTATACAGGTGCATAGTCCCTAGCACTTCAGTACAATGGAAGGATGATAATGGAAAAGAATTACAAGAAAAAATAATTGGTCGATTTATCACTAACTCCAATCAGTTTGAGAGAGGAGAAAAAGATGGTGGTTGTGGGAGAAGAAATGGTTAGGTATCTACTCACGCAGAGGCGGAATCTGGCCATTCCACTTTTGCAATAAGAAAGGTGAAAGGAAGTCATATCCGTGAGTGATTTTTTAACTGGCATTTCATTGAGCAACCTATATTGAATTCCAGCTCATTTTCCTCCTTTGGGCTAGAGTTATTTTGGGAGACTCTCGTATTTCTGCACCTCTTGCAAGCAGGGACAAGGACCACCTTTTTTTAGGACTCTATTTTTAAGAATGTTTGTATAGCAAACTTCCTTAGAAGATAGAGAAAAAGTTTCCTTCTGAAACAGAGAGTAGGGTTGCTTACACCCTTGAAAGATAGAGATGGTGTCCGCTGCTGGAGCTGGGGCAGGCAAGCTTATTGCCCATTGTAAAAGATATAGGGTCCCTAAACTCAAGATTCTTCTCCCGTAACACAACCTTTTCCATGTGCAGGCATCACTTCACCTTCTTTGTGTGTTCTTGTGCAATTTGGGACAAGGAGAATAAATGCAATCGTGATATTTATCCTTCTGGTTGTTCTGTGTTAGAGTCTTGCACCTTCTACCAGAACTCATGAAACTGTGGCAAGCTGACTTGCTAGCTTGCAAGTATGGTAAAATTTCAGACTCTTCATATTTTTTGATACCATTGACTATTTTCTTCACCAAAGTTTTCTATTCCGAAAACAGCAGGACAGTTGAGTAATGAGTTTTACATGTGCATAATGTTAAAGCATTTAATTCAGGTAATAGGCAATCGGTCCATAACATATTCATTTAGATTCTACTGCATTTTTAGCATTTTTTAAGCATTACGGATAAATGAAAAATAGATGTGTATGTATATATGGCATAGTATATAATTTAATATAGCAGTCATGGTTTAAAGAAGATGACAATCTAATAGCAAAATTAATATGCATATTTATGAAGAAAACTTAACAAATGAATACTCAATACAGATGCATACAGGCAAATTAAAAGGGTGAATTAGCACTTCAGATTCAGTAAATGTAGAAGAAAAGCTGTTCAGACATAAGATGTAACAATATCCTTTAGAGAAAAAAGTCGGAATGTATAAAGGAAAGGTTGGAGCTACATACTCAAGAGAAAAACGGAAAAATCGTGAAAGTAAGAATTTTATGTACACATAGGTGAGGAAAACAATCCATATTGAGGAGCAGGCACAGAAGATGGAGCAAATGACAGCAAATTGCAAGAGGCCTTTAATCTCAGTCGAAGGAGTTTTCTCTTTGTCTTATAGTGAATAGGGAGTCATTGGAAACTAGCTAAAATTGTAAGTAATTGTGGTTTTAGGAAACTGAATCTGAGAGATCACATAATAAAGCAGTGTGACTTTTTAACATCCTAGAATGTACCTGGGAAGCTTGAGGTTAATATATATGATATTTTCACAACATTGGTTTTTAATGGGTATGTATAGTTTTCTGAATTATTTTCTCACAATGAAAACGACCATTGTGCTCTGTTGATTTACTGTTGACAATATATTTCTAAAACTCATTAGTAGACTCCTAAAAATAACAAAAAATAACAGCAAAGTTATAGGTTACAGAGGAAAGAGTGCTTTTAGCTCAATGTAGCATACGGTTAAATCCTTAACCAGTAAATACATGTATGAATGGTGAGGAGATATTCTTATTTTCTCATAAGATTCAATGTTTCAGTTCAGGAGATGAAGGAATAAGGAGTGAAAATAGTACAAAAAAAAAAAAAAGAAAGGAAAGTTAATGAACACGCAGATTAATTAAGACTGCTTTTGCAAATAATCTTTGCATTTTTAATGGGCTGTTCTAGAACAATGTTTTTTCTTTGTCTTTAATTCTCAGAATGGAGTCTAAAGATTATGATTAAATTTCAGTTACAGAAAAAGAGAGGCTTTTCAGGCCCAATGTCACTTCATAAATGGAGTGTTTGATGATACTTGGAGGATAAACCTATGGTAATGGTATTTTCCATATATCCATTTCACTAAGTCTGAACACCTAAGGGTTATATTTATAACACTTTGTAGGCTTATGTGAAAATAGTATGAGTATTTTTTTGTGTGTGTGTGAGGAGGATCAGCCCTCAGCTAATATCCGTGCTAATCCTCCTCTTTTTGCTGAGGAAGACTGGCTCTGAGCTAACATCTATTGCCAATCCTCCTCCTTTTTTTTTTCCCCAAAGCCCCAGTAGATAGTTGTAAGTCATAGTTGCACATCCTTCTAGTTGTTGTATGTGGGACGCGGCCTCAGCATGGCCGGAGAAGCCGTGCGTCAGTGTGCACTGGGGATCCGAACCCGGCTGCCAGTAGCGGAGTGCACGCACTTAACTGCTAAGCCACAGGGCAGGCCCAGTATGAGTATTTTATCTCATGCTATCTCTGTCAATAACAATTGCATTTAAAACATTTAAAACTAACATTTTTGATTGACCTTAACATGAGAAAAATTTAGTGGCATAAGTACACAAAATACAGATGAAAAAGATGAGTGTAGATTCAAATTAGAAAGAAATTACGTTTGTAAGTGATTCAACCAGGAGCGAAAATAAACTATGCAGTATTGTGATCTCTGTAACAGTAGCTAATTATTATTGGACTAAAAACAACAATTAGGGTATTTTGCATTTTTTGAAGACCCACCTACCTCTGTGATAATTGCCAGTAGAGGAATTAAATGGTTCACTAAGTACCAAATTCAGCATCCCTATACCACAGAGAACAATCCTTGCTAACTGAAATGTGATGCGTTAACTGCTTGGCAATCAAAGATATTCTTTATTTTCCTAAAACAGATGTGGACTGGTGAATATGCCTCAATGTTATGCTTATTTCACTTTAGAATTATCAAAGAATTAACACTGAACTATTTTAAATTCTGTCTACCCTTGTGGGTGAATTAAATATATAATTATAGGGATGTGTGTGTAATATATATATAAAATATATATTTATTGATTTTATATTTATATAATTATTATATTTAGATTTTACGTATAATAATTATGTATTATTATATTTGGATTTTATATATAATAATTATATGTTATATATTATTATATTTATCTTTATTACGTATTATTTTATATATAAATGCATATGTCTATGTCTACTTATAGCTATGTATAAATATGTATATATTTACATAAATGTGTACATATATTTACACAAGCATATATTTATTGACTTATGGATAATGGATGAAATAAAATGAATAAGAATATTCAGGACATAAGACAGAATTCATCTCATTTCCGCTATGGTGGCAACTACACTATACCTAGACCTCAGCAAGCTGACACTTGCCCTGGGCCCTAACTTCAGGGGGCCCCACCCCACCCTGTGGAGTGCCTTTTATGAAATGCTCTAAGTACCACTCTGGCACTTGTACCTGTCTGGTTGGCAGAGATATCCCGTGCTTAACAAGGTGTAGATCTAGGTCTCAAGGAGCACCTTTCTGAAAATTTTCTATACCATTCTTGGGTAGCTGGGACAAGCCCAGAACAGTGGTGCCACTTGGGCAGGGTAATCTGAGGCTAGATCTGGACCCATGTGTTGTTCTGTCTCTGTTTCTCTGATTCAGAGCACTCTACTGCTCTCTACTCCATATCTATGGTAAACCAGATGTCTCAAGGAGCACCAGCTTCATACCTATGTGGTCTTCCTAGGAGGGTGGCTTGGTGAGCTGATCATACCCACTGGCAAGGATGTTATTTCTTTCTCAGGATCAGAGGGCTGCCAAAATGGTGCAAAGATGCTGATTTTGGTTGGCTCTCTAATAGGAAACTTGACAGGGATTTAATCCAACCATGTGTCCACGGGCTATATGTGCAGCCACTTCTGGTCACCTATGTTCTCTTTGAGGCAAAAGTTGGATTTCTTCATTGGTCAGCTGTACATAGCAGAGTAGTAATTTTGCAATGGCCATATTTAGCAGAGACAGCACCATGACAGCAAGACAAGTTCTCTGGAAATTTCTTAGAATTGTATGGTGAAACTGTATTGATTTGGGATCAGAGAAGGAAAAAAGAGGCCAATTTTTAGAAAAAAGATCAGTTCTATAAAGACCATAGAAATTAAATAAAAGTGTCAACTTATTTGTACTCCCCAGTAAATGTGGTCAGAGAGATATGAGTTATAAGTAATTAAGTTAGGGTAAGGAGCATGAAAAAATCTAAGATACAACGCAAGGGTGGCCAATCATGAGGTGACTTTGATACGTAACAATTTGCAGGATGGTAAAGGTAAGAAAGTAGATGAAATTGTAACATTTAAAAGTAACATTTAAGGGGTCGGCCCGGTGGCGCAAGCGGTTAAGTGCGCGCGCTCCGCTGCGGCGGCCCGGGGTTCACTGGTTCGGATCCCGGGCGCGCACCAACGCACTGCTTGGCAAGCCATGCTGTGGCGGCGTCCCATATAAAGTGGAGGAAGATGGGCACGGATGTTAGCTCAGGGCCGTCTTCCTCAGCAAAAGAAGAGGAGGATTGGCGGATGTTAGCACAGGGCTGATCTCCTCACACACACACACACAAAAGTAACATTTAAAAAAGCAAAAAAGGGCCGGCCCTGTGGCTTGGTGGTTAAGTGCGCGCGCTGCGATGCTGGTGGCCCGGGTTCGGATCCCGGGTGCGCATCGAGGCGCCACTTCTCCGTTCATCCTGAGGCCGAGTCCCGCATACAGCAACTAGAAGGATGTGCAGCTACGACATACAACTATCCACTGGGGCTTTGGGGGGAAAAAATAAAATAAATAAAATCTTAAAAAAGCAAAATAGTTTAACACCTCTGTTTCTGATTACTTTCCTATTAAAATCTATCAATAACTTAAGGATTTCATTAATATGTATTTCCCCTTACTTCTGGTTTTTGGAGGAGACACTCGAAATGACAGCCAGCAGAGGTACCCTTTGATTTGTACCAAAATCTAATTTTATGAGAAACCCAGGCTAAAGGTATTTCCCATTCCATCTCTGTGTACTTCTTATAAAGCTTGATCAGTGGATCTTGGTGAAATAAAAAAGAGCAGCACTCTTCCAATTTCTCTAATGCTCTTTAGTCGGGTTAATTTGATATGAAAACAAAAAGTATATTTGAAAGATACATATGAATCATTAAAATCTTGGAATGATAATCAGCTGGTGTACAGACCGAACAGCAAATCTCTGCAGACTCTTCCTGAGTCTCCCAAGAACCAATCATCTGATTTCACTCTGTAAGGTGTCTCCTGGGGTGATAGTCTCCCACCAACCCATATGTGCTTTAGGAAAAGTCTCTGCTCACTCCTCCACACAGGTCCTTATTTTCAGCCCAGCACCTGGGGAGGAGGAGAGAAAGGGAGCACTTACATAACTGAATTCCTGCTATGTGCAGTTACAGTGCTGGTCAACTGGACTGCCTCTTGCTGAGCCTAACCCACTGGCAGTCGAAGGAGCAGTTATAGAATGCAGCTGTGAATAGAGATGGATAACAGCGACTTCAATGACCTGATTCATTTTCCAATGAGAAGCTTAAGAAAATATTCAACATTTCTACTCTGGCTCCCAACTCCATAGCTGGTTGATAGAATAGGGTCACTGCCTTGTTTAGATTTCTTTTCTGGAATGAGTTTCCTTGCTAAGAGTTCAACAGGCTGCAATCTGTCTCCTCTGATTTTACTCAGCCAGAGAGAGAAAATGAAGAAAGAGTTTTTAAACAGATGGCAAAATATCTTTGAGACTGAATATAGATTCTGTGACCTCAACGGAGCTCAGTAGCAAACTTGATATAATTTAGCATAAAGAAAAGTTTTAAAACAAGTATAATTTCCCACTAATGTGTAAATATATGTACACCAACATGTATTTTTTTGTTTGTTTGTGAGGAAGATTAGCCTCGAGCTAACGTCCAATGCCAATTCTCCTCTTTTTGCTGAGGAAGACTGGCCTCAGGCTAACATCGTGCCCATCTTCCTCTACTTCATATGAGATGCTGCCGCAGCATGGCATGACAAGCAGTGAGTGGGTCCACACCCGGGATCCGAACCTGCGAACCATGGGCTGCCGAAGTGGAGCACATGAGCTTAATCACTACGCCACCGGGCTGGCCCCCTCAACATGTATTTTTATAGAGCAATTTATTGTATGGTTCTCATTTTACGTTAGACTTACCCTACCAGCAAGGGGTAGTCATTACATGCTCTCTCTCTCTCTCTCCGCTTCTCTCTTTCCCACACGCACACACACATAAACACACACACATTCGCACAGCGGTGTTTGAGCTCCTACTGCTAATCTGACTTGCGAGTTAGGGCCTGAAACATGGGAAGATACAAGTGGAAAACAAAATAAATTTAAGATATGACAGGTGAATGAAAACAGAAGACCGAGATAATGTTCTCTTTTAATGCAGCCTCTCCTACTTTCAACATTAATACAGCATTTCATGTTGATGCTGGGAAGCAAAAACAGGGCAAGCCCACTGTTGTACTTGGTATTACACAAGAAAATACATAAAAAGCTTTAATCCAACATAAAGAAGAGACCTGAGGACCATGCCACTTTCAATAAAAAAATGCAGGTTTCTTAAACTTTGTGCTATAATCTATTGGTGACTTTGGTAAGACTGCAATACCTTCAGGGTAAATTTGTATATATTTTATGGACATTGATTCTAAGAGTTATGGAAAAGAGACTCCAAATATGGAAATTGCCTACAAACAAGTAGTGCGGAGGGAGGGTAACATCAATTTGTACAACTTTTCTAAACTTAAACCAAAAACCTGTATTTTTAATCTCACTTCGATAGCCCAGGTACTTCAAACTCAAGTACAACATTTGCCTCATTATTTTCTCACTTCAAACAAGTACAACCTGCATTCACTCTTTTTCATTCATAAAAAGTTTTCACTGTAGTTGGTCTCTCTCTCTCTGTCTCTGTGTCTCTATCTCTACATTTATCTCTGTCTCCTTCTCCCTCCCTCTTTTTCTCCCTTCCTCTCTCTCTTTTTATCTAGTATTAAAGCCCACCAAATAATACTATTGAATTTTACTCGGTCATTTCTTTAGCCCCTGCCTCAAATCAGATATTTATCTCCTGCCTATCCTACCTGTAATGACTTTCTAGTAGCCTCCTTTTACTGTTTATTTGTTAATTTATCTTAAATATTCTTATTTGAAAATGCTCAGAAGAACAAAAACAACCACCCGTCAGCCTCTGCCATAGAAAGAGTCTCAGTCAGTCTTGCAACCACGTTGTTGTTATAGATCAAGGTTCAGGACAACTCCCTCTGGGATAAAATTCTGTTACTACAATCTAGGATTGGTATATTCTGTATCTCCAACAGCCTGTTTTTGTTTTCTTTTCTTTTCTTTTCTTTTTAAGACTTTGTCAGTACAGAGGGAAAATCCATCTTTTTTTTTTTTTTTTTTTTTGTGAGAAAGATCAGCCCTGAGCTAACATCCGTGCCAAACCTCTTTTTGCTGGGGAAGACCAGCCCTGAGCTAAATCTATTGCCATTCCTCCTCCTTTTTTTTTTCCCCCTTTTTCTTCCCAAAGCCCCAGTGGGTAGTTGTATATCATAGTTGCACATCCTTCTAGTTGCTGTATGTGGGACGCAGCATCAGCATGGCTGGACAAGTGGTGCGCCAGTGCGTGCCTGGGATCCAAACCCCGGCCGCCAGTAGCGGAGCACTCGCACTTAACCGCTAAGCCACGGGGCGATCCCCTGTTTTTGTTTTCTAATTTTCTCCTAGATTGTTAATTGTTTCCTTCCCCAAACCCTGAAAACAACAGACCATTGCATATCTGAACTTGTCAGACTAGACATGCAAGAGTGCAAACACACTGTTCAGACAAATATCTATCAAATTTTCATTAGGAACAAAAATACCCCAAATTATAGATACAGTCATAAAGACTATATAGGATTGTTTTCTTTCTTAATGAATTGACATTCTTATTATTAGGAAATAAATCTTTTTCTCTGATAATATTCCTTATCTCAAAAAGTACTCTGGTTGATATTAACATAGCTATTTAAGCTTTCTTACGATTAAAGTTTACCTGGCACAACATTTAACAATGCTTTTAACCTATCTTTTCTTTAAATATTTAATATGCTTTTCTTGGAAATGGCATATATGTAGGCCTTGATATTTTACCTAGCCCTTCAAACTCAGCCTTTTTTTGTTGAAATAAACTTTATTTTTTTAATGTGGTAAGAACATTTAACATGACATTCACCCTCTTAACACACATCATGCTTCACAAATCCATTGATCCTGGGTTTATTTACCATAAGTAATCTTTAGCCTGGGATATGTTCTAAGGATTCTCTGTATAAGACTCTCATATCAATATCATGACTCTGTTTACTTGGAAGCTAAGTTAACAAGGAGATTAGTATGAGTCACCTGCCTTGCTTCTCTTCCCATGGGCCATCTTCCAATAAAGAGAGAAACCAAGATCCGTTTAACTCGTCTGCCCTGACATTACAATATATATTCCAATTAGTTCAGTCTTCCTTGAAACAACAGTTTAACATTTCATGTACAGTGTAAGAACTTCACAAAAATATTTTTTTCATTTACACCTCTTCTTTCTTTGTGTTCCCTTCATATACGTTACCTCTATTAAAGTTATAAACCCAAAATATAATTGCTATTATTTTTCCTTTAAACAGATAATTGTTATTTAAGTATATTAAAATAAGAAAAATGTATTTAATATTTACTCATATATTTCCTATTTATTTCCAGTGGTCTCTAATGCTTTCTGTAGATGCAAGTTTCCATCATTTATCATCTCCCTAGCCTGAAGAACTTCCTTCAGCATTTCTTCTAGTGGAGGTTGTGTACTGATGAATTGTTTTGTTGGATCCTCCAATGAATACATTTTACATAATTATAGCATGATATTTACTTGCAGTATTCACATTACAGTTCATATCAAAATATTTTGTCATTTTCATCATTTCTATTTTCCTCTATGATGTATTTAGAATTATATTTTATATTATTTCCAATAGTAAAAGTTACTCAGGCTAGCTTTCTTTTAGTGATGGCACATTTTATTTTCATATGGTCAGGTATTATTAATTCCTTGATTTTGATAATGCCTTTGTGATATACTATGAGGTACATTTTTGTAAATAGCCCGTATATGCTTCAAAATTCTACATTTTGTGTTATTCCTGGTTGTAGTGGTTTATATGTGTGGTGGTTTTAAATATATCCTGAAATTCTGTGACTTTTCTCCCATTAAAATGTAGAGTCTACGGGTGAGCCTGGTGGCATAGCCGTTAAGTGCGCACACTCTGCTGAGGCGGCCCAGGGGTTCGCAGGTTGGATCCTGGGCGTGCACCGATGCACCGCTTGTCAAGCCATGCTGTGGTGGCGTCCCATATAAAGTAGAGCAAGATGGGCACTGATGTTAGCCCAGGGCCAATCTTCATCAGCAAAAAGAGGAGGATTGGCAACAGGTGTTAGCTCAGGGTTAATCTTCCTCACAAAACATATAAATAAAAAATAAGAGATAGAGTCAAATTTCCTTCTATTTGAATATAGGCTAATTTCATGACTTGCATCTAATAAATAGAAAGTAGCAGACTGTGACTGTATGACTTCTGGGGTTAGATAATAAAAGGAAATATATCTTCCTTCTAGCTTGTTCTCTTGAGATCCTTTGTTCACGTAACTCAGTCTCCATACTGTCAGGAAGCCCAAGAGAAGTCACATGCAGATGTTCCATTTGACATCCCCAGCCACATCAACCATCAGACATGTGAGTGAGGAAGACTGAAATGATTCCAGCCCTGGCCATTCTCAACTACAACCACATTAGAGACCGAAGTAAACTCCCAGAATGAGGAGAAATAATAGCAGTGACAGTAACAAAAATCATAACTGATGTTATTTTATACCTCTAAGTTAAGTTATTTAAGCAGCTATAGGTAGTGTGTATGCATTGTATCAAACTTGGTACTCATGTTGTTCAAATTTTCAATATTTCCATTTTCCCTCCTTTCTTTCCTTTCTTCCTTCCTTCCTTCCTTCTTTCTTCCGTCTCTCACCCCTCCTTTCTCCTTCCCATTTTTCCCTCCTTCCTCCCTTCCTTTTTCATGCCTCTCACCTGAAGTCTGGTAAAATCTCAAGATGTTTTTGCACATTCATCATTTTAAAAAATATTTCTGTATACTTGGTTTTCATATATTTGGTGCTATAATTTTAGTTATCTTTCTGGGAATTTTTTTATTATAACATTATGAAATAAATTTTCTTATTTCAAATAAAGCTGTTCGGCCTTTGGTGTATTTTGTCTGATTTTAATGCTGGTGCATAGTCTTACTTTTGATTAGCTTTTCTTGGTGCACTCTTCCCTATCTCTGAAACTTTAACTTTTTTGTGTTTCTCTCTGTTGTGCATTTCATGTGAACATCACACAACTGATTTTTTGTTCTTAGCAATATTTGTGAAAAAAATTTTTAACTGAATAGTTGAAATGATTAATATTTATTGTGATTACTAAAAGGTATGTTCTGTGAAACAACAGACTTTTTCCTCTTATGTTCATCGATTTATTTCCCACAGTAGAAAAATTCCTGAGACATCTTAGGTGCTCAGTAAATATACATTAAATGAATGAATAAATTACTGTTTTTAAAATTTTCCTACCATTGTGTTTCCTGATTTATATATACAATCATATGTTATGATTTATACGAACCATGTTTTATTTCTAGTTTTTTCTTCCTTTCTAAGTATTAGTGATTTGTTTTCCATATTTTTATTTATTCTCTATAATGTTAAATTACATATCCATTTTTATTATTGTATTAGTTACTCATATGTTTTAACATATACATTTTAATCAAAGAACTCAACTCTTTTTACCACTTTCCACCTTCAATGTTTTTGGAGAAGCGATAGATTCCAGTAATAAGGTATGGTCTCTGAAGTCTGACTGCCAGAGGTCAGGTCTCACTTTATGACCTTAGGAAAATATAGAACCTCCACACCGTATTTTCCTCATGTATAAAATATTGGAAAAGATCAATATCTATTTCAGTGTCATGATGAGGATTAAGTAGACTAGTGCGTATAAAGCAATTTGAAACACCTTAAGCACTATATGTCTTAGCTATTATTATTACGGTATAATATTGCATTTCCTCTTTCTTTTAAACTTCAAATTTAGTAATTTTAGTCAATAATTATTTAGATTTCTGAAACTTTACCAGCATTTTTTGTTGTTGTTATCTTCTGGCTTTAATTTTGTTCCAGCTCTATTGAGGTATAATTGACAAATAAAATTGTAAGATATTTAAAGTGTACAACATCCCAGCATTTTTTATTACAATTATTTCCTACATCCCATTATTTTCCTTCCCAGTTTTATTTCTTCTTACATCTCTGGTAGTCCTTTTATTGATAGCATTTGAGTGTTAAATTTGGCTAATATTTACAGTATTTGTTTGCAAACAGTTCTTCATATTGCTTTTACACATTTATGAACATTTAGCTGAGTATAGAACTCTAAGTGGAGAGTTATCTCCTTCAGACTTTTCAGGATATTCTATATTATTATGGATTTTTTACTGCTGATGAGAAGCCAGGTAAATCTGATTTTTATCTCTTTAGGACTTTCGTCTTCCTTCAGTACTGAATATTTCTCATCCATGATTGTTGGGGCAAAAATTTTCCCATTATGTTTATTTTCTTTTCCTGGATCTCCTATTATATCTGTTTTTATATTCTTATTATGTCTTCTATGTTTTTTTATTTTCCATACACATTCTTCTCCACCTTACTTTTAGTAATATTTTCAGATATATCTCAAAGTTTACATATTATCTCATTAGCATCTAGACTGCTAATTAACATGTCCATTGATTTTTTTAAAATTTTTCAGTAATTAAAAATTTCTTTCTACATGTAATTTTTTGCTCTTTCTAAATTTTACTCTTTTTAAATTTTAAATTTTTCTACGCTCATTTCTTTTTTATAGTCTCTAGGCCATCAATATCCGTTTAATAACTTTAAATATTTAAATTTTATGTCTTTCATGTTGTTCTCTTATTTCAATGTTAATATTTTGACATGCTAATGTTTCACTTTATTATAGAAGCTGATTCCATATTGGATCTTATGTGATTTTCTTTTTTGTATGTGTTCATCTATATTTACCAGGGAGTCTTTTTATTTTCCTTTTGTCAACACTTCTCTCCATATTAATGTCCCTCTGTGTTCAAGAAATGTCTATACAGCATAATTATGTGATTTCTCTGTCATGATTCTCTAGACACTTCACTGATCCTGTGAGATTATTTATGTTTAGTTATAAATTTTTGATTCTGAAACATCACAGTTCAAGATAAAAAGTCACATGCAATATAATTTGAGTTTAAGTTTCTCATGGGTTTACTTATCTTCGACACGACCCAAGAACACTTCTGAGGAGCATATCAGCTCTTGAGTGTAAAGTGGTTTAGTTAAAATCTGATTGATTCATGGGAGCCTCAGATTATTTACTGCTTTCTGATTGTGCTGGTATATCTAGAGGAAGAAGGAAAGGTGGTGGAAACTAGGAAAAGTGGATAGAGAGGAGAGAGGTACCTGGTTTATGGTAGTGGTCCACCACACACTCTCATCTTAGAAATAGGTCTGTCTATCAATATTTTCTAAAGCTATACTTTTGTCTCATTTCAAAAGGGTTGACTGATCACTCAGGAGTGAAGTGAATTAGGAAAGGGATATTTAATACATTGGCATTTGAATAAACTTACTGTGAGTCTAGAATCCCTGGATCTAGAGTGGATACTCAATTAATATAAAAAATATAGTTTGTATTTCAAAGATGGTATGACCATATGGACATAAGAGAGACACTAATAAAAATGAGGCAACATTTTAAATGTATTTTGTTCTTTTCTTTTATTATATGTTTTTCTCTCACCCTTCAAAATATTCAAACATAAACATTAATATGAATATGCACTTTGAAAAAATAGGGCAGATGCAATACTCTACAAATTTATTTTTCACAGAATAGTCTCCCAATCTGCATCTTTGAACATGAGTGGGCGATACTGAGAAGCATGTGGAAAATGTCATAATGACTTTGTTACTTTCTTGTTTTTACTTTATTCATCTTATTTTTACTTTTTTAATCTAGGGAATTCAAAACCCAAACATGTTGTTGTGCTCTACATTCTGCAACACTGTCACATAAAGTTTAACTTTCCTAATAGTCATCAAGCCCTTGAAGGCATTTCCAAGAAGGAGATGGATACTGGCAAAACCACTCCTACACAGAAGAGGACATACACTGTGTGAATTGGAGGAATATTGTCTAATAAATACATGTACCTACACAGCATTCTCAAAATTGTATGAGTTCAGACAAGTTTTTTTAACAGATTATTTTAAACATCTTTTCTTTCCATAATGAAGAATCAATTAAAGCAGATGTTTCTGACAGGTTTTTCAAAGGAAGTAGAGAGTGACTCACATAATTTCCACAGGGTGAAAGAAAACTAAGATTAAATAGAACGTGTACAACAGACCAAGGTGTTAATCTCCAGTGAATCTTATTCTCTCTCTCTCTCCCTTATTGTTTACTTAGCACTTTTTAAAGATGGTTCGTCAAAGATGATACTGTTCTCAGTTTCAGAATTTTATATTTTGGTTTTATTAAAACAAAGGAAGTCACCATCTAAAAGAAAACAACTCCAGGAGAAACATATTTCTAATTTGGGAAACCAGAGACTGCAAAACCCCCCACTCGTTGTGGGAAGTTGGGGCAGTGGAGAGACTGAAAGGTATCAAAGATGTATGTGATCCCCTTCTTAGATCATCTGTGCTCTGGCCTGCCTAGGTAACCAAATACAATTAATTTAGGGAGGAATTTAATGCTATCAACTCAACATAAACTAACAGAGGTACTTTACTCCCTTTGATCATTGATAACAACGGTTTGTTAAAAAGGTCAAGCAGACTTGATTAGTTTGTTTCTCAGACTTTCTAGCCAGTCATCTTATGCTGAATGAGGACATGTCCTTTGATCTTAATTGAAAAAATCACACATTGAATATAGGTAAATATTGCTTATGATATACTGAGAAGATATGCACAGATAAAAATATGAATATGAAAAACTGAAAAATATGTACAGTTAATAGCAAAGACTAAGATTTACAGGCAAAATTATATTTGTCCTAAGGTTATCAGTGACCACTCAGTGAAGGCTGGCATTGACAGAGGTCTTTAACGGTGAAAAATTGAAGATGAGATGGGATGATGTTCCTGTTATACGAGGAGTAGTGAGGAGGCAGTAAAGATGAAAAGATCTTGGGGTTATGACTTTCCTGTGGTAGATGTCTTGTTTATTTTATATTCTCAGTATGTCAAAGGATGCCAAATACTCCAATATATATTTGATGAATAAGTGAATAATGAATAATTAATATTTGTAAGCAGGAGCACCACATAATGAAAAATACACTTATGAAAAAGATAAAATGGAACAAAGAAAATTATAATGAGAATAATCAGTTAGGAAGCACTGAAACAAGAATACTGTGATCTTCACAATGAAATGAAAAAGAAGTGACAAGTTTAAGAGGCATTATGAAATAAGCTCACCAAATTTGACAATTGATTGGATATGTTGGATGAAGAGGAAGGAAGAAACTTAGATAACTGCAAGCTTAGAGCCAAGATTAATGAGACAATGGTTTTATTATTCAAAGACACTCAGAATAAAAAGATCTAACCCATTTAGATGAAAATGAAGAGTGTAGGTTTATACATGCTGAAGTGATAACAGAAATGAAAGCTAGACTACCAGTGTTTTCTCCTTTTGGAAATTTAAACAAGAGAAAGGAATTTTTTTCTTATGTGTATGTTTTGTTTTTGAATATCCAAGGCTCAGGAGAAGCAGCATTCATCCAAGAATTTACTGATAATAATAGAGACGGTTTAACCCAACAGTTACTTCCAAATGTGTCATTAAAACAAAGGGGTGGGAAGCTCACAACAGAGTCAAATACTCATTGAGGGATAGAGATCCCTATTACTAAAGTAAAAACAAGATTAATAGAGATGTTTCCTACTGATGCTCCTGAGAACTCCTTAAAGACAGTATATAACATGCTTTTCAGCATTAAAAATGTGATTTCTTGAATACAATAATATGAATTGAAACTTCCACATTCTAAGAAAGTATGTTAGAGAATGTGATTGCTTTCTAATTCTTAAAGTCATCCACATTCTAAGAAAGTATGTTAGAGAATGTGATTGCTTTCTAATTCTTAAAGTCAAACTGAGATGTTTGGGTATATATTTCTTTACAAATGCCTATAACTCTCCAAATAACCACTTAACAATTCGAATATGTCTGTCCTTTATCAACACTGAATCAATCCACCTATGAGAATGGTTATTAAATCAGCATTTTTGAATATTAAAGTATTCAGCAAGTATAAATCCATTATATATATATGCATATATATACTTATATATAATATGAGGTTATTGTGATTCTATTTTAAGATTTTCCAGAGGTTCTTATGGACTGTAGGAAATAAGAAGGATATTCAGCTGAGTATAAAGTGTAACTTGAATGATAATAATAATAACTGCCATTTAACCAACTATTGTTATGAGACTGATATTGTGCAAAGTGCTTCATGTATATTACCTCATTTAATCCCCCAAACAACAGATTTTACAGGTGAAAAAAATATGTTTCAGATGGTTAAGTGAATTTCCAATATCAGACGTCTAGTAATCCTTAGAGCAGGAAATCAAAGTCAGGTCTGGATTAACACCAAAGCTAAGCTGTCTGAATTACTAGGCCATACTGTGTAGACTATGCCACTATTACATTCCAAGAGAGGCAGAATGGAGATGGGGAACAAGAAAGAGGGGCTGGAATGGGTGATAAAAAATGTATGAATTAAACAGTGCATGTGAACCTCGAAAATGCCAAATCTTTAGGTATACAACCTCAGTGAAATCAAATGTATTTTGAGGAATTTTGTGGGAAGGCAAACTCTTACCAAGTTCTGATCTTAATGAAAAGGAGGAATGTAGAAAATCGGAAGAAGAAAAAAAGAAAATTCATTTCTGATTAGTTAGAATCCCCTTTTGTTTCATTTCTCTCTGGATAATATAATTTACGGACATTCACTTTTTTTTTAGTATATGCATATATACAATATATATACTTTATATATTTTCCCTATTATCTATTTTGTCTTTTGTTAATACATAAATAATTTATCAAGAATTTACAGTGTACCTGAGAAGTAGCAACTTGGACACAATAGGAAAAGTATATATCTATTGTTTATTAAAAAGATATTTCAGAGGCCGGCCCAGTGGCATAGCGGTTAAGTTTACGCGTTCTGCTTCGGCGGCCCGGGGTACGCTGGTACGGAGCCTGGGCACAAACCTACTCACCACTCATCAAGCCATGCTGAGACAGAGTCCCACATAGAAGAGCTACAACTCTACAACAATGATATACAACTATGTACTGGGGATTTGGGGAGAAAAAAAAGAAAAAAAAGAGGAAGATTGGCAACAGATGTTATAGTACAGGGCCAATCTTCCTCAAAAAAAATAAAATAAAATAAAAAGAAGATACAGCAAGCTATCCCCAGGAGGATCATTTAAAAAAAAAAAAGATATTTCAGTAATATAAAAATGGCATCATGAGATGTTATATTTCATTTCTACAAGTCGGGTTATATTACGTAATTCCTTTGTGTCTCTAGGCGTTTCTATTTGTGTGGAGAAGTTTTCTCTCCAGACATCTACGGTGTGCATTTAGAATGCATACTTACAAGAAATACAAGATTTTAAGGCAAGCAGGGGTATCAAGAGAGAGTTTGCAAGGTAAGAAATTATAATTAATATTTGAAGAAGTGAGTAATTCAGCCTAAATTAGTGACTAAATAGGTAGAATCTTTCACTTGTGTTTAGTACAGACACAGGTGAAACGAAGATGAGATCTATTTCTATGCTGATCACCGTAATAGTCTTGTAGACTAGAGGAGGAAAATATACTAGAGAAAGAGAAGTGTGATACATTCTTGACCGAGAGAGCGGAACTAGTCTCCCCCCTCACCTCAGCAGGGTCTCCCATGTGTAGACTTAGGTCTCTGATCTGAAGATGAGATAAGATTAAGTATATGATTCAATAAAATATGCCTTGATTAAAAATGTGTTGTAAAACTTACTCTATTTGTAACTCAATGAGTAGTGTTTGACAAGGTAATTTACCAGTCTGTGATTCACTCTTCCTTAGAGTGAGATGTATTCTTCAGCACTAGTCTGTGTTATCGCAATCCAGAGCGTGTACAGAGAAAATGTGACAGAACTGGAGAAAAGAAAAACAGGAGAAAAAGGGAAAAGAAAACACAAATGAAGACAGCATTCCCCCTTTGAGAGGGGGTCAATATATTTTTATTAGATTATGTTATTTATGTTCATGGCTGGACTATGGATTACAAGGTAGTGGAAGAGCGTGGAGAGCTGTGAGAGATGAAAGTTGAAGAATTTAGTACAATAAAACGTTTGCAACGTTAGTATGCATCAGGTAGTAAGAGAAAAGCTCAAGTACTATTCAGAAGAAGTCATTGGTTAGAGTAACTCTGTCTGAGGCAGTAAGGTGGAACTGATCATCAGCTGTTCCAGGTCAGTGAAGAGATTCCTGAAGGCCAGAGTCACCTTTCCCATCCTGACACCTTCTTGTTGACAGCCCACACATTGCTGGCTGGAGTTCAGGTCTCAAGTACCCTTCAGCCTCTTATTGAAAATTGGGGGGAAAAAAGAGAACATATTAGGAATCATATAGTTAAAAGACTAGCTAAACTCCTTTCCTATTTTGGTCTAAAGAAGCCTTGACCAAGTCAATCTGCAGATCCAGTCCCGTAGGGGCAGGAACAAGATGGGGCAGGCTGAGCCTGAAAGGGGTTAGTTATTATGAAAGGTGGATGGGTAAGTCATGGATAAGCATGAGTGATCAACCTGTGAATGTTTAGTGAAAGGATCTACAACTACTATAGATGTGAAAATGGTAGAAAAATACAAAATTAAATCAGTCATTATTTTTCTGGATTCTATTAATAAATTTTTGAAAATATAATTTCTTAAGGTGGAAATAGAGTAAGGAGTCTTAAGAGAAATAACAAGAGAAGGAAAAGGAGGAAAGTAGAAGAAAGGGGAGGCAGGAAATAGAAGAGAAGGAGCGCAAAGAAGTAAAGGAGAAGGAGGAGGTGGAATTCATTATATATTTTCTATTTAAAATTCTATGTGATGAGAAATATAGTAAAATTGCTTTCATTAGTTGATCTTTATTAAAACAAAAAGCTGATTCACTGAATAAGAAATAGATGTGACCATGGTAAGTTACTCTATTTTATTTATTTACTTTTTTCATTCTGATCTGAGCTCCTATAATGGAAAGGGAGCTCTGCTGCTTTCTTGAAAGGCTTGCCTCCTTCTCCTCACTTTCTCAAGGATCCTCCACATTTGAGCAATATTGAACAATAAAATAAATAAGTAGAATTCATTATTTTGACTTTTAAGGCAAGTACACATTTTTCTGTCTTCAATTTTAATTTCACTTCAGCTGTTAATTTTTAAAAATTTCCACCATATTTAGCATTTAGTAGCAAAGCAATGGAATACTAGGAAATCTAGACTGTTCAGAGCAACATTATTCCATTCCATATATGCAATTAATGACCATAGTCCAGTAGAAAGTATAAAATACAGAATTATGAGGATTAATATTTTTGTATAATAATGCTGTCATACATGTAGCATTTTTGTTACAGTATTTTAGACACATTTGTTTGTAGCAGTATTCTCATTTTGCTCATATATATGGTAAGAAAAGGAGATTTTAAATAGAGCATACACAAGGTTATATAGTCAGTTACCGGAATAAACCAGCGTTTTGTTATTCATTATTTTCAATTCCAGTTAGGAAACTATACTTAACTACTCTCCCCTACTGACTCTCTGTTACACTTAAAATATACTTCACTCTCTTTTTCATCCTTCTTTTTTCATAGATATAGGAATACAATTCATTTCCTCTGTGAGATTTACTTTATTCATTGAATAAAATGAATTTGGTTGACAATAATAAGTAGAAATATGTGCTTTACAGTTTCTCCTATTGTTTTCCCCATCACTCATTATTACATAAACAACATAAATACAAGACTCTTGTCCTTACCCTTCTGCTCCCATCACCTAGTCTTTTGGCTAGGTATAATCTTTAGCACCTTTGTCGAAGGTCATTTGACCATATCCCAGAGAGTTTATTTCCTGGTTTTCTATTCTGTTCCTTTGGTTTATGTGTCTGACTTTATGCCAATACCGTACTGTTTTGATTTTGTGTGATTGTGATGACTGCAGCTTTGTAGTATAGTTTGAAATTGGGGAGTGTGATGCCTCAAGCTTTGTTCTCTCTCAAAATTGTTTTGCCTATTCAGGGCCTTTTGTGGTTCCACACAAATGTTAGGACTGTTTTTTTCTATTTCTGTAAAACATTCCAGTGAAATTTTGATAGGGATTGCATTGAATCTATAGACTGCTTTGGGTAGTATGGACATGGTAACAATAATAATTCTTCCAATCCATGAGTATGGACTATCTTTCCATTTATTTGTGCCTTCTTCAATTTTTTTCACCAATATCATATAGTTTTCAGTGTACAAGTCTTTCACCTCTTTTGTTAAATTTGTTCCTAGGTATTTTATTCTTTTTGATGCAACTGTAAGTTATATTTTTTACTTAATTTCTCTTTCTTATAGTTTGTTGTCAATATATAGAAATGCAACTGATTTTTGTACGTTGATTTTTGTATGCTGCAAATTTACTGAATTTGTTTACTAGTTCTAATAATTTTTTGGTGGAGTCTTTAGGATTTTCTATGTATAATATCATGTCATCTACAAATAGAGACAGTTTTACTTCTTAGTTTCTGACTTGGATGCCTTTTATTTCTTTTTGTTGCCTAATTGCTCTGGCCAGGACTTTCAGTACTGTGTTGAATAAAAGTGACAAGAGTGGGAATCCTTGTCTTCTTCCTCATCTTAGAGAAAAAGCTTTCAGCTTTTCACCATTTAGTATGATGTTAACTCTGGGCGTGTCGTATATGGCCTTTTTTATGTATGTTCAGAGATATTCCTTCTAAACCCAGTTTGTTGAAAGAGAAACCAGGAAAGGATGTTAAATCTTGTCAAATACTTTTTCTGCATCTACTGAGATGATTACATGATTGTTATCCTTTATTTTGTTAATGTGGTGAATCACATTGATTTGTGGAATTTGAACCATCTTTGCATCCCAGTAATAAATCTCACTTGATTATGGTGTATGATCCTTTTAATGTACTGTTGAATTTGATTTGCTAATATTTCATTGAAGTACTTTTGCATTTATCTTCATCGGGGATATAGATCTGTAATTTCCTTTTCTTGTAGTGACATTGTCTGGCTTTGGTATTAGCGTAATGTTAACCTCATACAGTGAGTTTGAGGTGCTTCCTTCTCCTCTGTTTTTGGAAGAGTTTGAGAAAGATTGGTATTAAATCTTAAATGCTGGGGAGAATTCACCAGTGAAGCTATCTGTTCCTTGAATTCTGTTTTTTGGGAGGTTTTAGATTATTGATTCAATCACCTCAGCAGTCAGTAGTCTATTCGGATTTTCCATTTCTTCGTGATTCAGTCTTGGTAAGTTGTATGTATCCAAGAATTTATCTATTTTTCCTGGATTGCCCAATTTGTTGGTATGTAATTGTTCATAATAGTCTCATGATCTTTTGTATTGTGTGGTATCGGTTGTAATGTCTCTTCTTTCATTTAATCATTTTATTTGAGTCCTCTCTGTTTTTCTCTTGGTAAGTCTAGCTGAAAGTTTGTCTATTTTGTTTATTATCTAAAGAGACCAGCTCTTCATTTCATTGATTTTTCTATTGTCTTTTAGTCTCTACTTCCTTTATTCCACTCTGATCTTTGTTGTTTCTTTCTTTCTACCAGCTTTGAGCTCGGTTATTCTTTTTCTAGTTCCTTGATGTGTCAAGTTACTTTGTTTATCTAAGATCCTACTTTTTACTTAATGTGTGTGTTTATTGCTATAAACTTCCCTGAGAGAACTGCTTTTGCTGCATCGTTTTGTTTTCTTTCCATTTTCATTCATCTCAAGATATTTTCTGATTTCTCTTTTGAGTTCTCTTTTGACCCATTGGTTATTTGGAAGCATGTTGTTTAATCTCCATATATTTGTGAATTTTCTCATTTTCTACTTATAATTGTTTTACGGTTTCATACTATTGTAGAAAGAAAAGATGCCTGATGTGATTTCAATCTTCTTAAATTTATTAAGACTTGTTTTATGGCCTAACATATTATTTATCCCAGGGAATATTTCCTGTGTGCTTGAGAAGAATGTTTATTCTGCTGCTATTGGATGGAATGTTCTGTATATGTTTCTCAGGTCTATCTAGTTTAAAGTATAATTCAAGTCTGATCTTTTCTTATTGATTGTCTGGATTATTGAAGACTGGGTATTGAAGTCCCCTATTATTACTGTATTTTTGTCTATTTTTCCTTTCAGATGTGTTAATATTTGCTTTATATAGAGAGATGCTCTTATGTTGAGTGCATAAATATTTACTAATTTATATCCTTTTGATGAATTGATCCTTTTATCATTGTATAATGACCTTATTTTTCTCTTGTTAGAGTCTTTGGCTTAAAGTTGTTTTATCTGATATACGTGTAGCTACCCCTGTTTTCTTTTGGTTTCTATTTTCGTGGAATAACTTTTTCCATCTCTTCACTTTCACTGTGTGTGTCCTTAAAGCTGAAGTGAGTCTCTTGTAGGCAGCATATAGTCGGATCTTATTTTTTATTCTTTCAGCCACTCTACGTCTTTTGATTAGAGAAGTTAGTCCATTTCCATTCAAAGTAATTATTGATAGGCATGGACTTACTATTGCTATTTTGTTTATTGTTTTTTGGCTGTTTTGTAGTTCCTCTATTCCTTTCTTCCTCTCTTGCTCTCATCCTCTGTGATTTGATAATTTTCTCTAGTGGTATGCTTTGGTTCCTTTCTCTTTCTCTTTTGTGTATTTACTATAAGTTTTTGCTTTGTGGTTACCATGAAGCTTACATAAAACAACTTAGATTTATAATAATCTACTTTAAGATGATAAGAACTTAACTTTGAATGTATACAAAATCTCTACTCTTTTACTACCCCTCTCTTTTACGTTTTTGATGTCACAATTTACATCTTTTTCCATTTTGTATACATTAACAAATTATTGTAGTTATAGTTATTTTTAATGCTTTTGTCTTTTAGTCTTCATACTAGAGTTATAAGCAATTTACTCACCACCATTACAACATTGTCATATTCTGAATTTAACTATATATTTACTTTTAACAGTGAGTTTTATACTTTTTATGTTTTCCTCTTACTAATTAGTGTCCTTTCATTTCATCTCAAAGAAGTCACTTTAACATTTCTTCTAAGGCCAGTCTGGTGATGTTGAACTCTTTCAGCTTCTGCTTGTCTGGAAAAGTCTTTCTCTCTCCTTCAATTGTGAAGGACAACTTTGCTGGGTAGATTATTCTTGGTTGGCAGGTTTTCTTTTTTCCCTTTCAGTACTTTGAATATATCATGCTCTTCCCTTCTAACCTGCAAAGTTTCTGCTGAAAAATCTGCATACAGTATTATGGGGGTTTCCCTGTACATAATAAGTTATTTTTCTGTTGCTGCTTTTAAGATTATCTGCTCGTCTTTAACTTTTGACAATTATATGCGTCTTGCTGTCAGTTTCTTTATATTTATCTTATTCAGAACTCTGTTGGATCCTGGATCTGGATGTGTGTTCCTTTCCAGAGGTTAGGGAACTTTTCAGCCATCGTTTCTATGAATTAGCTTCTTGACACTTTCTCTCTTCTTATGGGCCCCTATAATGCATATATTGATCTTCTTGATGGTGTCCCACAAGTCCCTTAAGCTATCTTCACTCTTCACTCTTTTCTTTTTGCTCCTCTAATTGGAGGAATTCCACTGCCCTGTCTTTGAGTTTGCTGATCCTTTCTTCTCCTTGATCTAGTTTATTGTTGAATGACGTTGAATTTTTCAGTTCAACTATTTTGCTCTTCAGTTCTATGATTGTTGTGTGTTACTTTTTTAAAGTATTCTATCTCTTTGTTTAAATTCTAACTTTCTTCATGCATTGCTCTCCTGAGCATCAGTATGAATGTTATTTTGAACTCTATATCAGGCAAATCACTGATCTTTTCATGAAGGTCTGTTTCTGGAATTTTACCTTGTTCTTTTGCTTGCAACAGAAAATCAGTGAAATAGTATCATCCAACTTTATGTAACTGACTTGTAAAGAACACTCCACCTAAAAAAACAGCAGAATACACACAGTCTTTTCAAGTGCACATGGAACATTTAACCAAGATACACTACATCCTTGGTCATAAACATATCATAAAAAATTTTTAAGTATGTTCTATGAATATAATAGAATTAAATTAGAAGTCAATAACAGAAAGATATTTGGAAAATACTCAAATATTGGTAACTAAATCATGAACTTTTAAATTACTCATGTGTCAAATAAGAATTTGATAAAGAAATTAATAAGAATTTAGAAGTAAATAAAAAACAAACATAATCAATCAAAATTTGTGGAATACTCCTGAAGATGGACTTAAGGGAAAATTTATATCACTAAATGCCTATATTAGAAAAGAGAAAAGATCTCAAATTTGTGGCCTTTCTTCCTCTTTTTAAGAAAACAAGAAATACCAGAGGAGATTATATGCCAATTCAGTAGAAAAAAAGAAAAAATAAAGTTCAGATCAGAAATCAATAAAATAAAAATATAATAAAGAAAAAGATCAATTAAATCATAAGCTAGTTCTTTGTGATCAACAAAAAGGTTAATAAACCTAGTTTATTGATCAAGAAAAAGAGAGAGAAGATACAAATTACCAGTATCAGGAGTGAGTGTGATGATATAAATACATATTTTGTATATATTAACTAAAAAATAAAGGAATATTATAAAAAATTGTATGTCAATAAATTTGACAACTTAAACAAAATGAAAAAATTTCTTGAGAGGCACAAACTAATAAAACTCGCTTAAAAAAGAAATATGTATATAAATATAACTAGAATAGCCCTATATTTATAAATGGAATTGAAACTATAGTTAAAATCTTTCCAATAAAGAAAATTTCCATTCTGGATGGTTTCATTGAATTCTACCAAACAGCTAATGGTGAAGTTAAATCAAATCTACAAGAACTTTTCCAGAAATGCAAAATGACAGGAATATTCCCCAACTTACTCTCTCGATATATGTATTTGTGTATAATATTCACACATCCTATTGGTTCTGTTTCTCTGAAGTATGCTGACTAATACAATCACCTTAACTAAGCAAAGATTACTGACATATGATACCAAAAAAACTCCATAAAAATATCAACAAATTTGAATTTATCATAAGTAAACCTTCAGCTCTTCTATCACTGTTAAGAGAATGAAAACACAAGCTACAAACCGGAAGAAGGTATTTTCAAATTATAGAGAGAGAAGAATTAAGTACATCACATATGGTGGAAAAAATCAACCTACGATTCTTCAGAAATTTTCACTATGCTTGTGAATTTTCTTATCTACGTGCCTCTGACCAAACCTCTACAATGCTTTTCAGTGAATCTAATTCAGCTATAAATCTAGGGCACCATGGTAATGTCTTCTATGATCATGCTTAATAGAGTGATGTTCTGTGTTTACATAGGTATTGGTCAACTTCTGTACCGAATGGCACATTGATGTGCAAAGTAAATATCTACATGACATTAATTTAAAGATATCACATTTTTATTAAAAAATCGAAAAGACAAACTTGTAGACAATGGAAATGACATGAAGAATAGTCATACTAATAGCTGGGAAATCCATTATATGATAGAAATGTTCAACTACGATTGCAGCAAATAATTGATCTTTAATATACCATCTCTGTCTAATTTCTTCATCTGATTTGGTGAATTCAGGCAGATTATTCAATCTCTCTACATCAGTTTCTACATTTTTTTGGGAAAAAAAGAGTGACAATAAGTCAGGGAACTAATCGACTAGCCAAATTGGGCAGAATCACAACATTCAGTTGGAATAGTGTGTGTTTATTCATCTAACTACAAGTTAATGAAAAAATCACTATTTCAAGAAATATGCCCACTCAGATAATGAATAGCAACAATTATTAAATTGAAGAAAACATTGTCAAATATGTATGTTACTGCTACAAATGACAGTTGTTCTTGGGAACTCTTACATTATATATACAACTCGTGATATTTATAATAGCTCAAGAGGAGGACTAAAATTTAAAAAAAATCTCTCTAGATAAATAGAGATGTAAATTGAGATATCTATATATAATGTATACAGATACATGGACATACATGCATTACATACACACACTCGTATAAATATGTATGTGTATATATGAATAAATATGACTTGAGTTTATTGGAAACTTTTAAAAAGAACAAAAAAGTATATAATAAAAGTGAATCAGTGTCATTTCATACTCTTTCAATAAGTCTTTGCAAAAGGCTCCAATCCTCTTAAACAAGTCACTATAGAGATTATCACAGGGGTTGGAAGTCAGAAAAAGTAGACAATATTTTAGAGTAAGGAAGCAAAGACAGAAATATGTTTTGTATAGTAAAGTATGGATAGCAAGACAACAAAATAAATAAGTATTTATTGCATCCCTATAATGACTGTTAAATGCAAGAGAACATGATTCCAGTTTCTACAGACTCAGATATTGAAGCACAGAGAAGATAAAGTCTTGCTCGTAGCTGTTCGTGATTCTTGGTACAGCTGGGTAAAAAACAGCCCAGTTCTGTTCCATTTAACTTCCCCTGAAGCGGGGGCATTTATTTAAACCAAGGCTTTAAAAATGTAAATATTTGCATAGGAGGGAAAGAGCAGGATAATTGAGCTCTAAAGTTCTCATAATCTCTCTCTCATGGAAAAAATAGAATCTTTCTCTCTCTCATTTTCTCTCTCATTCTCTCTCTCCTTCTCCCTCTCTTTCTCTTGCTCGCTCTCTCTCTCTCTATTGAAAGGCCATTGAAACCTATTGTTAGCTAATTTTTATCACTGAATGCATAAATTAGAATGGAAATTCACAAGGGCCAACATGCTGGTTAATATCCTTTTAAGTAAAATAATATATTTTATGGGGATGAGTTGGTGAAAGTTACTTATTATGAGGTTAATAATCTGTTTGTATTTCTACAATCTGTTCACCCAGGAAATGCTAAAGAAATAAGATATCTTTCAGATTTAGAAGAATCAAGGGCACTGTCTGCTCATGTTAGAGAAAATGTTCAGTGTTATGAAACATGGAGATCGTTTTAAAAGATTTATAAACAAGTCTTCAAATAAGAGATTTTAATTCTAGGCCTGGCAGTGTCATATATTAGTTAGTTCCCTCATTGTCCATACATATAATGCTGTGCTATAGATTTCTTTAGGTTTTATATAACTTCCTTTTTCTATTTCAGGGTCCAACTCCAAAATAACCCATTACACTTAGTTGTTCATGTTCCTTAGGCTCCTCTGGGCTGTTACAGTTTCTTAGACTTCTCTTGTTTTTGGTAACATTGACAGTTTTGAGGAATATTGGGCAGGTATTTTGTAGGCTTCTCCTCTAGGGGAATTTGCCTAATGTTTTTCTCATGGTTAGACAGGGGTTGTGGATTTTTGGAAGGAAGACCTCAGAGGTAGAGTACCATTTTCATCAGATCATTTCAAAGGTATGTGCTATCAGTATAACTTATCACTGCTGGTGTTGACTTTGGTCACCTGGCTGAAGTAGTGTCTGTAAGTTTTTACCACCGTAAAGTCACTCTTTTTTTCCCCTTTCCATACTCTACCCTTTGGAAGCAAATGTGCAGCCCACGCTTACAGAGTGAGTTATGTTCCAGAGTTGAGGGCAGAGCGCATACATAAATTATTTGGAATTCTTCTGCCTGGGGACAGAAGAAGGGACAAATATTTGTCCCTTCTCCCCCATTTATTTATACACTCCACCATTTATTTATATCAGTAGTGGCTTGTGGATATTTATTTTATATTTTGGGATATAATCCAATATGATTTTTTTCTTTTTTTTTGTTTTTTCAGCTTTGGTCATAGGAGCTCTTTCTGTTTTCTCCTGTATCCTTTAGACAAGCCTCATCATTCTGTTTTTTGAGCACATCCTTACTTTTCCGTGCTACAAGAAACTTCACATTCAGCTTGTACATTTCCTCCCCTAGCCATAGAATCAGCCATTTCTCCAAGGAGAAGTGTCCAATTTTAAACTTCTCAAAATTTTACAATGATTGTAATATACCAATTTATACCACTTCTGAAAGGAATTATATTTTTGAAAGTCTAGAAACTCTATCTCCCAACACTCCATAAACTATTACTCTTGCAACAATTTAGAAAAGAAAAACTGCGTGAATTTACATGCATTTACTTTATTCCCTGCCTTTTCATTCTTAACAGTATCATTTTCTCATCTTCAATTATTTTTTTCTTTTATTCAAGGTGCCTCCTTTTTCCTATGAAATAAAAATGTACAGAAAGTGCTTTAAAGTCTTTGTATAAATGGCATTACTAGCTCTACTTCGCTCAAGTGTTCTGTCAAAGGTATTGGCACAGTGCTGACCTTTTTATACTCTAGAAATGCAAATGGTTTGGTTTGGGGCATATTACATTTGCTTTTCAAATAGATGTCCTCTATTCTAACAGAATTCAGGTAGAGTGTATTATAAATCTAAGAATTACAGACAACCCTCTTTCTACCATTTTAATATTAAACACAATTATAGCAAGCAGTGTACCTAGAATGTCATCTAAATTTTCCTCCCAACATGAAAAAATATTTTTTAACAGTACCTTGCAACTTCCTAAGATGTTCTATGTCAATGATAACCTCATTTTCTTTCCTCGCTTACCAAGGTTTTATTCAAATAAATCAACCTTATTTTACCTTATAATAGGACACAAGGAGAACATTCGTTGTTTAAAATGCAAAGATAATTTTGAATTTATACAAATTTACAAATCTCTCTCATACGAACCATTTGCTTTTTATCAAAGCATTCATCAGAGCTGTCAACTACTAGGAGGAATGTGTTAGAAGTGAATGACTCCTTTCTCTCCATCACTAAAAAGTGCAAACAAGGAAAAGTAAGGGCCCTGTAAGGCTAGAATTGAACAAGCATTCCTGAAGCATTCAAGACTTGGCCATCTTCTGTCTGGAAGGAAATATTATAAGAAAGAAGTGGTCATCTTAACTCTATTTTACCTCTGCGAAATTGAAGCCTAGGGCTCAAAGTAATCTAATTGAAAGGAGACCTGGTATTGCCTTCTGTTCTTATCACAGTGATTGCAAATGAAGTGGCTTCACCATCATTTCTCTGAAGTATGGCAAAACTGAGATTAAAGGAAAGAGAACTTCTTTCCTGAATAAAAATAAAAGATAGGTTGGGCCACAAAAACTACAGAACTAAAGCACACATTGCGTCAACTCATACGCAACTGCGTTCTAGGTCGATATCCTCACTGCTCTATGTTGATAACAAATTTCTCATTTTTAAAAATCTTGTTTCCTTAACTAGACTATGAAGTTCTCAAATAGAGTTAAAGACTTATGTTAACATAGGGACATTAATATATTGAGTGTTTGATACAATTTTTGTGAAATGGTATATTATTTTGAGACTTTCCGTATTTATAATCCATTTAAATATACATATTGACCTACAAAAATTTCCTGCAGAGATTGCCTACATCATAGAAGTATCCTTTCATGGCCTTTTATAACAGCCATTTGTTATGAAAACAATGCAAGAAAAACCGTCTGTTGTTTCTCTGTTTCTCCTGTCTTGAACTTATCACGTGGATTTTCCTTTTAGAGTACCCATGTCTCAAATGTCACATCACCTTGCTAATTTCTTTCACAGAACTCATCAGTTTCTGAAATCAGCTTATTTGTCTGTTTACTTATATTTTTATTATCTGCCACACTTCGTTAGATCTTTAATTACATATGGAAATTAAATTGGTCCTTTGTTCATAAATATTGTCCCAAGTTCTAGAACTATGCATTACAGAATAGGCATCCGGTAGTAGGCAAACACTACCAGAAATTGTGCCTCTGATAAAGTAAGATGAGGTTGCTCAGAAAAGCTAATGAAATCTTTGAATTGGATACACTCTCAATGTCCTATATAAGAGCTATAGGCCCCAAGAGGGAGTCAATTAATTTAAAAAGCAAATATTAACTAAATACTTCTCTGGTAACCTGAATGTAGACAGGTATTTAAAATTACGAAATAGAAACCAGTGTCTTACCTTCACTGAATTCAGAATCTAAGCAAAAGCAAGTAAAGTCAGTATGTTATTATGAAAAAATGTAGTAAGTACTGTGTTAATAGCAAGCATAGGGTGTTGTGAGAGCACAAGTTTCTGAAATGGAGGAAGGCTGGATTAAACAGTGTTCTCAAAAGGAATCTTTTAAGCATTAATTCCAGCTTGATATCATTCATTAATACTTACGGGTCCTCAGTTGTTCTCTCTCCCCAAAATTTGTCTTGGCCCTGTATTCTTTCTCTGTTTTCACTTCTAGAACTCATTTCAAACATAGACTGATTTTCCCTCTATAATTCTTATGTTTTTTATTTTCTCCTCTATATTGTCAATCATTTTTTTCTCTATGTGCCGCATTCTGAGTAGTTTAATATAATCTCCTACTTCACTAATTCTTTCTACTCTGTGTCCAATCTGCTATGCCAATCCACTTCCAAATATGACCTTTAAGGTTTTAATTTTGGTTATTGAATGCTCAAATTTTAGAAGATCTGTTTTGTTCTTTTTCAAATCGACTTTGCCACTTTTGTAGTTTTCTATTTCCTATAATAAATTCCAGCTTGTCATTTAGTGCTTTAAATGGGGTAAGCACAGTTGCTTTAAAAACTCTATTAATTCTAACATGTGAAGTCTGTATCAGTCTGTTTTTACAGATAGAGTTTCTCATTCATAAGGCTTCATGTCACTTACCATGAGCCTGGTAAACAATGATACTTGGTGATTACAGATCTAGTAAACAAATTCCAGGAGAAATCATTTGATCCCCCTCAAAGCACATTTCAAGACTTGCACATCCACTGCCAACACAGGGTCACATTTGTGTGAGGGTCTCATTGGAGACAACAATCCTTCAGGGACAGCTCATTCCCCTCCTTTTATTTTCTCTTTCCTGTTTCTTTTCCTCCAACGCACTTTTGGGTTATGTAAAAAGGATATATTTATTGCTGGTTTGCTCTTTTCCTGAAGATTTCATTTCTTTTCCAGAGAAGAGAAGAGGAGAGAAGAGAAGAGCAAAGGACTCTCAGTGATGGACTCAAGACCTCATAGAGGGGTGGTGAAAAGTGTGGTTTACTCTAGTTTGAGTAAACTATTTGAGAAACCAACTGAGAAAAATAGCAAGTAAAAAATATTTTAATCAGAAACAAGAAACTCACATTCAAAATATCGTTATCTGCCATCAATTTCTAAATATTGTATTTATTTCAAATAGATTGTACCTTCCCTCTACAGAAAAGACAATCATCCTTACAGGTTCAGGCTTACCCCCTAAATAAATGATAAGTAATTACATTATGAAAATAAATGCATCCCTTTTGTTCTGTTTCAATTAATTGCCAGACTATTCTTCTTTTGATTTTCTGGGAAGTTTTCCAATGTAAAACCAATAATGAATGTAAAGTATATAAAAATAAATTTTTTATGCCATCTATATTGAAGAGAGATGAAAATAGATATTGTCAAAGTAGAAAACTCTTCAGAGAATAATTAATCCCATCTCTTATTTTTACCCATTTACTTCTAAGAAATCAAATCTATTCTTGTACAAAGAACATTGTGCTATGTTCCAACAGTAAGTTTGCTTGACTTTGTTAACAAAATTAAAAAGACTTTATGTAGATGTAGCTGATTCTGTAGATCTGAAAGAGAATGATGGTCAAGATACTGCAGAGAAAAAGAAGTGCCCTAATTTGAAACCAAAGTGGAATTGCAAATAGACATAGTCTTCCTTTAAAAATTCAATGACTATCTGACAGTGAGTCCATATCAGAGATCAAGACAGAAAGAGCAAAAGGGTCAATTTGCAAGTTAGACCATGAGACCACTCTGGAAGTGACAGTATGAGTGAAAACTTGGACTCGTGAACTACAAGCTGCTTTAAGCTAGACTCATGCCTTATTTATCTTCTACTTCTCATCCCTAGCAGAGTGCCAGACACTTGGTAAAAAAATTCAATGGATGTTTGTAGATTTTCTGGACAATTGAAGGAAGGAATTAGTGCATTTAATGACCACGTGTAGGCAGTAATAGACAATCAACATACCTTTTCGCATTTGTACCTTACTACAATACTAGTGTGTATATATTTTATCTTTGTTTTGTTATTGTTGTCGTTTAAACAGATACAGGAAGGAACAGGTCAGAATGTTCACAAAACAGAATATGTTCCAAAATGTTCTTCCTTTTATTGGGAAAAGCTGTAGAGTTTGCATGTGAGATTTCGTGTCCTCCCTCTAAGGAGGATTGAAATGACACGACATACTTGTCCAAGGATTCCATCTGATACTTGGGAAAAGTAGAGAATCCAGTCCAGCAGTAAAAGACAATGTCCCACCTCTTCCAAGACAGGCGCTCTACTGGTAGAGAAGATAGAGATATCAGGGGAATATTTGAGCCAACTTAATTCCTTGGTGGTAGAGGGAAAAGAAATATGGAGCTGAGTGGAATGTCAATGACTATGCTAGCAATTGATAAAAACAGGCTGCCTCGACATTTAATGCTAAGACTATTGAGGAAGAGTGATGGAGCAGTATTTTTAAATAAAACTGTAAGTAATTACAGGAGGCAGCTTCTATGACTAATAATCAAAGTTAAGTCTCAGATGCAGTTTTCTCTTCTCCACACCAATTTCATGACCTCTTCAGATAAATCATAGTTTACTGTAAAGTTGGCAAATAATATTGTATCCTGGGAGATAAAGAGGAGATTAGCTTCGCCTTTTTATTAAGTAGCTAGAGGCAAATAAAAGTCATAAAAATGTTTCAATAAGTGACTGCTCAGTAGATCCTTTTGGAGCAGCATCAAATAGTTCCCCTCTCACCCCTCCTCCCCCACACACATACGCTAACAGTGGACAATGGAATCTCATTACTGTTCACTTTTTAATACAAAGCCAAGATAGAAATCCTTGCCTCTGAAAAGCCTTTCCTGAAGCTACTCTTTATAAGTACTGAAGGAAATTTTCTATAAGATAGATCTAAAAATAAGTACTTGTATATTTTCAGAGATCATGCTTTTGCTGTTATATTTAAAAAATCTTGCTGAACCCAACATCACAAAGATTTTCTCTTATGATTTCCTCTGTAACTTTTACAGTTTTATTTATTTTTTTTTTTTTATTGCAGTAATATTGGTTTATAACATTGCAAAAATTTCAGGTGTACATCATTGTACTTCTATTTCTGCATGGACTACATCATGTTCACCACCAAAATACTAATTACAGTTTTAAATTTCGCATTTAGATCTGTGATCCATTTTGAGTTAATTTTTGTATATGGTACAAGGTATGGATTGAGGTTCATTTTATTACAAATATATATCCACTTTATGAAAAAGATTATCCTTTCTCTACCGAATTGTTTTTGCACTCATGTTGAAATCATGTGTGGGCCTTTTTCTGGACTTTTTACTCTGAGCATTGACCTATTTGTCTATCTTAACAGTATCATGCTATCTTGATTACTGTAGCTTTACAATAATTCCCAAAATCAGGTAGTGTTAATCATCCAACTTTGTTTTCTTTTCCTAAGTTGTTTTGGCAATTGTAAGTCCTTTGCAACGAATTTTAGAATAAGTTTTTTGATTTCTAAATATGTATATATATTTAGAATATATATATATATGTATATATATATATATATATCTTGCTGGAATATGGTAGATTCCAAAATATGTGATTATTGTATCAAAGGATAAACACATACAAAACTTTCTTCCACGTTGTCCGAATTTCTCTTTTATAGGGATTGAATGACTTGATACTTCCACTAGCATAGGATGCAAAGGCCACATATTTTGTTCCACTGATACTCACCACCGTATGAAGGGTATATTTTAGCATATAATTCTGCTGTTAGTTAACAAATTTCAGCATTTCAACAGCATTTCTAATATATACATATATCTATTTTTCATGATCTAATAAGAAATAGAATATTTTTTGCCCAAATATTTGAGACAATTTGATTAGCACATTTTTCCACCTTCTTGTTCTCTCTACTTAGGAATTGTTATCTGGATATTTAAATGTAAGTAATATTATTATTCATCATGGCATGTCTTTTCTTTCTAAAGTAATTATTGACATTTCCATTTAGTTTTTAATCAGCCTTATAGTACTTATTTAGACATCTGTATTAGTTGATCTTAGTTATTCTCATAATATTTGCACTCAATTTTATTTTATGAATTTGTATAATTATATTTAAAATCATACTTTCAAGTATAGCTGCTAACACATAATGTTGACTTGCAGTAATAAGTTGTAATTTCATTATTCTTTTGTTCTGAAACCTGCCTGTACTTCCAGTATCCATCCCTATTTACTTTAGTGGGTTCTGCTCTAGTTTCTTCTACTTATTTTAATAATAAACATATATTAAAAAAAAATTTGTGTGTGTGTCTTTAGAGATTCTACTATTTTTGTCCTGAATGCAGAAGATTTATAATTTATTTGCAAAGGGTGCAGAACATGAAACGTACCGTTCCCTAATTTCCAGGATCTACTTAAATTCTACCTGATTTGTATATTAATTTGACCATTTCAGTAAGATCTGGTTGGGTTAATTGACTAAATTTGTATGCATCAGTCTTTTCTAGAAGTCCTCTATATCAAGCACTAATAAATGCTTGTTTAGAAACAGATATCTGCTTGGCTTTAGGACCCCAGAATCTGTAACTATGTCACATTTAATACATCATTACATAGCTTTCCCAATTGAACTTGCTTGCCTGGATTGGAATTCCAGAAATTTGCTGTAGACATTAGTATTATGTTTCCAGAATAAATATTAAATAACAGGTATATGAACTGGATAACTCACTTAAGAAGTATTTTCTTCACATGTAAAATCAGGATATTATGCATCAAAGAGTATGAGTGAGTGTGCATGTGAGTGTCTATTATATGATTAACATGCATAGTGTGCTTAATGTGTTGATTCAAAGATTTTAAATGTTTAATTTATTATTATTTGTATAATGGAACTTTAGGTTTTTAATTTTAGTTATTCTAAAATGTACTTTTAATAACTCACTGCATTTTAGTGGCTATATTTTCCCAATCACTGTAATTTTACCTCCTCCTCCCCATGCCAACGTTCACAAGAGCCCTATATGACCCAGCAAGAACTTCAAGGTATCCTCTGGCATGTTAGGATAGGATATACAAAGTAGGATCACCATCTTTGAACTTTGAGAAATGACATGTAATTGAGAAATGCAGATCTGTATAGTCTAGGACTGATAAATGTCTGTCTCGATCAGAAACTGTAGACTTTCTCTCTGTGACTCTTGGACATAATGGAGATCATCAACCCAATGTTTTTTGAGCCCAGATGTCTCCTTCTTTCCCTCCTTTCTGACATTAAGCCTTTAAAGACTTCCTATCAGAGATGTAGATCCTTAATAATACAAAAATAGGGTTTGTTAAATCTGAGCACAGATTCCCAGCAACATTGCTTCACACCAGGTTTTCACTCACTAAGGAAAATATAAACCAGAAAACTGGCGAATCTTTTGCCTCAAAAATATGCTGGAGGATGTTAAGACCTGATTACTCATAAAAGAGAGAACTGATATTATCCCGAATTATTAAACCTGGTAAGTCTGTCTGACAAAGCTTGGAGAGTAGGTTGCCCTGATATATATATATTTTTTTTGTTCTGTATCTGTGTGTGTACTTGCGTGTGTGTGTTGCGTGTGTTTTAATGTCAACTTTCGGAGATCATATTTTTGCTACTCAATAGAAGTGAGATAGGTCAGCCCTCCTTAACCACTCACACCATGACTTACTGCTGTTAACACCCTACAGCATTTTTGGCCTCAAGGTCAGTGTTCCATATATGTAAAGGAAACATAACACCATACTTGATGGAGCCGTTTTATTTTCGTGTCTGAAAATAGGCATACCCACAGATATGTGTACATATGTAATAATTTAAAGTGTAGAAATAGGGAATAAGATTACATTTCATGTTGAAAATTAATTTCCCTTTTATCTCCTCTTAGAAATGTGTGCTTCATTCTCACTTTATGCAGATGCTTTCCTATTGGTGATGTTGCCTCTATTTATCTCACTCAGTTCTCTATAGTCAGTTTCTCTGTATATATTACAATTTCACTATCTTTTTCCTCTTCAGCACTGATGGTTCTATAAAGCATTGGATTTAGCACCAACCCAATTAAAACCAGTGTAATTAGCTGTGAGTCTTTATATTCTGTACAAATTGCACTTGTCTTTGTGTGAAAATGTACTGCATAAATTCTCTTAAGCCTTCATCCTTTTGGGGCATGCACTTTCTGTGTCTGCTGGAATGTTAGTACTAATATTTTCAGTCTTTTTCAGATTCCTTCTATTTGCATAAAATCCATGACTCAACGCCAGGCTTCTTGGCCACAGAAAGCAAAGAATCTGCTCTATAATGAAAACACAGCGCTTTATGAAAGGGTTCAAGAAAATGCTTTTTATGGCAAATGAATAAATAACCTGTGAAAGTCTTCACAACTGAACATTATTAAGTTAAACAGGCTTATTAAGATTCATAAAGCAATTAGAAGCATTAGGTTGAATTCTCTTATCATTTTCTTGTGCCTGTCCGCATATTAAAGTCAATGGGAACTGTATGCTTTTGGCTGTGGGCAAAATGTGGCCCATTTTGAATAAGAATAGCATCTGCAATTATACTAGCTGAGATAAAAATTAAAAGGTCCATCAATTCTCATGCTTCAGAGCATAAGATTATAACCAGATGGTGCCAGACAGTTTCTGCCAGGCATGAGGACTCACTAATGCACAGGTGCATTACCACCATTTTTTTTTGGCCTCCCTCCTCGTAATGTCTCACACACACACAGACATGCCAGACATAGGACATCAAAACAAATGGGACATGTGCATTCTACCAGGATGAAATCATCCCATGGCCTAATGGTATTGAGACTTAGAGATCCTAACAGGTCTGGGGAATTTCAATGAAAACATTTTACTATTTCGTCCAACTCAGTGGCAATGTAACTTATCTTCTGCTTCTAAATTGGCTGTTTTTGTCTTTATACGTGCCCTGGTAATTTGCCTTAAACTACATTCACCTCTGGGCATAACAATATGAGAAGATACTTGCTAGGGGAGAATAAAGACTCATTGGAGTTTAGAAACCTCTACTCCTATACGCGAAGAATCAGTTAAATTGATACATATTCACTAGTTTCTACATCCACTAGTTTCTACACACTGTTTGGGTTTGTGAAAACTATAGAAGAAAAATAAGATACCGTACTTTCCTTCAGGGAGCTGAAAATTCTTCTTTTGAGCTATGTGAGATTGAATGGTCTATAAATTTAATGGGAATCCAGAAAATATAATATGGACTGAAGCAATTAGGAAACTTCATGATTTTGTATCTGCAATTGTGGAAAATTGTTAAAATACCAGGAAATTGTTATTTATTCTATAATTTATTGAGAACCTAAAACTAAAGTTATTTATTTTTATTTTTTAAAGTTCTATAAAAATTACCAATATATTGTTTTGTTAATTTAAGTAGTATTATAATATTTTTGCATAATTTTATATTATAAAATTATTTGAAATATTGTTCATATTAATTTTGTTTACACCCAAACACCCTGGAGAGTAGTATATTACATTTATATTTTGGGAGTTTAATTGAACTCTTTTATATTGATAAGATTAGGATAGTGTTAATCCTGTTTTAATAAACAAATTGTTTTCTAGAGAAAGTTGGTCATATATTCTTTTCTTTTACCCTCACAAAACCTTGCATTAGAGCATATATTCCCAACACTCAGTGCAAAGTTTTACATTTAATTTCTTTAATGCGATGACCTATTTTGCCACACCAATAATAAGTGAATCTGTTCTAAAATGTTGGTCTTTTGGGATAGATCATAGAAATTTAACACACATTGATGGTGTAATAATAAAAAAAAAAAAATAGGAAAACATACTTAGCCTGAAGAGACAACAATTCAGGCTGACTGAAATAGACCTACATTGAAGGATCACTAATTGGCCCTGCCTCCTCTGGGATGTATATGATCAAGGGGTCACGCATATTTGACCTTGGCTGCATGAGTTATGTGCACTCCTCACTCATATAAGGGATGCTCCTGGGCATGATTTGATAATCCAAAAATAAAATCAACAACCACCACAAAAGAAATTTAAACTTTAATTTGCCTGTTTTGAAATAACTGAAAAACAACAGTGATGTCAAAACATCCTTCTTGAAGTAACTCATTTCTGTCTAGGACAGCTGTAATTACTTGAAAAATTTCCCTTGAAAAAAAAATCTGATTGCTAATGGATTTCGGCTTCTAGTACTACCGTGTCTCTTGCAGAAATACTAGAATAGTCTTCTTGTCTATAATAGCAGTTCCTCAAATATGAATAAACATATTTGAATATCTCAGATTCCTTTAAACATTTCTACATTGTTTTACCTAATGGTCAGCTTTATCTGGACAAACACCCTTTTGTCCTTCTTAAGTAGGAATCATTTAACTAAAAAAAAAGTTCAATTATTTGTTGATGACTATAAAACAAAAAAATTAGAACAAAAATAATTATAAAATTATTTTATATCATAAAAGCAAAGTAATTTTTGTTAATGGAATTTCTGTTTGGGTTTCCATACTAGGAAGTCATTTCATGCCTTGTATTAGAGTTTCAATGTCACCCACAGCTGTTTTTCACTTGAGCCATCCTAGGCTCCTTCACCAAATGCTACCATAATTAAAGTTGATTTTTAATTCAAATCTTTACATTTATTTCTCTAAAATTTACCTTGTTGATCTCATTTTGGTATTACAGATTGTCAAGTTCATTTTAAATCTTGATTTAGCAGTCTATCGTGTAAGCTGTCCCTTTCAGATTCATTTAATGTCAGGCTTAAAAAGGCTGGATTCAATGTATTCTTTTGTGATTAATTTATTTAAAAAAATAGATTGAAGTAGCTCTCTACTGCATATCTCTCCTCTAGGTTTTCATAGTTGCCCAACACACTTTAATAATGATTTTCAATTAGAGACTCAACTACATTTTCTTCAACTTACATTGTTCCACCATTTTAAAAAATATCCTGAAGGCTCATTCTTAACTCCTTCACTCATATTTTACGAAAATCAAATTTTCACGTACTAGCCAGATAAGAAAGAGCAAATATTACCATAGTGAGATCAAAAAACAAAATTTGAGAAATGGGATTCAATCAAGGGTTAGAAAATATATATAAGGGAGATTGGAATAAATTGAGGTTGTTGACATTTATTGACTCTATTTCCTTATCATTCACACTTTTGCCAATTCACTGAACTCAAATACAGTATTTAGCAGTAGTATCTTGAGAACTAAACAAGAGCAGAGATATTATCTGATAACTGGACCTAGGGTGTGCATATTATGTGTATAGTAACAATAAGGTGACTGAAAAATACTGGATACAGGACTTGGTAGAAACTATGTTTAATGCTAACAAAAAGCCTCTTTTCTTGAATTCTTGAAGAACATTTTATTTTATTTTGGTGGAGCGGAAATAAAATGGGCAAACCATGAAACAAGCAAAATATCAGTTACATATGAATCTAAATGATTAATCTCCATTATTCTGAATGTTCAAAATATCAAGTATTCAGTAAAAAAAAAATCAATCCTCTGTATCTTTAGAGCTTCAGATATCTGTCATATTTAAAACAAACTGCTAATCTCTATTTTATTGAAATTAAATCTCAAAACCTAGTATCATAAAATTATGATCTTAAAACAAATTTTTGGTATCCTTTTTACATGATTTCACTAAATCCATATTGGTCTTCTTGGCATAATGTTTGGGAAATTTCCCTAAAATTTATTATTACTGGAGTGAAAGTATCTGGAGTTTGTGGATGGGAAATGGTTATTGACAGGCTTGGAATTTATTCTCTGTTTTAATCAGGAGTTAAGGAGAATGTCCCTGGGGGGAGGGATAAATAAGATGATTTGATCAAATCTCATTTTAAACATGTTAATGACAGACTTCCTGAAAAGCAAGCTAATGTTTTAATCTAACAGGAGAGTTCATATCTATGGAATGCTTTTAGCAGGATATACCTGGGCTGTCTAGGATTACTCACAGTGAACAAACTTGGAATCTATGACTTATGAGCATGCTCCCCATGCTCATAAACAATAGGGTATGTAACAATCTGAATATGAAATGGAAATGTTTTGTTACTAAAATCTTCTCTCTTTTTCACAAATAACGTAGCCACATTAGAGATATCATATGTTAAACTGCACTCCCTGATGCCACAGGAAAGGGCATGGGGAGCTGCATTAGCAGTACCAGACCTCTCCCTGATTCACCTGTGCCTCAATATTCCCTCTGTCTTTTAAATTGCTCTTAAAATACTGGTAAGATCTCTGGTTCATGTGAACATGATTAGACAATACAACAATTTGTGGTATCTTTGGCTTTTGAAAAACAAAGTATTGACCATAAAGTTATAGAGGATAAGCGTAATGGAAAGTTTAGTAATCATTTGCAAACTTAAACCGTGGACCTCAAATTAACTGAATCCTGCATACCTTGCCTGAGCATGTTCTTTTCTACAGAGCAGGTAAATTACATTGTGTTATTGGGGCAATGAGAGTGGATACAGATATAATCTCTGCTTTCCAGATACTAACAACCTTGTGAGAGATGGGCTGAAATAGCAACTCAAACTCATGGAAAAAGTGGATTCTACAATAGAGGTGCTGCTAAAGATCAAGAAAGGAAGAGAGACATTATGACTAGAAACATCTCACGGCAGAATTATGACTTAGGTTGGGCCTTCCTGAATGATTATAAGTTTGGCGAGTAGAGATGCAGGATAAGAGTGTTCTAGCTGGTAAATACAGTTAAGGTGAGGAGGAATGTATAGGATTCTAATCAGGAATTTAAATCACCTTTAAGACCCATAAAAATTTGCTTCTATGTGTGATAATTTTTGGAATTTTTACACCTAAAACTAAATAATATTGAGTATATTTTTATTATATACATTTGTGTTGCCTATAGGAATAGATCCAATATAACATATTGACATAGAGCCAGTCATACTCAATATTTAAATCATTCAAATTGTCATTTAGTTAAATACTTTATTGAGTTTGTCAATTAAACAGCTCAAGATAACTCAGCAAATGAAATCAACCACACAGATAAGTAATAGAGAAATAATTCAATTTGTCCTTATGTTATAAATTAAGATATTTCCTCTAATGAAAACCTGATCCAAATAGAAAAAATATAACGGGAATTTAGTGTGCACATACCTGAATGGACCAGAAGGATGGATATGTTCTGGGTCGGTTTGATTTAGGATCTCCCATATATCATCAAGATCTCACCATCCTTTGAACTCTCTGCGCTGCTTTCTACAACATGAGCTTTATGATAAGACTTTCTTTCAAGATGACAAAACATTTGCATGAGTGTGCTGCTATGTCTTTCAGAAGGATTTAGAGATTGACTTTGGGCAGTTAGTGAAAAAGAACCATTTTCCCAGTGTATTATTAGTCTGAGTTAGATTACCACATTGGTTTAGGCCTGAGTGACCCCAATAAATTCCTGTGACCTGCTTAGAACCATTGGGTTAACCGTTGGACATGAGTGTACAATCAATCCCCCCATCCCAGCACTACCCCACAACTGTGTGGCTGATACTTAGTAGAGAATAGATGCCCTGAATTTTGGAAAATAATCATAGTAACTGCTACTTGGGTATTCCTTTAAGCAATACATTTATCTTTAAGTGTAGTAGGTTTTGTAATAAAAACAAGGAGTAGGGAATAATTATCAGCATCTAAAGTTAACTATCCATCTGTCTTTCTATCTATCCACTTATCTATTGATCAAAAAAAATATCAGTCTTTTGACTTATCTGTCTAGATTGGCAGTAACATGTCCAACTACTTATAATTCAGTTTAAAAATCCAAGTTTAGATTTTAAAATCCTTACCTTCCTCTTTAAGAATTTCATGCAATTTAGTGTTGGTATACACTTTAATATTCTCTATATTATAGGTTGAAATGTGGTCACCCATAGGCTTCCTCTGTCTAGAAGTCATGTTTTTATGGCCTGACTCATGTTTTGAATATTGGGATTGTTCCCATTAAAAAATTGAATTTTTGGCTTCTTATGAAAAATAAAAATAAAAATTGAAGTATATGAAAATAGTACCTAATATTCCATGTCAAAATAATCCTTTGTTGCTCAGTAGATGTGCCCTTTAGATAGGCTGTGAGTCCTCCCGTTCATTTCGGTTGCAAGAGTTTCTTATTGCTAGTCACCTGGTCCACTTTTCCTCATTTAACACATTTGTCTGATTTGTGTAAGAATCTGAAGAACTCTGGTCTAATACCACTTCCCACTTCACAAAAACAATCTCTTCTTTTAAATTGATTGACTGATTGACTCATTTATTCATTCAGTGAGAAGATTTTTATTAGATAACTTCTTGCCAGGCACTCTATACAGATACTGAAAGAGAGGATTCCATTCTACAGTTCTTCGTATTTGGTGAGAGGATATGGCAAATGTGTAAGGCTTGAGAACAAGGCACAAGTCTGAATTTAGTAAATATCACCTTTTAATATATAAGCAGAAGAAGAGAGAGAACTCAAGAGGGAAAACAATGCAGAGGTTAAGTGTCAGAAAACAAAAGGTTCTGTCTGAAACAAGGGTGGTCTCAAGAATGAGGTCATTAAAGCAGAGGTAAAAAGCAATAAAAACAATGAAAAATCCAAATACGATTGAGTTTTGTACTTTAAGAGTCTTTGATGACATTCTTGACAACATTTTCAATGTATGATAGCGGCAACAGCCAGATTTCAGTGAGTCGTGAGGCGACTGTGAGGTGAAAAGATACAGAGTGAGAATATATTCTCCTAATTCAAGAAGAGTGGCTGAGGGCCGGCCCCGTGGCTTAGCGGTTAAGTGCGCATGCTCCACTACTGGGGGCCTGGGTTCAGATCCCGGGCGCGCACTGATGCACCGCTTCTCTGGCCATGCTGAGGCAGCGTCCCACATACAGCAACTAGAAGGATGTGCAACTGTGACATACAACTATCTACTGGGGCTTTGGGGGGAAAAAAAAGGAGGAGGATTGGCAATAGATGTTAGCTCAGAGCCAGTCTTCCTCAGCAAAAAGAGGAGGATTAGAATGGATGTTAGCTCAGGGCTGATCTTCCTCACAAAAAAAAAAAAAAGAAGAAGAAGAAGAAGAGTGGCAGAGAAGGAAGCATGAGACATCAAAGCGGTAGTAGCTGGGAAAAAAGGAGAAAAATAGAAGCCTTTTATTTTCTAATGGGGAAAAACCAAGAAATTTATCCTTTGAAGGTATGAGAATAGAATATAACTGAGGGAGTAAGGTCAATAAAGAGGGAAAAATATGGACATTCAGAGGGCAAGTGGAGAAACAAATGTTTTTTTCACAAGAGAAATAACCCTCCTCACCATTGAAACTGGATAGAAGGTGACAAGGCTGAGAAAAGCTACAGATAGGATTGTTAACATAGGGAGACTGCAAGGAGTTGGAGGATTATTTTCAAGGGGACTACATTTGCATATTTAGAAAAACCGGTTAACTGAAAATGAACAAGACAACAGAAGCTGAAGCAGATCTTTTAGAATATGAGATAGAAGCTTAAGAATTTTTAGACAGACAGTCCAAGACAGCCATAAAATGGAGGTATCATATCAATCCTGAACTGCGTTATCTTGGACTGTTATGAACAAGAAATATCACCTGCTTTTGTTTAAGCCACTATTGTTTGGACTTTTGTTTTAGAAGGAGAAGCTATATTTATTGTAACAAGTATTCCATGGAAGGACAATGGCACAGTCTGTGGACCAGAAAAGCATTTCCCATGATTGGCATTATCTTATGTCACTGCATGAAAGGGAGTACTATTACCAAAAGAATGTGGCTGTACTAGATACAACAACATAGAATTGCAATTTACAGATCTGGCAAATATTCAAAAATATAAAAGCTAACTCTTATGGAGTCCTTACTATGTGTCAAACTTTTTCTAAACACTTTATATTAGTTACTTTCATTCCCTTGAAGTAGGTACTATTAATTCCCCATTTTATAGATGAGGAAACCAAGGCACACAGAGGTAAATAATTTGCTCGAATTTATATCATTACAGAGCAAAGATTTAAAGCCAGGAAGTCTGACTCTAAAGTCCATGCTTTTAACCACTCTCTCTCTCTTTCTCTCTCTCTCTGTAATTATTTTAGGGAATAAAACAACTGGTTGAGATGTAAAAGAGTTGTTGAATATTTTTTAATGATTGTAAATGAATCATTCTACATGTTGAATGCTTTTTTTTTAACAGTGTTCAGGAGCGGATTCTTGCATTACGTAGGGTGGATGGAGGTATTGGTGTTCTGTGGGTGCATATAGCAGAAAAACAAGGAGAAATGAATTGAGGACTGGCAACAGAATTGTTGGACTGTTGGACAATATTATATGGATTGCATAGAAAAGGAAATTCATGCAAGGAAACAGTAATAATTTTGAAGAAAATTGTGGGTCGAGGTACTGAAAGACGAAGAGGAGTAGGAAATGATTGGTAAAAATAGGAGGGATGGATATCAGAGTTTATGATTTTAAGCATGGAAAATTATGCTTTTAAGCATGGAAAATTATGCTAAATTTCATATTGTAGCCATAGATACAGAAACCGTGGTCTTTGAAATAGAAGAGATAAAGGCACCATAGGGCAAGATGGTTGAATTAGTTAGCATAGAATTTTTATTTTGTGTTATTTGAAAAATACAGTTATGTTGAATTTAGTGGCAACTAAAGCAGTTTATTTCACTGATAGAAAATCCTATGTATCTATAGGGTGACTTAAAATCTGATCCTGTAAATCTGTAACTTTTATCCATTGGTATACCTTCTAATGATTACCAAGAAATCAAGTAACCAAGAAAATGTCTGAGTTTTCTTCTTTTGTGTGAAAGTTGCAACAGTGGATAGCAGATATTTCTTTAATTTTGCTTTGCACAAGCTGAATACACGCATTTGTTCCTGTCCAAGTTTGTTTGAACTTATGATTTACACAATGGAAAGTGACACAGTGATGTGGGAAGAGCTAAGACTTTGGATACAGAGAAACCTGATTTAAAAATTTTATTTTATGGGGCCGGCCCAATGGCGAAGCGGTTAAGTGCACACGCTCCGCTGCGGCGGCCCGGGGTTTGGATCCCGGGCACGCATCGATGCACCGCTTGTCAAGACATGCTGTGGCGGTGTCCCATATAAAGTGGAGGAAGATGGGCATGGATGTTAGCCCAGGGCCGGTCTTCCTCAGCCAAAAGAGGAGGATTGGCAGATGGTAGCTCAGGGCTGATCTTCCTCACAAAAAAAAGAAAAAAAATTATTTTATGATTGATCTTAATCTGTTTCAGTCTGTTTCCTCGTTGTTATATGAAGATGATTATAACGGCACACACTATTGATTGTCTATCCAATAGCAATCCCTGACTTCCTTATTGCTAGCTAACAGAACCAGTTCCCCACAATAGAGGTCAAATATATTAAAAACCCATTTTTTAGGCTTCGTTGCTGGTATCCACAGTTGGGCTATCTGACCCAACCATGGTCAGTTGTCTTGAGAGGGCTGTGTGATGAAAGGCTTCTGGAAAAGGTGCTTTATCTCATGACAGAGAAATAAAAAAGAACTGTTTTTGTTCCCTTTATGCTTTGGATGGTGCCTTGTCTGGGTTTGATGCTTGGTATTCTGCAGCCATTACATGAACAAAGAGAGATATTATTGATACGTTGAGAATGGAAAGCTGAAAATAACCCTGAAATGCTTGGGTATTTCCAGACATATTGTTAAGTGAAATGTACATTTTATTGTAATTCACTTTTTTTTTTAGTTGGTGAAGAAGATTGGCCCTGAACTAACATCCGTTGCCAATCTATTCCTCTTTTTGCTGAGGAAGATTGGCCCTGGGCTGCCATCTGTGCCCATCTTCCTCTACTTTATATGTGGGACACCTGCCACAGCATGGCTTGACGAGCGGTGCGTAGGTTTGCACCTGGGATCCAAACCTGGGAACCCCAGGCCACTGAAGCAGAACGCCCGAACTTAACCACTACGTCACCAGGCCGGCTCCTGTAATTCACTTTTAATAAGGTATTTTATTACTTGCAGCCAAGTATCCTAACTGATGAAATAATTGACAGGAAAAAGGGAATGTAATCTACACTGGTGGCACAGTTGATATTGATTACTTAAAAATGATTTTGATCAATTTTATGTAACGCAAATTTAAATACAAATTACAAATGTAGCCTATGTACAATACAATATAACTCATCATCTCATCATGATCTACACTTGTATTAATGCCACCTATAATTAAATGATTAGTTGGCTTTTAAGCAATCATAATGTAAGGTTGGCTGATTGTAAGCTGTTCACCAGGAAAAAAAATCTAAAAAGCTCTGCATTAGGGTTAAAAGAGAAGACGAAGTGGAAGAATGGTTATATTTACAAACATTTAGAAGAGAAAGACACATTTTCAAATGGTAAGAGTTTAGATCAAAAAAAATAAGGTGATTAAGTAGATACATAGATGGTAAATTGATCTTATAAGTGTTTTTATCACACACAATTTATTGTAATTTATAAACAAAAATAAGACACAAATTCATCATCTATTATTTATTATTATTTAGTATATGATTGCCAATTGTACTATTTGTATTGATGATTAAATCCTTTTTTTTCTTTTTACACATCTCATCCTAAATTTTAAACAAAGTTAAGAAGCAGTTAACAGTGACATCTTTTACTTCATAACTTTGAAGTGAAAAATTAGAATTTTGTTAGAGGCTCTGTGCTACATAACAACATTTTTAATGCTTCAGCTTGAACTATGGATCCTATGCCAGCAGAATAAATGTGCTATTTGGGGGCCTCCAGCCCACTTCTAGGATGATGGGCTAATCATTTCAGGGAAAATGTCAGTGTTTTCCCAGTAGATATTGGTAACAACACAGCACAGCTGCAAATATAAATGCTTCCCTTCTTCCAGCTATAAGTTCAGCCCTCCCTTTGAAATCTGAGGTTTGATACATAAAGCTTAGTTCATGCCTCTATTAAACTTGTAGATATTATACAATCCAATCAACACAGGTGAGGATACTACCTCTCCTAAACATTAAGCTCTTGCCTGCATTGAAGGTTTGCAATTGTAAAGTTGTTGATATTGGTAACTGAAATGCCTCCTTCTAGGATAACTTACATATTCTTCATATCGATGCCTAGTAAAATCAGAGAAATTATGCCCCCATGGAAACTTTGGAAGATTAAGTTCCCCATATTTGTATAAACACCTCTAAGGGCTTTATTTAAGAGCCCAGGAAAATCTTGAACTCAAAAATAAAAATTGGTTATTTAACCTGAATGTTTGAAAAGCTCCAATATAATTTCTTTCAGGGTAAGAAATGACACTTGCTATTTCTTTGTCTCCCAGAGTCATGTACATATAGTAATTCCATTCAATATATGTGAGTTAACTGTGTTTGCTTTTGTGAAAAGCTCCAGATCACCAAACTGTTTTATTTTAGAATTAAATCTTTTCACGTTAAGTGTAACTTTATGTTTGAGAATGAATACTATAGATTTTTATTAAGGCAAATTTTGTTGACTGATAATCAGTATATATCTTAGAAAGTATTTTTCATATAGCCTTCCATGTCCTACCTTTCCAGCCAGAGATGCTTCCTGGTAAAATCAGGCTTTGCTGCCTCTTTTAGGTGACAAATGATTTTAAAATTTATTTTTTGACTGCAGGATGGAATAAAGGAGTTAAGAGAGGTGTGAGTTACAAAGATTCTTCCTTCAAACCATCAAATGGAGACCACATATGCAGCTGTAAAATCTTCTCTGATTACCCATAATAAACATTGTTTATACTCATATTTTTTTACTTAAACTATATTTTACTTCTTTTTATTTCTAGTTGATTTAGATCCAATCTTCTTTCATATCATTCTTTATCGTAATTAACATGGTAATGAGCACATAAAAAAGTGCTTAATATAATTTTGCATAGTGAATTAAGAATCTCCTAAAATGGAGTGGACAATTGATCCAAGAGGCAAAGGTCTGGCTTCTATCCCTGTCTCTGCCTCTAATAAACAGTACATGGTCTAGTTTTGTTTCATTTTTTTGTTATTATTACTATCGTTTTAACTGGCTTTGCCTTTAAAAAATTCTTGATGAACACTGGCTGAGTCTCTAATCTAAGGACTTATGTTAGCTCTTATTTTACTAAATGTTATCACTGTTCTGTCTTTTCTAATAGAAACTAGTGGAACTCTTAAGAGAGGAATTTTAAGAGTCTTAATGTGTTCTCTATGCCATTTTAATTTATTTTTTATTTGATAGTTGCCATTTATTTGGGGGCTTAATTCTCAGATAGTTTTTGGTCTCAGTCTTCCAGGTCACTAATATTTTTTGTTTCAAATGTATACATTCTGAACAGTTGGGACAATTATCCTCATAGCTATGTTTTTTTGTTTGATTGTTTATTTGTTTCCAAGACCTTGTCAGGGGAGAGGGAGAATCACCCTCCACCCTTTCCCTTAAGATTCTTCTTGCTGATTCCTCAAAAGATTAAGGATAGAACTACCATATGATCCAGCTATTCCACTGCTGGGTATTTATCCAAAGAACTTGAAAACACCAATGCATAAAGATACATGCACCCCTGTGTTCATTGTAGCGTTATTCACAACAGCAAAGACTTAGAAGCAACCTAAGTGCCCATTCAAGTGACGAATGGATAAAGAAGATGTGGTATATATACACAATGGAATACTACTCAGCCATAAGAAATGATGAAATCCAGCCATTTGTGAAAACATGGATGGACATTGAGGGTATTATGCAAAGTGAAATAAGTCAGAGGGAGAAGGTCAAATACCGTACGATTTCCCTCATTAAGTAGTAGATAATAACAACAAACAAACACATAGAGACAGAGATTGGATTGGTGGTTACCAGAGGGGAAGGGGGGAGGGAGGAGGGCCAAAGGGATAATTGGGCACATGTGTGTGGTGATGGGTTGTAACTAGTATTTGGGTGGTGAACATGATGTAATCTATGCAGAAATAGAAGTATAATGATGTACACCTGAAATTTATACAATGTTATAAACCAATGTTACTGCAAGAAACAAAAAATTAAAAAAAAAAAAAAAGATTCATCTTGCTGGCCAAATAATTAAAAAGACAGGTTAGCAGGAGAAAATAATACCAAGTTTAATAACATGTATACATGGGAGAAACCAGGGAAACTGAGTTTCTCAACACGATAGCAGAGATTCTCGTCTTAAGTACTATCTTCAGCTAAAGACAAAGGAACATGTTGGGGATGGGTGGTATTTTGGGATTTCAGAGGGGAAGAAAACAATTTACATTGTCAGACTGGAGGGCCACCTATAGAAAATGTGGCCGGAGAGACAGGAATTATAGTAATCAAGAGCATGTACATTTAAGTCTTCTTCTTCTGTCCTGACAAGAGTTTTCACAGATAAGGTCATCCTGGCCCCACCCCCCACCCCGTCTTCCCAGTACACAGAGGGAGATACCTTTACAAATGTAAATATTTGGTAAACAGAACTTTGAAAAGAATGGGCTTAGTGAGGACCCTGCCAGTCTGTCTACACCCAGAGTTAAATTCCTTTAGGCAGTTAGTGGGGGAGGTCAAGTGTCCGTCAGAGAAAATAATCAAAATAAAGGGATATACTTCAGGGTGGTCAGTTTTGATCTCCCACAACTTATTAGTTCTTCATCTAAATTTCCTATTCATGGTTTATATTTATGGTTTCTGCACTTACCAACATGAGCATATTAACAGAGAAAAATATTTCCCTGAGTTACCTTTTAATTTTATTTCCTTTATTGTGTGTGTGTTTTGATTTGTTGATTTTGTTGCTTTTTCATGGTTCTGATATTCTTCAGTGTGTTTGTTTGGTTTTGATTTTGCATATATTTTGAACCCCCAGATTCCTTGCTAAATTCTTTGCTGCTTCTGATTTTGCAGCAATAAATGCAGAAGCTAAAATGCTGCAGCATTTTAATTGCAGTGACAGATCTGCCACTCATTTGTGTAGCTCTGTGGCTACTCTCTTGGGCACATTGCTTCATGTGTTTCCCTAGGCATTGCCAGCCTCTGAGACACTGTCCTTTCCCTAGACCAAGCTCTCACATTTGCTGCATCTTCTTGGAAATGACAACCCATTACCTTCTGGGAGGTATTGTTGAGGGGATCATCTCAACCGATATTTTCTGTTAAGTTATTCCTTCTTAGCATCCATTGTTCATTCTTGGATACTGCCATACTGGTGGATTTTACCACCTCTGGACATGACCTGAAGGAATGAGAATAATAAGTATAGCAAGAGAGGCATAATTTGCATAATTTGTGTTGCAAAAAACAAACATAAATATTCACCAAAGATAATGAGCAAAGTACTAACTAAGTAGTTAATATTAATTTAAATTTTAGTTTAAATATTATGGAACAGTTTCTCAGTTGCTTCACTTTTAACAGCCAAATAATGGTTGGTCAGAGACGTTAGTCTGGAGAAACTTACAATTTATACTATTTTAGAAAACTACAGAGGAAATCTGTCAGACTCATTAAAAAGAAATGGGAGTTAAAACAAATTCCCAAAATTTTAATTCTTGTCGGTGTAATATAATTTTCACTGAAAAAAACATTTTTAAAGATCAAGTTTATAACAAATGGTTATAATTTGGAGATTAGAAATATGCACCTGTGGATGAATAAAGAAATGTTACTGTCCTAGTCCTAATGTTATGTAAATGGCTAATTGAATGTCGGGATAAACTTTCAATGTGAGTTGGACATGGAAAATTCTGTATTCTAAACAGTAGACAATGAATGAATATGAAATGTTCTAACTCAAAAAGACTCTCTAGTAAAGACAAACACCGTGGCATTAAAGATACCTTAGAAAATGGAAATACAAACTATTTCAGAAAACAAGAGTGTAAGAAAAGTAGTATTTCAAACTAAAACATAATTTTTGTAATATGTTGTTTTAAATGTTTGTATTACAAAATTAATGACTTTAGCATTACAAATGTGCATTACCCTTTTTTGTTTCCATGTATAAAATTGTATATCAGGTTAGCTAAAAACTTTTAAACTATATTCTTGTTGGGGAGACGGATTTTTTTTCTTAAATTTGACATTACTATATATTTGTTCATGGAGATTTTCAACCTATAAATAGCTATCCAAGTTAATATTTAAATGAAGAGAAAAATAAAGATGTTTTTATACATGAAATGACTCATAAATTATGCCATTCAAAGATCAGTCAGAATTATATATATTATTTATTAATTAATTAAATATACTCAAAGGAGAGAAAGACATAGGAAAAATTAAAGTGATGAGAAAAACTTATTTAATTAAATTATTTTGTGTGTGTATTAACATCACATAAATATGATTCAGGATAATCTATTTATGCAGTGTAGTAGAATAAGATATAGGAAGAGAACAAAAAGGGAATTAAGATTCTTGTCTTTCATATGAAGGCTACACAGACACCGACATCACTTGAAAAATACTATTTTATTTGTGTTAAAATTATTAAGCCAATCACTTAAACAATGTAAAGAGTATGCACGAAGTTATAAAGCTCTGGTACAACAAATAAGAAGAAAATAGCTTAATTTAGTAAAAATAAGAATATTTTAAAAAGGAATGCAGCAAGTAACCTTTAAGCATGACAAAGAGAAAATAACAACAAAAACAAAAGGTTAATTTAGAAACATACGAATTATCACAAGAACTTTTTTTTTTTTTTTTAAAGATTTTTTTTTATTTATTTTATTTTTTCCCCCCAAAGCCCCAGCAGATAGTTGCATGTCACAGCTGCACATCCCTCCAGCTGCTGTACGTGGGACTCGGCCTCAGGATGGACAGAGAAGCGGTGCCTCGATGCGCACCCGGGATCCGAACCCCGGGCCACCAGCATTGCAGCGTGCGCACTTAACCACCAAGCCACAGGGCCGGCCCATCACAAGAACTTTTAATGGACTGTATTTTTTTATGAATGACACACACTTGAGAATTGGTAAAAATTTCGTTCTAGGTATATGCTGCTTGACACAGAGACATCTATTAAAGATCAACTTTAAAAGGTTGAAAATAAAAGCTGGGAAAAAGGAACAACTGGCAAATATTAAAAATTAGTAATTGCAAATATCCTAAATGCTGACTTGTATGAACCAGTTATATAAATTAAGACATATCCATACTACACTGTCTTAAGCAAGTATTAAATAGAATTTAATTTAATTTAAGATTTAAGACTTAAATATCCTAATATGGGAAAAAAATTCATGACTATAGTTAAATTTTAAACTAGTTACAGAGTGCTGTATAGATCGTGCTCTGACATGTCTTAACAAAGAAAATATTCATATCTATGTACACACATATGCCATAAATGTAAAGCCATCACAAGAGCACAGAAAAGCTTTACTACTTATTCTTGATCTTTATGGAGCTGATTCAAATGTGGAGGGGATGAAGGAAATCATTAACATTTAATGTATTTGGAGTAAAAATAGACAGCCTGTCAAAAAACCTAAACCTAACCATTTGCTGAATACAGGAGATGATTTTTTTTTATACAAAGTGACTCAAGAGATTCAAAATAAAATAATAGAAAAAATATACCTAGCAACTATAAGGGAAAAAGAAGTGGAGTTTCAAATGCCAATATCAGGCAATCTTGAGGAAATAAATTAATCTGAAAAAGAGGAACATTCCATAATACAAACCACAACATCAACAATGAAGACCTTTCATGAAATTTCATGTAATAAGTAATGTATCTTCTGAATATAAAATAGATAAAACACTGAAGGAAACAGGAGAAATGGAGAGACACATCATACTAGTTTGAGACTTCAGCTGATTCCACTTCTTTCTGCTGTAAGGAATGCTGAGAGTTTCCTCTAAAATTTAGACTTCAAATATTTTCATTCCCAGTTGCTCAATATTCCAGTATCAATAGCTAAGTCTCATAGTTCCTGATGAAGAGCAATCCCTTAGAGTACAAGATAGCTCTCTCCATCCTGCACTATTACCCTATTTTCATTACACCATTTATTATATTACTCTCTTATCTGGTATCTCCATTGCTATACTGCACAGCTGTCTTCTCCTAAGATTAGGAAATAAATAAGCTTCCCTCTCTGCTGGGTAGAGGTGAGATGGGGTTGAGTTTGATCTATCTTGATCTAAAATTCTCACAATTCCGTTTGTTGTTCTATTTGTTCTCTGTCATTGTTCAAATAATTGGTTCCTCGTCATCTATATTACTTTTATCTTCTCTTTTGGTGACTCTGTCATTTTCATCTCTAATTAAAACTTGGGCATTGAAAAGCCATCCTCATTTTATTTTCTGGAACTACTCCTGACACTCAGCTTGTTGAGATGCCCAGTTCTACTAATAAATGGGTCAGTCTGGATCCATTCAAAACATATATTTGATCAGAAAATTAATCCCAAAATCAGTCTTCTGAAGAGAGTAAGTATCCAGGAGTTATCATCATATCAGTTCAACATCTAACTATTGTGGTCCTGGTTAATCACCCGTAAGTTGCTGGTAGGTTCACTGAGTTTTTTCTTAGAGCTCTAATTCCATACATTTCTGGCACCTGCTCTTTCATAATATATTTTATAACTGTTTCTTATCTACACTAATTGTCACTTCAAAATTCACTTAAAAAAATCTTTTCTTTCTGAATCTAATTAAATCTTTTTTAATTAGATCCCATTAATTCAAGAGAAATTTTCTAGAAATTTTCTATTACCTTTTTATTATTGCCTCTCTATCTGTAAACTCGCAAGAATATCCTGGATGGGATTTTCTTTGTAGAAATCACTCCAGTTGTTTTTTTTTTTTTTTAATTAAACCACAACAACAACAACAAAACTAGTCTCTTAATTTTTGAAACCTGTCTGGATCTCATTCATCCTTCTGGAGCCTACAATGTTTTGTAATGTGTAAGATATTTTGCTCTTTATGAATCCTTAAAAACATTCAATTATATATTTCAAGTAGGTTATTTTTTGACATTACTCCTGTGATTCTTTTCGTGTATGTTTAGTTTGGACTCTAATAATTCAAAATTTAACAATAATAATTTAATAATAATAATTCATTATTTAATAATAATAATTCTAATAATTGTTTTCAAATGTACTCACCAGATTCGTTCTTTATTCTTCCCAATGCTAACATTATCTCCTGAGCCATGTATTTTTCATGTTCATTTGAAACATACTTTAGTTTTTTCTGTTTGTTGCTTAACATTTGTGCACTGTTCCTATGCCAACCTGAATTCCATTACCAAGGCATTTCAAGTACGGAAGTGTGGGTTTTCTTTACTGAGCATAGGCATGCTTCACTAATATGTTGCTCATTGGAGTATGAAAATCTCATTCAAATTTCCCTTCACCTTGGTCAGCTTGCATGCTGAAATTCTTATGTAAAAGTGTTTGTTGTACATCTTCCTCAGTGATTTATAGAATTCACCATAATCTGGGTTATCAGTATGTAGGATCCTGAATACACTGTGGTGACAACTGTTAGAACTTAGGTTAGATACATAGAGATCGAAGCCTAGACACAACTATTGGGATAATTTGGCTCTAGTAATTTTTAAATAGATGAAGGAGAATTGATTTTGGCATTATAGTTTTAATAACAAAATAACATTCATCTTTATATGGCACCAAATATTAGAAGATGAAAAATCCCTACACTATTAATCTAACTTGTGGCACATAAAATTACCTTTAAAATATTTTTTTAAGATTTCTCACTCATCTATGTCCAATAATGTTGATGAGAGTCCTAAAGGAAAATGAAAACCTCTAGTTTTTCTATATAAGCCCTATTCAATATGCTGCAACCCCCATATACTAAAGAACCTTAACCTCTCCAATCAATGCTTCAGTCCCAAATATCCATCCCTATGTGTAATCTTATAGCAAATTATGTTGTGGGCTTAGAAAAACTTAACTTTCTACCAATTTCTAACAAACTAGGAAATGGATAATAGAGATTACATGAGTACCAAAGAGGGTATTATCTTCAATATTTGACTTGTGCTGGAGAACATGGTTTAAGACTCATATTGAAAATGGAATATTCTACTTTTCTGGCCATCATTCTTGCCAAAATCATTAGACTGGAATTTAGGGCTCATTTGTTCAGAGATATTCCAACTGCTATATCAAGTATCCCATCCTTCTGCATAAATCCAGTTGTTGTCAAAGAGTTGCACCAAAGATACAGATGCTAAGCCCTTACGATCTTGTAATGGAATTGGCTGTTCATTCTCAGATGTATGTCACCAAATAAATGTCAAGATGTCTCTGGTTGCTCCAATCAGATAAATTGCTTATCCAATTATGGGGGTGAGGGTTGGGGTAAATTATGGAGTCAAAAAAAGAACAAAAAGTGTTGACTTCAATATTTCTCCTTTTGGGAAATAGAACAGAAGGATCCTGAATTGCCTGGAAGTTAGAAAGCTTGGTGTATTAGTCCTTGTTCTCTAGAGAAATAGAACTAATAACCAATAGAGTATGTGTATATATGTGTGTATCTACACATCCACATACATACATAATATTAAAATATATATAATATATGTTATACATATATACAGAGAGAGAGAGAGAGACCAACAGACAGACAGAGAAATAGAGATTTATTTTAATGAATTGGCTTACACAATTGTGGAGGCTGACAAGTCTGAAATCTGCAGTGCAGCACAGCAGAATGGAGTCCCAGGGAAGAGTTGATGTTGCAGCTGAAGTCCTAAAACCCGTCTGGAGCAGAGTTCCCTGTAATTTAGGGACCTCAGGCTTTTTCTCTTAAGGGCCTTCAACTGATTGGATGAGGCCCACTCTTATTATGGCAGGTAATTTGCTTTACTCAAAGTCTACAGATTTAAAGGTTAATTTTATCTTAGAAATACCTTGTCAGTGCCATGGATATTGGTGGTTGACTCAATATCTGGATGCCACGGCCTAGCCAAGTTGACAGTTAAAATTAACCATCACACTTGAGAATCTGATTCCTCCCTATTTATTTAGTCCATAAAAAGTCAAGTGTATACATAAGTAAACATTTGAATGACATAAAAATAAGATAAATCTAATAGGTATATTGCAAACATTGTACTCTGACATGCACACAGACACACATATGTATGATCTTAAGATAAAACTTATTTTCTGATCTGTTTTCCAATAACTTCTTATTTTTTATTTCTTCATTTTCTTTTGTTTTTTGAAAGGTAAAAGTCATTATGAATTTATTATTTACATGATTAACAAAGTAAATAAATATAGTGGTAATACAAAAGTGCAGTTCTGAAAGACTGGATACCAATACATGGGTTGAGACAGGCATTCTAACTATTTTTCCTACAAGTAATGATGGGAAATTAAGTATTGAGAAGGACAAGAACTGTTCACAACCAAACATAATCAAAGATTCAGGATTTGAGTTCACTTATCAATGTTTCTTTAATCTCCTTCACTGTTCTTGTGGTTTTAATCATTTTATATTTTAAATTATAGTGGACATGAAGAGGTAGTAGAAATAAATACTTGGATCAATCAACATTTTAAAGATAAGACATGCTTATCTTGTTTATTTTCTGCCCCTTCCCTAGATGTGGGAAGAAGATATAAGCATTTTTGTGTTTAAAATAGTCACAAGGACTTGATGTCTAGACAAAATGGCATAGACTCTTTCCTGCTAAGTGGAATTATAAATCCTGGAAACGCGGCAGGAGACAACCAATGGAAAACTCTGAGAGGTACAATAGGTAGGTGAACTGGTTAGAGATCTCAGGACTAGAGGAACAACATAGCAGCAGGGTGTCTTAACACTCTCACACAATAGAACAAAGTGGCCCAGGCCTGGTGTTTCATGATCCCCAACTTGGTAATTAATGGTCACCCCAAGAATAACAAGAGTTCCACCAACAAGTTAGGTAACTGTTAACACTGGCAGGGGGTATTGATTAGGAGCCCAACGGACAACAAGCAGCAAGGGTAAGCTCTCTCCTTTCCCTCTTCCCGTCCACCTGGGCCTGAGACTCCCCTCCCCTACATGGAGACATCAGGCAACCAGGCATCATTGGCAGTGGGAGTATGCAAAAACAACAGCCAGCCCAGGAGGTGGTGTCCTTCCCCCTCAGGCAGGACAAATCACATCATAACATGTAGCAGGCTAGGAAACCTCTTTGTTCCTCTAAACCCAAAACTCCCCTCTCCAATATCAACAGACAGGTGACAACAACAAGAGGGATCATGCCACAAGAAGTAGCCAGGCCCAGGTAGCCTCTTTGTTCCTGTGAGCTGGAGATTTTTTCTCTGTTTCTAGGGGTACCAGTTGGCCCAGCCTGGGAAAACCACTCTTGGTCCCTCAGGCAGGAAGATCAAGGACCAGTGGGAGCCCCAGCACGACCAGATAAACCAAGCAGAAAAAAATAGCACTGCAAAGCACTGAAAATTAAATTGTTGCTGGAACCATAGCCCACTAATGTAGGCCAGAACCTGTGTGTTAAACTTAAAGTTAAAGATTTAACTTGAACCTAGAATTCTCTAACAATAAAAAAAATGTCCATTATACAAGAGAAAATAACACGTCACACAAACATTCAAGAAAATCATAACTTGAATGAGAAAAAACAATTAACTAATGTCAACATTTCAATAAATCAGATATTGGAATTATCTGACAAGGACTTTAAATCAGTCATCATAAAAATGCTTCAGCAAGCATTAAATAATTTTCTTGAAACGAACAAAAAAACTCACCAAAAAAAAGAAATTATTCAAAACAGGTAATTATAGGACCAAAAAACATAACAACAAAATTAGAAATCACAAGATGGGCTCAATGATAAAGTGGAAATAATTGAGGTTAGAATAAGTGAATTTGAGGACAGATCAGTATAATTTAAATAATCTCTACAACAGAGAGGAAAAAATAGGGGGAAAAAGACAGAAGCCTCTGGGACCTTTAGAACAATAAATAATGAAAGCATCAACATTTATATAATTGATAAGAGTAGAACAGCAAGAGTATTCAAAGAAATAATGGCTGAAAATTTTCCAAATTGCATGAAAGAAATAAACCCACAGATTCAAGATGTTAAAGGAATCCAAATAAGATAAATTCCCCCAAATTCACCACAAAACACATCATAATTACAGTTTTGAGAATTAAAGCGAAGAAAAATTATTGAAAGCAGCCAGATAAAAAGCATGCATTACCTATTGGGGGACAGTAAACTGAATGACAGCAGATTTCTCATCTGAAACCATAAAGGCCGAAAGAGAGTGGCACATTTTTCGAGCACTGAAAGCAGTGTCAACCACAAATTTTACATCTGGTGAAACTCTTTCGGGAATGAAGAGGGAATAAAGACATTCTTAGGTTAAAAACATAATAACAAATAAAATTTTGCTATTAGACCAACACTTAAGGAATGGCTAAAAGTTCTTCGAAAAGAAAGGCAATGATAAAGGAAGAAATCTTGAAGCACCAAGAAGGATGAAAGAACAATGGAAAGAGCAGAAATATGGCAATATTTGTATCCTTTTCCTCATGCATTTTATAATCATGTTTTGATGCCTAAAACAAAAATATAACACCATCTGATACTAAAGACCATGATATTTAAAAATGGGAATGATAAAAAGTCCTAAAAGGGGAGTAAATTTTTCATACTTAATGATATAAAATATTGTTATCAGCAGACTGTGATAGTTAACTTGTGTATGCTCTAATACTCAAAATAACCACTAAGAGAAATATACAAAGAGATGCACTCAAAAATACTACAAATAAAGCAATATGAAATTCTAAAAATGGTCAAGAAATCAGGAAATTACAAAAAGAAAAAAGACTATAATATATAAAACTTAAATGAGAGAATGTGACGGAACTAACAGTCAAACTTATTAGTGCCACATTTTCATTCTGTAATGTAAACATAATATTACTACCTGGAGGATGAACGAAGAACAGCTGAAGACAGTTTTGTTTTCATAAGGATTTAATCAGTAAAAATAACTCATATTTATAATTAATAGATCACTATAATCACTTCTGTCACAACTGTGGGAGACACTCATTCAAATTGCAATAGCTTATTGGTGAGGTTTTATTCTAGCAATTAGAAAATAAAAATAAAAGTAAAAACAAAACAAATGCACAAACAAGGAAGATAGGAGTCACCAGAATTGAAAAATCCTCCAAGCAGAAAGACAGAATTCAACACGAACATACAAAAATAAACATAAAGAATAAATTCAGAAGAATATGATTCATTGCAGGAAGAATATGATAACATTTTTTAAAAAGAGATCAGCTGGTTTATTATTTCAAGAAATAGAAAATAGTTTAAAAGGAAAATAGATGAAAAAAGTATCTCTTTAACATGAAAAATAAAAATAACATTGCTAGATAAAAACATTTATCAAAGGTTTAGGAGAACATAGTTGAAGAAATTTCCCAGAAAATATAACCAAAGGACATAGAAATTGATTATATGAGAAAAGATTTAATACGAAATGAGTTAAGCAGGCAAGAAAGTATAATATCTAAAAGGTGAGGTTCCAGAAGAAGAGTAAAAATAGTAAGAAGGAAAGTATAGAAGAAATAATACAAGAAAATTTCCCTAAACTAGGAGATACAAATCTGTAGATGAGAGAGGCCCATTGCATGCATTATGACTTTGATAAATTAACATTTATTGAGTGGAGCACAGACTGTTGGTGGTGAGTCAAAGTTCAACAGTTGACCACAAGAGAAATAGAAATAGAGAAATTTATTACCCACAGGTCCTGGAGGAAGTACATGATGTGCCTGGAGGGGCACACAGGGAGGTCAAAGCAGAATGCAGACAGAGAAAGAGGCAGGACATCAGGCACATGCCTTTATTAGGGCCTGTGAGTGGAGGGCTTTGGGGTTCCCGGCCTAGGGCCTAATTAATCAATTCAAACCAAAAGAGCAGGGTTTTGGCAAGCCCCCTGAGGGTCTTATCTAAGGCACATATAAGGCATACAGGCACTGGGAGGTGGTAGAGACTGTTGATCACAAAGGCTGTTGGGGAAGTCATATCAGGAACTTACATTTACTTGTGACTCTAGGGGCTGCTATCTAGGTCATGTGCTTGCACAAGAGGGCTAGTGTCAGTTTAAGGTTCCTGCAGACCGCTTAGCCAAACAAAATGGCTGCGAGACAGCAATACCATGGAGTAGCTTAGCTAAACTCTCAACAGAGTGCTTAGTGCAGTGAAAGTAGATAGACTCTCAAGAAGGCTCATCATTGTGAAATTTTAATACCTCCCAATATAAAGAAACCAAAAAGCACTTGGGAGAGAAAATAACAGTATTTGATTTTTTAAAATGATACTTGTATACAATAGTATTTGCGTGTGTGTGTGTGTGTGTGTGTGCGTGTATGAGGAAGATTAGCCCTGAGCTACCATCTGTTGCCAATCCTCCTCTTTTTGCTGAAGAAGATGGGCCCTGGGCTAACATCTCTGCCCATCTTCCTCTACTTTACATGCAACGCAGCCACAGCATGGCTTGACAAGCAGTATGTCGGTCCGTGCCCGGGATCTGAACCTGCGAACCCCAGGCTGCTGAAGTGGAGTGGTCGAACTTAACCGCTGCACCACCAGGCTGGCCCAATAAGTATTTTTTAAATAACATTTTAATAGGAAAACATAAATCAAAGTCACTCATCACTGAAGAAAATTGTGAATTTTTGGACTTAGAAATTGAGGACTTTAGCAATATATATTGTAAAATGTATGTTTTAGCTAGTGCTCCATTTCAAAATTCTTTGCTGATATTTTGAAAGAGAAATATTTCTTTCCTTTTTTTCTCTCCATAGATTTAGATATCAAATTATAGAAATATATCTTTTATTTAGTCATATGGTTATATATATATTTTTAACTGTTATTTTTGAATTATGCTTAGGAGATAAGATATGAGGAGAAATGCCCAAAGAGTTATAAAGTAGTCTCCATTTCAAATTGTAGAAGAGATTATAAACAGGAAATGGACAGGCCTTGGCACAGCTTAAAGAACAAAGATACTCTTTTATTTATTATGTGTATAAGATGGAATTAGAGTGGTCTTATGTTGCACTATGATCTTCTGAAGTCAATGTTCTGTTGGGAGCTATTGGGCATGAATACATTCCTTAAGGTGGTGGTGGGATTGTCCCTGAAGGGATTTGCTTATCTTGAGCCATAATTACCATTGTTCTGGAAAGGTTGAAGAAGAATGAAGAAATGAGGCCTGCTGAAGTAGTGCTTAAATGAAAGGGAGAGTGAAACTTCCCTCTGGGACTTCATTCTCAAAATGTGGTCTGAGGAATAAGCAGGCACTAAATACTGTTTTGATGGGGACAGGGGAGCTCTGCTACATGAGGAAGCACATTAGCAGAATAAAGAGCCCAAAATTAAGTTATACTCAGGCTTTGGAGCAATAAAATAACCACATATTTACTGTCTGTGTTGTATTTTCATGCTTGTTGTTAAAAGTAGCGACATGTTCTCTATAATCACTGTAGTGATTTAAGGGAAAGATCTGTGTCTATACTTGGAAAAACAAAGTAAAGAAAAAAGCAGAAACAAGAAGTATTTAATCAGATGTTTAAATGCTCCAATGCAGATCCACACGAGTCTCAAAATTCTAGGAGAAGGAGAACAAAACTTAACTTCCTGTGGAAAGCAAGGAGTTCTGCAGCCATTACAATTTAGTTTATTGATGGATATGTAATTTCACAGTTTGATAAAATTGGGACTCATAAAATTATGAGAGGATTAAATACTCTCATAGAATGGGCTTTTTTATTAAAAAATCCCTTCAACCACAAGTGCAAATACATTTAAAGCCAAAGGTGCTACAGAAAAATTGAAAATTACCCACAGACTTTTTTAGGTAAGAGGGTAGCAAATTTATTTTTCATTATTCCACATCTACAAAATGAGAAATATGCTTTAGATTTAGCATCAAGGCCCATTTTACTAATAAACCATCATCCAGACTTATATTCCACATTACCCTCTGTCACTGGAATGGTTTCTACATGTACATTTTCATCTCATGTTTAACTACCTTCAGGCATTCACATTTCCTTGTGGTGTTTGGCTTACGTTGCTTACTTCTGGGACAGGAACTCTTTTCACAACCTGATAGTTTTTAGTCCCTTGTAACCCTGCACTGTTCAGTCCCTGCTCTGGTAACCCTTAATACTTGTGACATTTTGATTGATTGATGCCACTTACAAAAATACAAGCCAGAGAGAATCCTTCTTCCTAAGATGATTCAGTTGTCCATTTCAGTTTAATATTTGCCCCCCTCATTTATAAGCTTTCCACTTGTAGACTATTAACACTGAACTTCCTAGGATGTAAAAAGTAGCTGGTCATTTGGCCAATTCTTAAAAGCATTCCATCGGGATTATTTACTGGGCCATTTTAAGCACTCGTTTAGAAAATAGTCATAGAAAAACTCATTTGGAATAAATTCCAATTATTGTAGAGCGGTCCACAGTCCAAATATTCTTGAACTCTCAAATACTCGGCCTTAAATTTACCTCCTTCAGCAGCTAAACATCAGCAGAGTCGTCTGCTGAGTCATTAAAATAGAGTATTAACAACAACAACAAAAATTGATAAAATGTTGATGTACTTTCAAAGTTCCCTGTAATGAAAGCTGAATTTTAAACTTTGTGTCTAATTTGTTTCTGTTGATATATATAAGCTCCTGGCCCCTAAATGGCCTTTAGAGTTTGCTCAGTAACACACTTTAGAATTTACTACCAACTTGATAGCATTTTTAATTTAGTGAAGCAATACTGTAATACAACAGTGTCCCTAAAGAAAAAGTAATATCATTATTTTGCGGGTATTAAATTCCTCTAATGAAATCAATTCCAATTTATGCTCCTTTTGTTAAAACATACAACTTTCTTTAAAGCACAAATGTTTAGCTGCCTATAATAATGGTATGGCGGGCTTCCACTCACAGTGTCCTGGCTAATGGGATTGATAACTGAGAAATAATGCTTGGATTTAGGGGTTGGTACGAAAGGTCACAGTATTTGCCTTGAACATAGCAAACATTGACAAATAGACCTTCCCTTTACCTTTTTGAGAAATGCAGGAAAACCTTATTTTCCACAATGGATATTAATAACAGAAAACCAGGAGTCAGAAAACCAAGAGAGCTGGTATTACTGAAAACCAGGGTAATGGGCAAAATTGTGCTCATGTGCCCCACCATTCACTCTTTTCCATGCTGCAGCTGTTTTTTAATGCATCGCTGGTGTTTAAATCTGAAAAAAAACATACAATTTAATGTTCTCAATGACTAAAAGTACCATAAACGGCGTCGAACATGAATAAAAGTTACAAATCCTGTCATTTGCAATCTGCTTGGGTACTTGGTGTAGGGATGTAATGATGACGCTGGTGCCGTGGGAGCAAGTAATTTATTAATATTGAGGAGATTTCTACTTACCTAGCCCATAATGGAATGTCACAATTATGTAGCTAGGTAAATTATCTCTCCAAATTTACCCAAGAGGCAAAGCACAGGATGGGAGAGTCTGGCTTTTTAACTTCTGTCGCACAAAATGTGGTTAAAAGTATTTTGCTTCTCTCAAACTTGTTGCCTATAAAAATCGGTGGATGGAAACAAGATTACTCTCTTGTAATCAAGATTACTCTCTTGAAGAGTGGGAAGCTGGGTTTTAATCAGCTGGTTCTCTCTTAAAGAGTGGTGATAGGCCCCTGACATGTGCTCAATGCCCTTACACTTGTCTTCTTGCTGCTGAAGATCATTTCAGGTGACAATGCACAAGCTCTTTCTCTCCCAGTGCTCACTTACTTCTTTCAAATAAAGATTTTCCTGACGTTAATTTAGTCCATCTTATCACTTTAAAACAAGATGCTTACACAAGCTCTAAACGCTTGCCATCCGACATTTTTTGAGGGAGGAGAAAAGTCCACAGCCCCTGCCTTGGTCTCAGCACTCCTCAGCTCATTCCACTCTTTCTCCTTTCTAATGTCTTTCAGGATGTGATTGTTGAGAAAGTATTTGTTCCTTCTTTTTTCATAAACGTGTCCATCTAAGTGCCCTTACAAAAGAGTCCTGCATGCGACGGAGGGCCATGCTCATGATCTAAGCTTCCTGAAATCAGTATCATCAGTAGTTTACAATCAAACCACTGCAAATGGTTAACTTTCAAACTGTTAAATGCATGTTATCTTTCCTCTGAATTAGCACAGTATGTTTTATGTACATATTTCATGTCACTTGAAACATTCATTAGTGGCAATATAAAATAAAATACTCACCAATCATTAATTAATTCTATAGTAGTGAGTACCCACTCTGGGAAGGATATATATGGATCACCTCAAACACATATGGGCCCCTTTGTCAAGGACCTCACAATATAGCAGAGAAGCAAGTCATGAAATGAATAGGTACAAATTGAGATTAGTGCTGTGAAAAAAGTATATGACTACAAATTGTAAGAGCACTCTGAAAGAAACAGCATGGTAACATGAAAAAAATTATGAAGAATAGTTAATAGTGATTTGAGAGTCAAAGAATGACTCTGAGGAAAGAAATTTAATCTAAGACCTAAGGAATGGCGGCAGACAAAAAGACAGAGGAAAGAGAGTTCAAAGCAGATGTAATAATCTGATTTGAAAAAATCACTCTGACCACCATGTAGAAGATGAATCAGTGTGGGTGGGTGTGTATTAGGGGAGGGGAATGGACAGAAAAGTTAATGAGATTTTCAGTTAGGAATATGTTATAATATTTGAAGCACAGGATTGTGGAGGCGTAGATTAAGGTGTGGCAATAGACAAGTAGAAAGGTGGTAGGTTTGAGTTATAATTTGGATGTGGAATCATTTGTACTTCGTGATGGATTAGAGATATAGAAGATTGAAATGTCAAGTTGATTTCAAACTCTGACTTAAATAACTAGGTTTGCAGGTACTCTGGGCCAAAATATAGAATCACAGGCAGAGATTGCACGAGGTAAGGAATATCCTGAGTTAAACCTTAAACCTGAGATGCTTCTGAGAGATCTGAGAGGAGAGATGAAACAGGGATATCGGAAAGGATCCATGACGAAATCTTCTTAATAATGAATATGTATGATCTGTATGAAGAGTCCTAAAATAGACGGAAAGAGAAATGTAAATACATTACTACTTGAAGAAAAATGCCTCAAGCTGTTTTCAGATGCAACTTCTCCATTAATTACTGTTATGATTATTTCTTGGTAATGTTGTGAATATTTTTAGGTAGTTTTACAGCAAAGGTAATTGCATGTTATATTTTCTATCTTCTCATTTTGGAGAATTATCTGTCCACTGCCATTTCACATAAATTACAGGTTAATAGAAATATGAAATTTGGAGTCCATATAGTTTCCCCTTATGATTTTGTGTATATTGTCCTATTAATTGAATGTATTGGTACAAAATGGAAATTTATAGATTAAATTGAATTTAATGCTTTGCAGGCAATTCATCCTACTCACAAATTGTGAAGAAATTTTCTTAATATTTTAAATAACACTTTACTCACAGTATCTTGACATTAATTTCTGATCATTACCTTTGTTTGGAATTCTACAAACCTTCTTAATGTGAAATCTCTAACTTTATTTCTAGGAAAATTTCTTCAATTATTGTTTCAGGACCATTTGTTCTATATTCTTGGACATATTCAATTCATGTTTTAAACACTTGAGACTTATTTTTCACTATATTTTCTCTCTCATCCCTTTTTAAAAGACATGTTCCTGTAGTCTCAAAAATATTCTCAAAGTAATGCTCTATATTGCTAATAAGAGTTTCTATTTTAAGATTTTTCAATTTTTGTAATTGAGGTTTTATTTTGACTAATGTGGCTTTTACTTCATTGACTTTTTATTAAAAATATTCCTCAGAGTATATTTTATACAGGTATTTTTGAGCAATCTGTTTCTGTTTAATGAAGGAAATATTTTCAGAAGAATTACTTTTGAGCCCTATAAACTTGAAATGTCTTCTCATGTAAAGAATAATTTTTCATTGATCTAAAATTGTTATTTTTTCTATTTAATTTAGCTTTGTATGCACACTGTTATATGTGTGCATTTAGATACTGACTTTGCATCCTCCACCCAGTTTCTCAATTTTTCCAGAAAAGATGCTGGCAACTTCTTTACCTGGGACATAGGCACTCCTCCCTAGCTTCACTGTGTGCCATGCATTGATAGATGGACAGTCAGGAATGTAAATTGGGTTCTAGAGTAAGTTCTTTTTGGGACTTAACTACCCAAATTTTAGAGACCAGGAAGGACTGGAGCAGAAACTTCTGCAATTGAAGGGAGTTTAATGTGCTCTATCACATTTAAAGAGCGAAGAGAGAAGTGAGTATGAAACACAGAACCCCATCTCATAAAAGCAAAAAGAAAAGTGGGGCATTGGTCAGTATACTGTGTTTCCTTCTGTTTCTTTCTTTTTTTTTTTTTTTTGGTGACGAAGATTGGCCCTGAGCTAACATTTGTGGCCAATATTCCTCTTTTTGCTGAGGAAGATTGGCTCTGAGCTAACATCTGTGCTCGTCTTCCTCAATTTTGTATGTGGGACGCCACCACAGCATGGCTTGATGAGTGGCACATCGGTCTGTGCCCAGGATTTGAACCTGCGCACCCCAGGCTGCCAAAGTGGAGCGGGCGAACTTAACCACTACAACACTGGGCTGGCCCCTCCTTCTGTTTCTGTTTATTTCCTGTTGGAAGAGACCCATGTCTCTTGAAATGTCTTCTCATGTAACCTCTCTGCATCTGCCTATTTCAACTCTGTTTAACCTTCAATGGAATAGTGACCAAAACACATACAGATGTGTGTCAGGTTCCTACTTCATCCTTTACTCCATGACCTTGAGGAAAATTTTTAATGTCTCTTAACCTCATTTTTCTTATCTGCAATAGAGAATAGTAACTCTATTTCTGTACTAGACGGAAGGAGAAGTTTGAACGGAATATTTAAATTATTTACCCCAGTAAACTCAATAAATAAGTTACTAACATGATTATTATTAACCGTGAAAACAATATTAGTGATAATATTCTAAAATCTATGCTAAAACAAACATTGTAATGAATTTATTAAAATGTCAAATGTTAACGGTTCAGTTAAACTTGATTAAATACATGTTTATAGTTCCAAAGAGTAGTATTAATTCATATAAGTAAGTGAAAATGCTGGTTATAAAATAGTATATATTGTATGGTAATAATTATGTAAATAAAAAATTAAACTTCTGCATAGGAAGAAAGACTAAAAGGAATTATACCATGGAAATCACTGAATAATGAAAATATAAATTGTCTTTTATCTGCTTTTTAGTACTTCCTCAGATTTTTTTTTCATAATAATGTTAAACATTATTAATTGAAGTAAACATAAACGAGAAGGTCCATTACCTGCTTTTCTATCTTTTCATATATTTCAGAATCTCTTGATATAATAGCATATTTATACAAACTGATTCTGTTGTGAGACAGGAATATAGTTAAAACTGCTCAGATTTAGGCAGCTTTCAAACAAGTTGGATGAAATATCCATTCTTTATTTCATGGGGGCTTTAAACTTTTGCTGAAAGTAGATTTTAGAAATTTGTTAGAACAAAATTCAAATAATGAGAAAAGTACAGCAGACAGTTGGAGCAATTACTCCAGTTTAGACTCTAGGTTGAAAATAGATTGCACAAGAATCTGTAGACAAAACAGGGACATAAAAAACAATGGCAGGTGAAATAGCGTTCTGCAGTTACTCAGACCATTTGGCCAATTCAGAGATGCTTTGGACAACTGCTCAATTCTTTAAAAGTTATCTGCATAGAGGCAATTCTATATAGTGTCTTTTTATTCAAATTTGTTATGCAACACACTCAATACTCCAATATTGGTGAATATCTGAATTTGGACATTATCAACACAGTTATTTACTATAGTGTCTGGCATTTTTATTTTTCATTGGCATGGCAGAGTAGATGGCTATAAATAATGGAGTATGTTTAGAGGACTTGAGAGAGAAAATGTTTAGATTATTTGTGACTGAATTCCATAGTTTGGAGAGTCAGTCTTCCTTAACCACATTGATCATTTATCAAGAGTATCATGACTTTTTGCAGATCTGGGGAAAACCCAAAAATGTATTTCCCCAAGGCCAAATAATATATGATAATGACATTTACTTCTTCCTGTATTAATGCTAGGAACAACTGGAGCTAGCAAATTAAGCACAATGTGAGAGTGGTGGAAAAGCTTGCAACTCCTCATCTGCTAAGGAATGTCTCCACACTTTCCATCTAACAGAAGGTATTCATTAACGAGGCAACCAAGAATTCACATATCTGTACTTTGTTTTGTTTTTTATTTCAGAAAACATGGAACAATCAAATATGTAAGCTGGGAGAGAGCTTAAAGATAATTTGATCTACCACTCCCATTCCACCTGTTTATGAAAAAGTGGCCCCAAGAGGGAATTATTTGCTAAGTCAGAGTATAATTAACTTCTTGTTGGTAGGATTACTCAGGTCTTCCGGTTGCCAGTCAATGAGCATTCTGTTCCTCGTGTTACTTAATATAAGTCGTTGATGTGTGTATGTGTAGGTGTATGGTCTTTGGTATGCTTAGAATAGTTTTTTCTCCTTTTTTTTATAATTTAGCTTTCTGATTGACACCAGTAGTGTAAAGTTTCATTCTATTCTGTTTCAGAATGACATCACTTAAATTTTATTGCTAAGAAACAAAAATTAATAATTCTCCCACCTGATGACATCTTTCCATAATTACAACCTACAGTAACTTTCCAGGGCATTTAGTTATGCAGTTTATACATCATGAGTTTATCTAAAAGATATTCAAAATATGTATTCATTAATATACTGACAAGCTAATTTCATTTGTGAATCTAAAATTGGTGGCCCAAGTCAAGTGGATCACATATTCAAGAATAGAAACTCTTATAGGTGGAAAGGTCGTAAAAGGTCCAGCTCTCTCTCAGACTAGAAAGATTGTGATTTTCTTAGAGTCTCCTAGCACATAATGACTACCTCTCAATCAGAACTCATGCAGCATTTCTGCCTACACATTTACTTCCTGTTATACAACATGACCTTTCATACTTCTGGAGTATGCAATATAGAAAGTGAGAGGGGATTCTTAAGATATTCATATAAAATCAGGGTTGAAAGTGAGATTAAGGTATTCTTGTATTTATTTAACACACATTTATTGAATATATACATTGTATCAGGCTCACTTCTGAGCTCTGAGGACACAAAGATGAAAATACATGATCCCTACCCTAGAAGTGATAACATGTTTATTAGAAGAGGCACACATGCAAACAGATTTCTAAAGCAAAGTTGGACAAATATTCTAAAAAATGTATGGACAAAGGTTTTTGAGACTATGGAGAAAAGAATAATCAACGCAGGCATCACAGAAGAGGAAAATTTTAAGCTTAGTCTTCTAAAGACTTCATATGGATGATATAAGATTGTGCCAAAGAGAGAATGGGCAAGGTAATTTTAGGCAAAAGGAAAAACCTAGTCAAAGTTGGAAAACCTTGAAAGAACATAACACATATGAGAAATAATTAGAAATTGAATGTAGCTAGAACCTCCTGGAATACGTGTAACTAGACCCTCCTGGAATCATCTGGCATGATATTGACATAATTTGGGACAGATTGTCTAGAGCCCCACATGCCAGTTTAAAGAGTATAGAATGCTTGACAAAGTTTTTAATAACAGATAAGTGACAGGATGAGTAAGTCTTCTTAGGTTTATTTACTTAGAAATCTTGGTTTAAATGTTCTCATGGTTCATATTAGAATTACGAGGGCTTGTCAGAGGACTGAGGCCTTAATCACGTCCACTGCTCCCTGTGGATTTCTTCCCTTCCCCCAGAAGTCACTCCTTCATGTGCCAGACCATATCTGCACACACCCAGGAGACAGCTCTTCCCATACGATGAAGGGACATTCCTCAGTTTTAATATTTTATTGGCTTACTCAATTATTATGGTTCACAGATGCTCTACTCAGACTTCTGGTACTTTGATGGTTACATACTGTCAGCTCACTCAGTGAATTCAGTCTTAGTCTGCTCCCTTGTTAGAAAAATCCCACCCCTTCTCTGCCCCCATCTGATTTCACCACACTTTGTCACCTGTGATCCACTGCTGACAGGTGAGAGGCTTCAAAAAGAAAAACCTAAAATAAACATAATTCTCTCCTGCACTGCATTTTGTTCTCAGCATAAGGATCTATGATGTGTCTAAAGTAGATTACAAATTTTAAAATGATGGACAGGGCCGGCCCTGTGGCTTGGTGGTTGGGTGCGCGCGCTGCGATGCTGGTGGCCTGGGTTCGGATCCCGGGTGCGCATCGAGGCGCCGCTTCTCCGTTCATCCTGGGGCCGAGTCCCGCGTGCAGCAGCTGGAAGGATGTGCAGCTACGACGCACAACTATCCACTGGGGCTTTGGGAAAAATAAAATAAATAAAATCTTTAAAATGATGGACAAATAAACTAGCATCACAAATATAAAGTGTTGATAGCATGTTCACTTCTAAAAATTGCCTTTTGTATACTGCTGTGCCCATTTTGATGATATGGCAATAAACACCTTGAAGATACAATGCTTCTTGGAAAATGCACAAGTGTACCCCTTCATTCATTTTTTCACATGTCAAGCTTATTTGAATAAGGGTACCATGAGGCCAAATTATCTGGATATTTAGAACAATTGATTCAATAGTGTCTCTGCTGTAGGCTTTTCTTTGGGTCTAGATATTTATAAGAACTACATTTTTACTTGAGTGTTAGCGAAACCCCAATTTCAGCAGCAAGGAATAATTTAGGCAGCAAGTGATTTCTACTCAATGGCTTATTTTCAGAGCTTACACTAATGTTGACAGTATATCTGAGGAAACCCTTCAAGGAAAGTTGTTTTATATGTGTAGCACCAGCTTTTGAAACTGATGTGTGGCAGGGAAAGGCTGTCACTTTTCTAAACAGTTAAGATATAAGAGAAACATTTTTAAAAATCATTCAGTCATACAGATGTTCCAGGTACCACCTTTTCATAATTCTCCTTGTTACTATTTCCCATTTCATGACTCCATTAATTCACCTCTTCTAATAAAGACTTTATATTACTATTTCTGCTCTCAGGCAATCATTCTGGATACAGTACATTCACAGTTAGGATTTGATATTATATTAATCCACTTCAAAACATCCTCTCTGGGCATGTTTTGGAACTAAATGTGGTGACAGCTTTACCAAAAATGTTAAGAACTCGTGTTAGGTGAGGGAAGTTAGCTTTGAAATCTGAATTCCTTTCCTTGTTACCTCCCGCCCTCCTGAGCTATAATAGTTAATTGTTTCTTCCCATAGGATTCCTTTTGTCGACATCTGCTCTTCCCCTTCTGCTGGCTAGCACAGGTATCTTGGCGTAGGACTCAAGTTCTCATTTGAACGCTATTTCGTTTCTTCACCAGAATGCAGCTCTGGATGAAAGACTTACATCTGAGCTTTCAGGCACCTCACAGCTGGTTTCTCCAGATAATAACAATAAACGCAGTGTAAGTTCATGGACCATGTTCTAACAGACTCTCAGAAGGTACTTTCCTTTAAAGTTATCTGTTCTTTTCCTATTATGTTTATGATTTATATTATTAAACCTCTTAAAAAGGCCTCAATTAACATTCAAAAGCCTCTATGAAGAAAGCTTGGGTTAAACTCTGTAATGGATATTTTTTGATAGGCTTCAGAGAAAATATTTTGCTTCAAATAGCACTCTGTGTGGGTGCGAAGACATCAGGCAGTCTGACAAGTAATGGGAGCCTGGAGAAGGATGGGAATATACCCAATGCTATTTAAGCTACTTCACTCTGGGATATTGAATTGAAAAAATTATATATGTGTCATTAAAAAAGTGACTTCTGTTGTTTTCAGTGTATGATATTAGTGTAAAGTATGGAAATTGTGTTACCAGGTGCATGGTATAACAATATATGTGCCAAACATTGTTGATTGTCTTCATTTTAGATATCATCATCGTTACATTATAACCTACATTTAGGACCAAAAACTTAGAGAAAGAGAAAAAGAATAAAAAGGAAGAAATTAGAAAGAATAATATAATTCAAAATGTCTGATCATAGCATATGAATTACTTTTGAATATTCTATTTTCTTACTTCTGGGTCATTTGAGACTTATTCTAGAGATGTACTCACAGCCCAGGTAAATGAAAAGTTAACCTGTTAGGATGAGAAAATCCAGCATTTCAGATAACTTTTCTTAATACTTTCTCTTTATTAACGATTGTTTTCTGGTAATCATTAAATTCGTCTATAATAAATTTATACACATACAAATATAGATATACACACACAGATATAAAGGCAGAGAAAAAACTCTAGAGGATTATCAAGGCAATTCACGCAGATGGTGGGGAGGGGATTGCAATCAAATGTTGGTTTAAGACGATCTCTGCCCATTAGAATCTCAACTTAAAGAGAGATACACATAAGGGAGGCACCATTGTATAATGGGGGAAAAGTGAGATCACTCAAATGAACAGAGGGACTTTTTTTCGGCTGCTTGAACTATAGTGTCATCATCTGTAAGTAGGATATTATTAGCCACCCTGAAGGATTATTATGAAAATCAGATAAATTCTATGTAAAGTAACTAACACTAAATGATAAGTGTTATAAAAGTATCATGAATGACTCTAGGCAAGGTATCTTATGGTAACAGTTTTAATAGAAGGTCAACATTTTACAGATACAGAAACAAATGAGAGATGTGGGACGGCTTCTTCAGTGCAGTGTCTTTGAAAGAAGACTTGAAGAATAGTCAAAACCAGTTACTACTTCTCTGTTGTAACTTCATCCAGATTAGTGTTTCCCAAAGTGAGTTTTGTGGAACACTACTCTCCCAGTTTCTATTTATAGATATTCTCTGATTCAAGGTTTCTGTGAACTCAGAAGTTTGGATAGCATTGAAATAAACAACACAAAACAGGTACCTTTATAGCAGGTCCTATCTGAGGCTTTCATTTACACATAAGTCCTATTAATGTATGCGTGGTGGTGGGAAAGATGAGTGGAAGAGAGAGTATGCAGGTTACCAACACTTATTTTACTGTTTAAAAAAATACTATTTCCTAAAAGAAAGTCCTAATAAAATTGCCTGGTACAATATATTTTTGCCGTTTGGGAAAAGCTGGTCTACACTTTTGCTTCTGGAAAATTTAGCTATGTAGCAGATGACTTCGACTTTGTGTCTTTTTTTCTATACTTAAAGATGGTATTTCTGATACACAACATGTAAGTAAAGTCAGAACTTTTAACATGCTGCACTAGGCTATTTAGATCCTTATTCAAAGCCCTCTGAGCAGTAGCAAATAAAACATAAATCTGCGGGTGGGTACAATCTTGTTTAAGAGGCAGCAAAAGGGGAACTAATGCACCAGAGTCAAAAAATGGCATTAGGACTATCACTTCAAAGCTCAAAAATAGAACCTAGATCAATGATCGGTCTTTGCTATGAATATGGGCTCAGGGGTAGAGTAGGGTGGGTGGCAAGTGGTGGCTCATGTGCCACATAATTGGCAACCAGACAAAGATCTTTTCAAAGGAAACTGCTATCCATATGCATGACTCAAGGATTACTGATACATTTTTCCTGCAGTAGATATTTCATTTAATTAAGCTGTCCATCTATATGTTATGCAAATATAGTCTCCACTTCTCTGCATCAGTGAGTACTGAAAAACACTTGAAAGATTGTTCTTAAGGGTCCCCCCCACCTTTTAATTTAGATGTTTTCCATGCTATCATGTAGAACTACAAGTGTTTTTGCAAAAAAAATGAATCTGCATGATATTTGAGCTGTTTTGTTTTTTAAGTTATTGTCATTGTTTTCTATTGATTTCTGGCGTGCACACACACACACACGTAAACACAATGAAACAGACAAACAAAAATTTTTATCAATATGAAAACAGTGAAGGGAATATATCTAGGGCTTAAGAATGTGTGTTTTATATAGTATTTTAGGTCTTTTTCAGATTTTTATGATTAAAACAGTGCAACAGTGAAATGTAAAAGAAAGGAGCATAAAGCTCTAAGAGCATTTCAGGAGGTCACAACTGGAGAAAGACATGCAAAGGGAAGAGAGACAATCTTTTTTGAAGATGCAAAGTGCAATAGATGTGTCAATATTACACTAGACTGCCTTGTTTTGATTCTTTATTCTCTGTGATTTTGGTAATCCTTATAGTAAATAAGCAGTTCACTCATTGCAATTAATTAAAAAATAAAAATAATAATTTGAACCAGCAATCTAGTTCAATCAGCTGATGTTGTACATATCATTCATTGAGTAATTGTTTTACTATGTCTTCCACGGAATGAAGTAATAGACTATTTATTATCTTGCTTATGTGTGTATTCTTTGATTCTTTCTTTTATTTATCTTACAAGCAGACATTCAGTTCCAGGCACAATACCAAGCACCAGATCTAGAAAAAAATAGAGCAAAGTATTCGTCCTCAAGTCTTGCCCAGCATAATGGGAGGAATGCTGCACTGGCATATAAACCTGATGTGCCTTTTCAGATTCCAACCACTTCCCATTTCCTTGATTTGCTGGTACCCACCTTCACCAAATTGACCCTCCTCTTTCAGATTTGCATGTAACAACACACCACGGGGGTGTGGGACCCCACTTCCAGAGTGTCCATTGAAGAATGAGATGATTCAGCTCAGAAATGGGAGGTGTTATCTCTCCATGTGGTGAATCTAGACCAATGAGAAAAGGAGGCAGGCAGGATCAGGCACATGAATCTCTCCTACTGTGGAGGACTACTTTAAGCAGTGCTGCTCTCAACCCATCCTAAGTCCTGCATGTTGATACACCTGCTGTATCTCATCCCTGCTCAGTCTGAAATGGTAACCAGGACCATAAGGAATTACCCTGCATTGCATTACATCTTCTGTTGCTTCACTTCCCCTTTCCCCCTCACTTTCATCCCTCTCGGCTTGCACCTCCTGAGTACTATTAGCACATTAATCCTGCTCTTCTACTCTATTTCTTGTGAGCCTGGATTAAGACACAAACATGAGAGCAAAGGGATGTACTTAGGGGCTAAATAACTTAATTACTGTAAAAATAGGAAGATTAACTATTAATAAGTGGGAAAACTAAATAGTAGTAAGAAGATTACCACTTACTGAGTATCTCCTATGTGTTGAATACTTTAAATCTAGAGTTTGTAATTTTTTAAATGGCCCTGCAAGAGAAATATTGTTTACATTAGATTTTTTATGAAAATGCGGGTCCGATAAATAAACCTGACAAGGTCATGCAGCTAATAATGGCAGAATAAGGTTCAAAACTGGGGTTTCCTGTGCCCACAGACAGTGTTCTTTCAGCCCAATGTTTAAGAGTTCAGGGAAGGCTTCTCTGAGGATGTAGCTTTGGTATACAGCTAAGGAGTTTATAGGAAAAAAAAAAAAGACCTTCCAATCTGAGGGAATAATATGAGCAAAGGGGCATATATTATGTATCACAACTTGAGTGTTTAAGTCATAAGGCTAGAGCTTTTCCTGTTTGCAACCCTGCTTGCAATCTGCACTTCTCCTGACCAGTCCACTACAAGCAATATCTTTCAGGAAAAGCAAAATAGATCTAAATTGAGCTGTAAACCTCGTCTTGCCACTGAAGAATAAGTAATGGCTTACTACCACCTGCTGATTTCTTAAACTTTTACTCAGTATTTATTTTTATTTTCCTAATAATACAAGAACATTTACAAAAATGTAGCCCAGAAAGATGATGTAACCTTTAAAATAATCAAGTTTCGCCCTAGATTTAGAATTGATCTATAACACAGACATTGACCTGATGGACCAGGGGTAAGAAGGAGAGTATGTTGTTCTGGGAATGCCAAGGTTGCTGCTGGGAAGACATTTACATGCTGATGAATGATCTATAGATTGCTGAGCCAGGAAAGTTTCAGAATTGTCAATGCTTGAATAAATAAATAAATGAATAAATAACAAGAGTCAGAGGCAATGATTCAGAAAAAATGGAGCTAGGGAGAATGAAGTAGGATAAGTATAGAATTAAACTAAGGGGAAATGGAGGAAAAAGGGAGAAAAAGGAATTCTTGGCAAAGCCATTCTTTGCTTAAAAGTTTTCCTACTCTGTTAATTTTTATTCATTTTGACTTATGGAATGACATAGAAAGTACTCTGACTTTCTTTTGGTGTCTTTTGTTTTAATGTTATTATCTTAGTGGAGCTTGTTGATATGCAAATCCATTATCCACAAAGCATAATAATAGTTTATCAGCATCTAACACACGGAACTATATTATTTTTATCAGGTAAAGTATAGCCACATATGTTCCTTCAGAGCTCAGAGTAGGGCAAGCTGTGGTTCCTATGTGAATGTGGTGGGGTAGGAGAAATCTAATGGAAATGTCTGGGAATAGAGGAACTGGACTCATGGAGGATGTAGGAGGCCTTGGGCTGTTCAGGTTATTTTTGGCATGAAGCTTTGTATAAAGAAATAATAAAGATTAAAAGGAGGAGGGCATGAAAGGAAGAGGGAGGAAGAAAGTATAAATCCTTCATGTTGTTGCTTCCAGTAATTCTGTAACTACTACATATTAGGTTTATGACTTCAAACAGGTCTCTAACACTCATTATCTCTCATTTTCTCACCTAGAAAATGGAAACATATTTTATATACATTAAAGCAGAGTGCTGGAATAGTTGAATCTCAATTCTCTAACTCTCTGAAAGTTATTAGAGAGGATGATATATTGGAAAAGCAAAGAAATGAATTTAAAGCAGATATGGGTGTGAATCTTGTCTCTGACTTTCTGGTTGAATTAGCCAGAAAAAGTTACTTAGATGTGTTATGATATTTTGATTCTATTAAGAATTGACCCAACTGCTGCAGAATATGATAGATTAGACATAGGAAGGAAGCCAGAGCTTAGAGTTACTATTTGAGGATACTGTTTTTAAATAATTTTTCAATAAGTAAAACTTTGTTTTATTTTTCACACCTTCTGACATTAATTTTCTTAATTTTTATCTTTCTAGAAACTCCCATTTGACAAATGATCTCATAGTCTTTCTGGTCTCCTCTTCTCCTTTTATTCTGTTTTTTAGCAGTTTTAATTTTCTTCTATTATGATGGAAATCCAGGGGGATAAACTTGCAATACAATCTCCTTTTTAACTAGATATGGTAGAACCATTTTATAACAAGATGCCAGAACTATCAATTGTGCCTTGCCCTTCTGGATAATTCTAAGCTCATGACACCTTGTCCACTTGTTCCTGGCACATGGAGTCTTGCGGATTCTACCACAAAACAAATCCCAACAGGCTTACAAAGGCAAGATAAAACACCAGGAAATATTCTAAGCCACAGTTACTGATCCATGATTCTCATCACATTTTGGCCCAGTCCCTCTTCTGTTACCACCATGACTAATGACTAATATTTGCATGATCTCATCCTTGAAGTTCCAAGTAACTGTTCCCATATCTAGACTTTTATAGCTGCCTTTGATCCCCTTAAATTCAGCCACCCTAATTCTCTGTGTATAGACGTCGTTTTTGATGGTGATGAATAGTCAACATAAAACTGATATTGTAAGAGATCTAATCATTGATACCCTTGGTGGTTTAGACAAAGTCTTGGGGAATTAATACTAGAGGAAATGAGGAGCAGTAAAAGATCTAAGGAGAAAGGGGCAAAATCAAGTTCACATTCTAGAAAGATCTCTCTCGGAACCATGAAAAAGACCAATTGAATGTGAAGGGAGATAGGTTTTTGAAAAAAGTAAAGACACCAGCTATATGGCCTGGTACTAATACAAGTAAAGAATTAATAGAACACTGTGTTGAGGCAGTGAGAAGGGAAAGAAACAAAACTAAACAAGACACACTAAAGTGTTAGAATCAACATGAACTGGAGTCTAATCAAATATGAGAAGTGAGGGAGAAAAATGAGCTAAGGATGAACCCCAGGTTTCTGGATTGAGATACTTGGTAAATAGGAAAAAATACAGATTTGAACAAAATGTAAGCTTAGTTTTATGTGTAAGGAATGTGATGTTTCTATGGGTAATACAGAAAAATTTGACGGCATTATGGACACCAAGAGTGGAAAGGGTTGCAGGATGGAAGAGTTAATAGTTTCATAGAATTTATGCATCTGAGACATTGCAGGAAGGTCAAGTAAAGTGAGGACTGAACATTCCTTACTACATTTCTGTTCATATCCACATTTACCCTCCTTTGAACATTTAATCTAATAACTTGTTGCTGGATCACAGGAACAAAGCAAAACATTATGAGGTAATGCCATGAGACATATTTTCAGAAATCAGCTTCTTTGCAAATAATACAAGCAGCAACAGATTGCAAATTTTGTGTTAAATTTCTATTTTCCAGTGGCTGAGGGAAAAAGAAAACTGACTTTCCACCAGTTTTTCTTTTATCTTCTAACTCAAGATGTGTGTATTTATTTGTGCTTAACTTGTTCGTTTAATCATTTATTCATTCAATCAAAAAAATTAGTAATAATGTAATAGCAACTCCAGGATGAGTGTATATTCAGGTCTTGGATGATATTGTTCAATTCCAAGGAGGCACAGTCTTCCGTGCATCCTATGATACCAGACCAGGCTGTTAACCATGCTTTAGTCTTGGTTTCTCTGCTTGGCTCAACATACTCCACTGTCCCTGGTACCTGTCCTAAATCCAATCCACTTCCTGGGGTTGTGTTGTAAGCTATTTAATTTGCATTAGTTAAACATTTCAATAATGCTAAATCAACAATTACTTATATCATTTACAGACTTAAGAAATTTTTTTGCATTCTTATGGGATTGTAGGTAGAAGATAGTAATTTGGCTTTTTAAAAAAGTTCCTCATCTTTTTATTCTATCAGCTTGTTTGTGTCCTGTCTTAGTATTTTACACGTATATTATGCTTTGTATTTCACAAAGTGATTTCTCACATGTCACCTCCATGCTGCCTCTAAACAACTTTGCAAGTGATTGACTAAGTTTCCACAGCCAGGAAGTGGAGAGCACTACTGATTTGGAATCAGGGTAACTTCCTTCCATTTTAGGTACACCTAATTATTTTATTTTGTGAACTTGTGGTAAGTAAGTAGTTTCAGTGTCATTTTTCATAAAATGCGAGAAAATGTAGTTGTATCTTCTTCACTGTGGTGTTAGGCAAACTCTATGAGAGTTTGAACATTTGAAAACCATTTTAGACATTGCAAAAAATGAAAAAGTCATGATGATAATGATGATGAATTTGTGGGGCCTGCCTGAGCCCCTCATTTTTTCTTATTTCTATAATACCAATCATAAAAAACATTGTGAAATATCACATATCTATCTATCCAATATCTATCCAACCGTTTTTCCATGATAATAAGATGTTTTGGCTAGTGCCTGGCTGTCCAGAATAAAGACACCATTTCCAAATCTCCATTGAGTTTGATGTAGCCTTGTGAACAACTTCTGACACGTTAAATAGGTCAGAAGGAAGGATTCTGTGGTGGCTCTCAGAAACTTTCTTTAAAAGAGAGCTGCCAAACTTATTTTTTCTTCATCACTACCTTGATCCTGCTACCTGGAACATAGCTGCTGCCATCTTGGAAGACAAAGGTGAAGACAACATGCTGAAGTTAGTAGAATAGTGTGCTGAAAAGAACACTGTTTTCTAACAGCTTTGTGGTACAGAACTGCCGTCTGAAATCTAAATGTTTTACTAGTTTACTTAATTTATATGAGAAGAAATAAACTGTGATATTATTTTTATTATGCTACTTACTATTTTATAATAAACTGTGATATTATTTTTATTATGCTACTTACTATTTTATTGTTAATAGTCCTATTACAATACCTTTTGCACAGATGCAACTATTTTTCTCTCTATATAAAACATTATGGCTTAAATCTACATCAGTTACTTGATGTAGGTAACTGAACTACATCAGTTGTCTTAGAGCCATAAATCACCAGGATAGGGCCAGCCCTGTGGCTTAGCGGTTAAGTGCATGCACTCCACTGCTGGCGGCCCGGGTTCAGAACCCAGGCACGCACCGAGGCACCGCTTGTCCAGCCATGCTGAGGCCTTGTCCCACATACAGCAACTAGAAGGATGTGCAGCTATGACACAATTATCTACTGGGACTTTGGGGAGAAAAAAAAAGGAGGAGGATTGGCAATAGATGTTAGCTCAGAGCCGGTCTTTCTCAGCACAAAGAGGAGGATTAGCATGGATGTTAGCTCAGGGCTGATCTTCCTCACAAAAAAAAAAAAAAATCACCAGTATATTTTTAAATATTAAGTAAAATGCATAACCATGACAAATTTAGACTTAATAGAATAATCCCATCTAAACACAAATTGGTTATCAACAAGCATACAAAAGGATAAGTAAATCCAATAATAGCAAACTTATTGATCATCAAATGATGTTTGGAATTATCAAAAACTTTTAAGATTACTTGAAAAGTGATTTCAAAACATTCTAATCTAATTATCGATGTGTTTTTAATTTTAAAATAATAAAGTGTTCCCATATCAAATGTATTTTTTTATTGATGTTTTAATAGTTTTTAACATTGTGAAATTTTGGGTTGTACATTTTTGTTTGTCCATCACCATATATATGACTCCCTTCACCCCTTGTGCCCATCCTCCACCCCCATTGCCCCTGGTAACCACAATACAGTTTTCTCTGTCCATGTGTTGGTTTATATTCCACATATGAGTGAGATCACACAGTGTTTGTCTTTCTAATTCTGGCTCACTTCACTTAACATAATACCCTTATGGCCCATCCATGTTGTTGCAAATGGGACAATTTTGTCTTTTTTATGGCTGAGTAGTATTCCATTGTACATATATACCACATTTTCTTGATCCAATTGTCAGTCGAGGGACACTTAGGTTGCTTCCACTTCTTGGCTATGGTGAATAATGCTGCAATGAACATAGGGGTGCATAAGCCTCTTTGGATTGTTGATTTCAGGCTCGTTGGATAGATTCCCAGTAGTAGGATGGCTGGATCATAGGGCATCTCTATTTTTAATTCTTTGAGGAATCTCCATACCGTTTTCCATAGAGGCTGCACCAGTTTGCATTCCCACGAGCAGTGTATGAGGGTTCCTGTTTCTCCACAGCCTCTCCAACATTTGTTGTTTTTGTCTTGGTGATTATAGCCATTCTAACGGGCGTGAGGTGATATCTTAGTGTTGTTTTGATTTGCATTTCCCTGATGATTAGTGATGTTGAACATCTTTTCATGTGCCTATTGGCCATCTGCATATCTTCTTTGGAGAAGTGTCTGTTTATTTTCTCTGCCCATTTTTTGATCGGGTTGTTTGTTTTTTTGTTGTTCGGTTGTGTGAGTTCTTTATATATTATGGAGATCAACCCCTTGTCAGATGTATGTTTTGCAAATATTCTCTCCCAGCTGGTGGGTTGTCTGTTCATCTTGATTCTGGTTTCGTTTGTCTTACAGAAGCTTTTTCTTTAGTTTCCCTAGTCTGGGTAGGCATGTCATCTGAAAAGATTCCTTTATGACCAATGTCAAATAGTGTGTTGCCTATATTTTCTTCTATGAGTTTTATAGTTTCAGGTCTCACCTTCAGATCTTTGATCCATTTTGAGTTAATTTTTGTGAATGGCGATAGCACATGGTCCACTTTCATTCTTTTGCTTGTGGCTGTCCAGTTTTCCCAACACCATTTATTGAAGAGACTTTCCTTTCTCCATTGTATGTTCTTAGCTCCTTTGTCAAAAATTAGCTATCCGTAGATGTGTGGTTTTATTTCTGGGCTTTCAATTCTGTTCCATTGATCTGTGTGTCTGTTTTTGTACCAGTACCATGCTGTTTTGATTACTATTGCTTTGTAGCATGTTTTGAAGTCAGGGATTGTGATGCCTCCTGCTTTGTTCTTTTTTCTTAGGATTGCTTTAGCTATTCAAGGTCTTTTGTTGCCCCATATAAATTTTAGTATTCTTTTTTCTATTTCTGTGAAGAATGTCATTGGGATTCTGATTGGGATTGCATTGAATCTGTAGATTGCTTTAGGTAATATAGACATTTTAACCATGTTTATTCTTCCAATCCACGTGCATGGGATATCTTTCCATTTCTTTATGTCATCATCGATTTCTTTCAATAATGTCTTGTAGTTCTCACTGTATAGGTCATTCACCTCCTTGGTAAGATTTATTCCTAGGTATTTTATTCTTTTTGATGCCATTGTAAATGGCATTACCTTTTTGAGCTCTCTGTCTGTTAGTTCATTATTAGCATACAGAAATGCAACTGATTTTTGTAGATTGATTTTGTACCCTGCAACTTTGCTGTAGTTGTTGATTACTTCTAATAGTTTTCCGACAGATTCTTTAGGGTTTTCTATATATAAAATCACGTCATCTGCAAATAGTGAGAGTTTCACTTCTTCGTTACCTATTTGGATTCCTTTTATTTCTTTTTCTTGCCTAATTGCTCTGGCCAAAACCTCCAGTACTATGTTGAACAGGAGTGGTGAGAGTGGGCAGCCCTGCCTCGTTCCTGTTCTCAGAGGAATGGCTTTCAGTCTTTCCCCATTGAGTATGATGTTGGCTGTGGGTTTGTCATAAATAGCCTTTATTATGTTGAGGTACTTTCCTTCTGTTCCCATTTTGTTGAGAGTTTTTATCATAAATGGATGTTGTATCTTGTCAAATGCCTTCTCTGTGTCTATTGAGATGACCATGTGGTTTTTATTCTTTGTTTTGTTGATGTGATGTATCACGTTGATTGATTTGTGGATGTTGAACCATCCCTGCGTCCCTGGTGTAAATCTCATATGATAAGTGTTCCCATATCAAACATATTTTAATATATGCTTTGCATCTTCATTTGGCATATAGTTATTTTGAATAATACATTAAAACTAAAATAATGGTAGCATCCACACTAATTCAACTTATTAATTGAAGCCTGGAGAAAATAAAATAATCGACAATAGAAATAGTAGACTACTCAGAAAGTTCTCTTTCTCCTTCACTCTCAGTTTTCCTACGGGCATATAGGTTTGTTTTACATTTACATATTTAGCACTTTTTTATCATAACAATTTTCATTTAGTAAATGAGATATTCCATTTTTACTTTCTTGGAGCTGTGAGGAAAGCTTTGCTCACAAACTGATAGGGAACAGTAAGAATTATCCTTGAGTAGAAAGGTTAGTAATTTCAGGCCTTTGGAATGTCCCTAAGAAATGGAATTACCCCATTTCTCAATGTCCTTATCAGTTAATTTACCAACCAGAAGAAATTTGGCTTTAAGAGGAAAACTTAAAATATTTTCCAGTTGACATATTGTGAAAGTAAAGGAAAGGATAGGATTTGTGGAAGAACAAGAGAAAAAGCTGATTAAACGTAGCTGGCTTCATGGGTATGTGACCTCTGTAGTTCCACAGGGGCCTGTGCTCAGAGGGGCCTTCTGCTTGGTTGAAGGCCTTTTTAATTAAGGAAATTCACATTTTCATTTTTCACTGGGCCCCACAAACTATGTAGCCAGTTCTGGCATCAACAATATATATGTGTGTCTGTTTGCTTCATAGAATTTAGTAACATGCTATCTTATGTTGGAAATTCATATACCTAGGATAGATTTTTGACAAGTAGAGACAACGATAAAAGATTTTTTAAAAACTTTTGTTAAGGTTTTTTTTTTAACACTTTGGTTCAAGGTAATTAATCCCAAACAGTTTGTGTGATTTAAAAGGAAGACTACTGAGGTTACTAAGAACTTAATCACAGCTAAGGAGCCATAGAGAGAAACTGAATTTTCACCCATGCACATTCTCTTTCATTTTGCAAAACAAATGATGTTCCAAGGGATAAAGTTGGTCACTGCAATTCTTATATAATATCATATATTGATTCAGAAATTGCTTAGCATTAGTTCTTAAAAAGAGTTGTGTTTTTTTCTTGACATCATTTTATTAAGGAAAAATAAATAGCTCAAATAACTTTTTATTAAAACTATAATCCAAGTAGCAGCATGAATAAGAACAATGCAAAATCATTTAGTTAATTGCCCCAGCATGCTATGTGTTTGGAAGACAGTATCTGTGCCTCTAGCATCATGTAAATCCACTGGGGAAGAAAGATATTGAGACCTGGAAAAGTCAATCTTTTATCTAAAAATCAGGCAGAAAAGGATCCACAAGCAGATTAAGTTTTAAAAATCTGCCCTGTACTCACTGTGGACCCTCCTATTTCTAGGGTTGCCCTCTAGTTAATATATCCTTACTCTTTATTTGCTTGGTTTCTCTATACCTTTTAACTAAGTTTTGTTGGTTGTTGTTAAGTCTCAGTATCTTTATTATGCATAGGTATTTAACTTCTTCTTTCTGTTCCCAGTCATCCATCACTCCCACACTTCCATTTCATGGCCAGTAAGGTTCATTTTCACAAGAAATTAAATCTCCCTTCTCTGTAGTGACCTGTGTCAATAGGATTGTGAAGGAAACTGGGATCTAACATGTTTATGTATTAACTTTTAAGCAACTCCTCTGTTAACATTTCAACCCTATATTCTGTGATGCCTGGTAACCAAGACTTTTCTGAGTCTGCGATTGCCCACCTAATCCTATAGGCACCCGAATGATTTTTCCATTTGCAAAAGCTGTTACTATTCCTCTGTGTACTTTCTAAACAAACTTTTGATCTCTTGTCCATTGTTGTTTCCCATCTTTGTTTGTTTTTGTTTCCTGTTTGCTGTTTGTTTTGGATGAGGAGTTTATTTTGTTTCAGTTCATTTCCTCTGATGTCATAGTAGGGTGAATCCATGCAATTATTTCACTATGTTTAAGTAGTCATTGTGGAGCTTCACCCTGATCCTAAACATTTTCAACCTAAGTCAGTGATCTTGCACTCTTCCTGGCAGGGAAAAGAAATATAGTTCATGCAGTTGATCATTCTGATTGAGCGCTCTCTCTCTGTCACTGCCCACAGTCTAAAGAATGTCATCTGATTCCAAATTGCTATTTTCTTTCATTCTGCTACCCCTGATCTTGTATTAATTAGACATACCAACGTCCTCATGATTGTCACAATTACCACCCTCAGATTCATCATCATCATCATCTTCACGTTATCAACTCTCCAACATATTTAGCATATATTGAGCTAAGCTTACCATTTACCATACACTATACTAAGTGCTTTATATTGGAACCTCACAAAAACACAGTGAGGTACAAGTAGTTATCACAGTCATTTTACACATGAGAAAACTAAGGCAGGAAAGCTGAAATAAAATTTCCAAGGTTACATAATTAGAAAGTGGCAGTGCTTATATATGAACCTGGGTCTGCTTGGATATTATATTTTAATCTTAAAATATATTTTGTTATTGTGATAAGAATAAAGTATGCTGATAGGAATAAAATACATCAATTGATTGTGATAGAAATTTTGATAGAAATAAAATACATCAATTTAACTCTTCAGAGTTAGTGCATCTACTGAAATCAGTATTTCCTTTATAAAAGAGAAGTGGTATAGGAGTTCCACTTGGCTTAAAACTATCACATATATCCATTAATCTTATATAAGCATTACCATAAAGATTTTAAATTAGGATAAACTTGAAGGTAAGCTTCCCAAATTAGTTCTATTTGGCTTTATGGATGCATTTATTTATTTTATAGTTCTCAGTATGGCAGACACATGAAGGCACCTAAAACAACATTTGAATATCAATGAAAGCAGCCTAATCAATAATCTGTTCTTGCAATGGGGAAAGATAAGTTGAAAAGATGGCAGCATGTAGTAACTCTAATACCCATGTAACAGACTACCCGCAGTTGAAACGTTAGAGAGATCAGTGAGGATTTTGTTCTTTCTCTTTTGATTATTACGGTATAGTCTCAATATATATCTGCGAGTTAGCGTCTCAGCATATATAAATTGATTATCCAGTTAAGGGATCTGAATATGTGGTTTTATGAGAAAAAGTAGATAGAAAATTGTCTTTTTAACATATAACTGAAAAAAAAAGTAAATAGGGTGACATCTGTATTCTTCAACTGCTTAAATATAGTCATGAAAAGGCTGTGGTTTGCCGTAGACAATCAAAACACAATCAACAGGTTGACTTGGAAGACATTATTTGGGGTAAAATCATGAAGAACTGACTAATATTTAGAGATTTCCAATAATCAAATAATTATCTCTCTGTGACAGAATGTAACAAGTGGAGCCTGCATGGTCATTTGTTAGGGATATTTGAGTATGAATTCCTCCTTTGGGTGGACGAATAGAGTAGACTCTCAGAGGCTTCCGCAACACTGATTCTATGATTTTATTATCTCATTGCTACCACAGTGTTCCCAGGGCGAGCTGCCATTACAAGGCTGGGACCTTGTCTCCTCCAGCAGCTCTCTGCGCTGAGAAAATAGCGGAAGGAGACGTGAGGAGAATCCGCAGGGTCTGAAACACTGTACAATTCAGGGAAAGTCTGAAGGGCGAACCTGTCCTGAATATGAAATGACCAAAATCAGTTTAAGCCCTTTTTCTATGCTCAATTCCCAGCTACTTTTTTGAGCCCAGTGCAGTGTTTGTAGGCAGGCTATTTTGCTTGGCATGTGCTTACTTCCCTGCAAATTGCTTCTTTCTTTTAAAGCAGCAGGCACTGTCAAGAATCAAAGTCCATTTGCATGGTGCCATGCTGCACATTGTAGTTTATTGGACAATAAGCCTCGCTGACATATCCATTTGAAATCTTAATCCAGGGGCTCTGCTACATGTCTACATTATGACAGTGGGTCTGAAGAAGGGAATTTTATTTGATCGTGATTTTAAATTTATCACTCATTACTTTGGGTAAGTGAATGGAGTATTAATTTGAATCAAATAATAAAACTATTCCCAAGGTTATGGATGTTTTGACACTGCCAGAATAAAATATTTCTCTTAATGTACTGACCGCTACTTATGCCATAAAAGTACTCTTCCTGACGCTGGTTGAACTAGTTGGAAGTACTCTTATTATTTTCTCCAAAGTTGGATCTCTGCCCAGAATATATATCAAGTGTCTCCAGCATTGCAGTGCTTAAGAGTCAATGTTGCCTGGGAGGAAAAAAAAAATCCATCATTGACTAGAAGAAAACCAAAATGCAGTTAACTTCAGGCAGGAAATAATAAGTAATAATTCTGGGCAGCAAAGTAAATAGACTAAAACCTTCAAAAGCACACATTTGAAAATAAGAAAAAAATCTGACATTAACACCTAGAATATGACTGACATGACAGTGAAGAATGAAGTATAAACTATGCTATTTAAAGTGAAATATTTTAGGGTATAGAACAAGATGAGGTAGGATTAAGGAAGGGACAGAACAAATGAAATTTCTTCAGAAGGTGTTCAAATATAAAACAAAAATATAGCTTGAATATAGCTGTCTATTTCTAACCCGAGCTTGTTGAATTGCACTAAAATTGCAGAGTTCTATGTGTTGGATCAATTCTAAAGGACAGAGTAATAGAAAATAGTGGAAATGGAATAGACATTACAAATCAGTAAGTTCCAACTCTTCATAGTTTAGGTAAGGAAGATAAAGGTAAGAAGGGCAAGTAACTTGCTCCAGTTCATATAGATACAGGCAGAGTCCCCCATGAACTCGTCATCTTCCCCCTCCCCCACCACTCTGCCATTATGTCTGTCTATATCATTGATTCTCATCCCTACTCACACTTTCAAAACCTGGAAGGCATATAATACACTCCGCTGGTAATACTAACAGTAACACTTGCTGTGTGTTTGGGGAGGGATGGGTGGTGAGAGCAGGGTGGAGGAGGGGAGAGGTGCCATGTGTACTTTGAAAAATATCTAGAAAAATTCTGATATCCCTGCAGACAAACCTCCCTTACTTCCTCTCCTCTTCCATAGCCCTTTTCATCCCTTCAGTTCGAGTTACTTTCTAGAATTCAAAGAATATTCACATAATTATATATGCTGTTCATTAACTTCCTAGAAATCCACTTCACTCTGTTGTAGACTCTCATACAATCACCTGCAAGAGAATGTGGAAATTAATTGAACCTCCGGTACAATGTAACAAAGAGCCCCCAAAGCAACTCTTCAGGCTGTTCATTTCAGCCATGCAATTAATCTCCCTGGTTTTCTTTCCTTTTTCACAGAGCCAAATTGTCATTTGAATGAGTTGACTAATTATTTGGTCGTTACATAGACCCAGCCTTGGGGTACAACCTCGGGAGTTGGTGAAGCAGAGTCTCAGTCCTCTCATATGAAGAATGACACAGTGCAAATAGGCCAAATATCCAGACACCCAAGTTTTCTCCAAGCTTACTTCTATCTAGAAATGTCGCAAAGTGTGTCAGTCCCCTTTACTTCATTATGGGCAGGTTTCCAGTCATTAAAATTGAAATATTTTATTTGATTCAAAATCTGTCTGTATTACAATAATTTCCATGAGTTTGTATTATTTTAAAAAAATAAAGAAAAATATTCCTCTAAACAACTGAAATCTTTAATTCTTCACACTAGTTTTTATATTATAAGATAGAAACATCAGTCTAGTGTATAAGTGAGTTTAACATGATATTTTAAGCTGGAAAATACACATGAGGTAAAACTACTTACAGAACTGTGAATTGTAAATATTTTATAGACAGAAGAAACAACAAGTCATGGGAACTCTAGAATCAGACAGAACTGGGATTTAGTTTCTAGATCCATCACTTTAATGATTTTGTAGCTTTAGGCAAATGCCTTACCCTCATTCTCAGTTTTCTGTTCTGTAAAATATTACCTAAATCATAGAGTTCTAAGAACAAAAGGAATTATAATTTATGTACTGAAAATAACTGATTTTTTTTTTTGGTATCTCTTTATCTATAGAGGTCTAAACAATGTGTAAGCAAAGTACACACAATTAGTGTTGATTCTGGTCACAATGTTAAAATAGTTCCAATGAATGAAATATGTCCACCATGTTTCCAGGAACACATTGAGTTCCACATCTTCCAAATGGTCATTTGTGTAGCGCTTCTCAGAACCTTGTGTGTGTGTGTGTGTGCGCGTGTGTTTAAGCACGTGCATATTTTTTAAGCCCCCAAAGTTCTAACATCTCCATTTATGTTCCATTATTACTACTTCATTTATGTTATTTTTTCTCAAATTCATTATAAGGATTATTAGAAACCAGACAGCATAATAATCCCTTTGATATTCACCAAACATATTCTCTCTTACTTATTGAACATGAATTTTCCATTTTTAGTATACCATTTTTTTCGTCTTACATGTCTTAGGTAAATCATCCAGTGTCTGTCTACTCAGGGATATTGGATGGCGTTGGTAGGCCATTATCTGGTAAATTGGATCCATGTAAACAATATACCATGATCATTCAGGCCAACCAAGTGAGCTTGTTGCTCAAATGTTCTGGATAATTGCCTTAACTATTTTATTTTTTCCATGTAAACAGACTTTGTGTTACTTAGAGGAGTAAAGCCTTTTTGTGCTAAAAAATAGAAAATTACAAATATAAGAAGAAAGATGAGGCAGTTCTCCACAGAGTTCATACAACGTAGTAGACTAAAGGATACATTTGACATTTACTAAGTGAGAAATGAGATCAAGACTCACCATTTAATCAAAACAGATGGTTGTTGAACAATTCCCAGATGCACACGATATGTGCCCAACCCATTATGGAATCAGAATGAGAAAGCTGGAGTGAACTATATATTGTCCAGAAATATCTGTGAGCGGATTGTTTTATCACTTAATTGTTAAATGCACTAACATTTAAAATAACCTTCATTTGTTATGAAGTAGGTGTCTGAAGCAAGCAAAATAAGATGTGCTCCTTCTTCTGCTTAAAGAATGTATTTTAAGAACACTGAAAAAAATGTTCCCTGCATCTAGAGTGGGTCTTTCTAAAAAAAAAAAACTGATATCACCCACATTCCCACCACAACCCAACTTAAAATACTTCAGTGTCTTTCCATTGGTCTTAAAATAAATCAAAATCTTTAACACAGTTTAATGAATCTCATCATAATCTGATCTCTGTCTTTGTCTTCAGCCTTATCTCTCACTATTTTTCTTTCTCTCTCAAAATTGCAACCAAACATTTTCTCAGTCACTTGTATTAAACATGTCCCCTCTTGTTAGTGGGTACGTCCTGTTCCTTCTATCTGAACTGCTTTACTCTTTGCCTAATTAACCCCTATCCTCAGTCTCAGTCAAATGTTACTTCCTCAGGGAAGGCTTCCCTCAACTCCCATTCATGTTTCCAGAGCATCATGAAACTTATTTGAAATTTTACACTTCTTATGTGATTATTTGCTTACTGTACATTCTCCTCACTAGACCATAAAATCCATGTCTCTTTTTGGTCATCAGTTGCCTAATTTATAGTGCCTGGCATAAAACGGGTGCTTAATAAAATTAGTTGGACACATTGTGTTAAGTATAATATAGAAAAATCCAAGCCCCAAAGACCACATATTTTATAATTCTATTTATATATAAAATGTTCAGAAAAGGCAAATCTATACAGAAAAAGTATAGATTAATGGTTGCCTGGGGTTAAGGGTGGGAATGGGGATTAACTATAAATCGGCATGAGGGATTTTACTGAAATGATGGAAATGTTCTAAAATGGGATTATGGTGAAAGTTGCACAACTTAGTAAATTTACTAAAAAATCATTGAATTGTACATTTAAAATGGGTAAATTTTAAGGAGTGTAAATTATACCTCAATAAAGATGTTTGAAAAAAATGTTCAGTGTGGTCTGGCTTTCCCATTAGCCATGATGTAATCTCATTTAGAAAAGCTTAATTTGTGTCCACCTGTAAGGAACCATGTTAGTGTTCTTTGCAGATTCTCTTAGACCTTTTTATTTGCTTGTATGTGCCTTTTCACAGCTTCTCTGGGCCTTTACCTTAGCTTCTATCTGAGACTTTCTCTGGAAGATGACCTTGGGCTACTGGAATCACGTGGCCCACCTAGCAGAGAACCTAGAGTGCCTGGGATTTTATGGTTCCCAGGGTTGTCCTTACCCAATTACTGACTGGTACAGGAGAATGGAAACAAAACTTCCTTACCTCTGCTGAGGTCACGCTCTGAGCTGTAATTTATGTTCCAAATAAAGTTGAAGCCACCTTTCCAGGGTCTTCTTCACATGTTTCTTGTTTCCTGGGCAGGAAGATTTACCAAGTTCCAGAGCTCTTCCTTAACAAATTTCTTGCACATGAATCCGTATCTCAGAGTCTGTTTCTGACAGAACCTTAATCAAAAGGCTGTCTCTTCTAGGAGTGTATGTGCTTTGAAGATTTGAAGTTTCAAAAAGAATGTGGAACAATTTATTATTATCCTTGTCCATCATATTCTCTTACAAGTCCTAGAGTTCTTCACATACTCTTTCATCTGCTGGGGATACCCTGACATTCTCTTCCTGACCCTCTTCTCTTACATACATTTTAGATCCAAGGTAGGGATTATCTTCACCCAAGGAGCCTTCCCCATAGCTTCTGGTATAGATCCAGTGTCTCACTTTTTAACACCGTAATATCCTATTCTTTTATTTGTATAGCATTTAATACACTTTATAGAAATTTCCTTTTCATTGCTGATCTCTCTTTCTCAACTGTGTAAATCTAAGAGCAGAGATTTTACCTTTTATCATTCCCTAGTACCTAATACAATGCCTCACATAGAGTAGGTATATGATTAGTATTTATTGACTTGAAATAATTTAGTAATCTATATTTATTAACAATATGCTGTTCAATATATATATATTTTTTCAGAAAGTTGCAGTCATTTATACACATATATAAATTATATATTATATAATTATCTAATAATTTACATACATTTATTTAAAAATAAAACACGTGGTTATGTCTGAGTATTGGAGGGCATTTATGATTTATAATTCATATTTTAATCTTAGGTAATCATTTTTCTCAAGTTAATAGTTGTTACAGTGTAAGAAAGAAGGAGAAGCTATTCTAACGTTAAGAAAGAAAAAAAATTCAATGATTGGGTTTAAGAACTGATAGGCATAATGAATTGCCAGAGCAGGGAAAGTTGTTGAGTCATTGTTGATGTTGACATTGTCTATTAGGGGAGAAGCAAGGCTATATTCAGGATCGGCGGTATCCTCATATGAAAGAAACTGCCTTCTCAGCTTAAACATAAGGCTGACGTTATAAGCCACATAGTTTAGCTATTATTAAAAAATATAGGGGCTGGCCCAGTGGTGTAGTGGTTAAGTTCACATGCTCTGCTTCAGCGGCCTGGGGTTCTCAAGTTTGGATCCCAGGCATGGACCTACGCACCACTTATCAAGCCATACTGTGGCAGCATCCCACATATAAATGATAGAGGAAGATGGACACAGATGTTAGCTCAGGGCCAATCTTCCTCAGCAAGAAGAGGAGGATTGGCAACAGATGTTAGCTCAGGGCTAATCTTCCCCACCAAAAAATAAATAAAGTAAAAATAAATAAACAAATGAATAAAATATGTTCTAAAAAATTTCAGACAATTGCTGTACCTCAGCAAATATAAATCAAGAACCGTGGCAGTTGTTCTTTACTGGCTGAAAATCATATCACAGTTCTAGAACGGCTATGTAAATTTTGATCTTCATTCGCCAGACTTGGCAGGTGATATAGGACAGGCCATTTAGCATACATTAACAGATGTGTGTGTGCGCGCACACGCACATGCCCATGTGCTATTGTATGCATGTATGTGTGGTAACATCAATTCTTAAATATTTAACTAAGGTTATTGGCAATTTGATGAGTCTAATTGGTTGTTCTATTTCTATTATTGTTGGTCATCACCAATATGAAAGAAACTAACATAAAATCACAAAATGCTGTAAAGCTGAGAACCAGAACCAAAGGACCACAGAATGCCGAAAACCAACTTATGGCAAAATCTCCAGAGTTCCCTTGGGCAGATTGTACCTAAAAACCTCATTCTTGTGAAATGCTCTCCTTCAGCACATTTCAGCTGGGACATATATGATTTCACCAGCTAAAACTTTTTACTATGTATTTTGGACTGTCGATTCACAAATGTCACATTTCCAACATCACTGAACTCTCTGAAAATAATAACAACAAAAAAAGCAGAGGGAAAGAACTTGTCATTTCTACTTGGCAGACTAAGAGATATAGATCTCAGGTGGTCGGCATAGGTTTTCCTCTTGAATGTTAACTGTGGCATAAGAAAGTGATCAGCAAATCATGGAATAGAAGTGTAGTTTTCTTCTTTTCTTTCTTTTCCTTCCTCTTTTCTCTGCTATATTGTTCACTCTGTTCTTTTTCATGTTTTTTCTTCTCTCTCATTTTCTCTCCTCCCTCTCCAATTACTTCTCTTGGAAGTTTCTCTTTCCTCCTTCTCTTGCTTCCATTCTTCTTCCTTTCTCTATCTTCCTTCCTTCCTTCCTCCTCTTCCTCTGTTTCCTTCTCCTTCTTCTCCTCATCCCCACCCTCCACCCCTTTTTCCTTCCTCTTCTCCTTCTTCTTTCTTCTTCAATTATATTATTAAGAACACTTTTCCAGAGCAGCAAACTAAGATTTGAGAAAGGATACAGCCTATAGGACAACACTTCTTTCAATTTAGAAAATTTAAGACAGAAAAATATTCTGTTTAAGAGAACGTGGGAGTGACAGAACAACAAACAGCAAGTGACTTATTGCTGATTTGGTAACTTTACTGAAATACCAGTGAATATAACTAATACAATTGGCTAAATAGGCCATTGGTTGTCTACTCAAACCCCTTTACATGTAAAAATATATAAATCTTGGTCTCATGCTGGATCTCTTGAGTTAAAATGTCTAGGTTTGGGCTTAGGATATGAGTATTTTTTAAAAGCTCCATGGGTGATTGTGATGTACTGTAGGGACACTAGCCTGTGTGCCCTGTAAGAGCCATGTGTCCTTGAGTATCCTTGTCTGGGCTACGCTCCAGCACTCATGATGATAACAGTCCTGGGCTTGGCTAAACCAGCTATTTTCTCAGGGGAGAGTTAGCACAGAGACCCTCACAGTCTGAGGGAACATGAAGGCCATCCAGGAGGTCTGGTCCTTGGAATGCAGGTCATACAGGGACAGTCCCCCTTGGCAAACATGCAGCCTTTGTTCCTCTCCCTACTTAAGCAAGCTTCCCTCAAGGGGCGGTTGCGGGTGCAATTTCCTGTCCAGCCAGCTGCCACTGGACCTTCCCTGTAAGTAACTCCCAATAAACCCATATGTCTCGTTCACTGTCTATGGGTGTTTACTTCAGTCTCTTAGCAACCTATCCCACACTGCTCACCCAGCTGGGTGTGTGGCGCAACATGTACATTCCCTGTTTAAAAATGATGGACTTCATACTCTATGTCAGGTAAATCAAATAAAAGAACACATAATTTTTCCTATGTTTCATTCCAATAATTAAGATATTGAGAACATAATCAGTAGTCATTCTAAGACTATCTAAGTAGACTGAGAAGCTTCCTAGATTCTGAATCTCCTTGTCTGACTCATCTAGAGATAAGCCTAATGCAGCCAAGTGAAGAGAAGAACACTTGAGACAGTTGAACCTTCATCTCTTTTTATTTATTCCATACACACTTCTCTAACCAACTGTATTTCACCTTAAGGAAACCATTGCTCATCTGGAACACCTGGGTAACTTGTTGGCAATGGATTAAATGAGTCCATTCATTGCAATGTGGCTTCATAAAGTATTTCTCAACTTTGATATACAAACAAATCACCTGAGGATTTTGTTAAAATGCAGATTAAGACTCAGTAAGACAGAGGTGGGGCCTGAGATTCTACTTTTCTAATAAACTCCCACATGATGCTAGTCCATGGACCCCTTTTTGGATAGCAAGCATCTGGAGTACTCACCTATGGTCTGCCCCCACCTAACTTACCTACTGGGTTAAAATCTTTGTATTCTGTGGCAGGTTATTTTTGAACAGCTATCATATGTTTTATGTTCTGGAATCTATTAGAAATAATAAGGAGATATAATAAGGCATGGCCTCTGCACTTAAGGACAGATTATAATCAAGTTGGGGAAGGAAACTAACTCTAAATATTAATTTGGTGCCACATGACTGACTAAGGTAATGAAGATGAGAAGGCGAAATAACTCAGTTAAGTTGTTGTAAGACAATTAGCAAACATCAGCATATGATTGGCTGTTCAGTGGTAGAGACTATCAGTGGAATAGAGTTTCAGGGAGAAGAAAATTCACTAAACTTGGAGGTGAGCAGTAAAGAGTAGACAGAAGAGGATTATGGTTAAGAAAACTAGGATCACATTTCAAAATGGAGAAAGATGAAAAACAGCATACCTGGGCTTTGTGATTGCTTCCCCACTCCACAATGAACTCCTTGAGAAGAGAGAAAATGCCTGTGCTTTCCAATATATTCTATCTGCTTCTTGGCGTATAGCGGAGGGTTAAAGAACCAAATGAATTCAGAACAGATAATATAGCTAGAATGATTAATTAGATGAAGGGATAGATTTATATGGAGATATTACAAAATGACTGGATATGAAGTGAGATGATAAGAACAACATTTTGGGGGCGAGCCTGATTAATATCTACATAGATATATTTTTAAGAAAAGAATAAAAAGGAAGGAGTCCAGCATATTTAATATGACCTAAGAATTTTCACACGAAAGGTTTGATACGGCATTAGGGTTAGGAACATCTAGCCCACTGACATAAAATACAAATGAAAAGATATTGTAATCTGAATATATAAACCAAAATTTTATAGAGTGATAGTTTTTCACACTGCAGGGTGTCTCAGAGGAGCTCACATAACTAAGATAAAAAGTTGTTTCAAAACAAAATTAAGTTTAAATGGTTTTAATTAGAAATAAAAATATTGATATTGGATAATACTTTCTATTCGGGGTATGAGTACTGGGAAAGGGGTTTCAACATTGTGGCACCCCCCCACACACACACACACATATTCTCTCTTTGTCTCTGTCTCTCTCAGTTTAGAATAATTTGACTATATTATATCATTCATTAAAAATAATTTTCTGAGCCAATTCGTAACATATTTCTAGGTTATTTGGAACTGATTACTGACCTCTTAGAGACTAGGTAATTCACTTCAAATGGTTACATTGATTTTCTTATGCAGGGTCATCTGATGCATGGTGAGCACATATAACAACGTTGGTATTTTGTATACTCTTGCCTTTCAATAAGTGGCATGTGCCATTGATAAACTGATTTGGCTTTCTCTTATAAGGTAAAAAATAGTTTGCATCTTGCCATGTGTTTGTGTGCTGATGATTCTTTCTGTCCAATATCCTGGAAAATCTCCCATAATATGATGGGGCAATAAAAACTAAGAGAACATGAAAACTCCAGCCACGCTGGCTGTTATTCTAAAACATACAGAGGATTGCTTGCAGAAAGCCACAGAAAGTCATGGTAAAATGATAGGAATTCATTATTTCAAGAACATAACAGATGCACATATATTTTAAAGAGTAATAATACATCTCTTCTACCATATCTTATTTATTGTGGTGGAAATTAAAAGTTAAGCGTTGCCAATGATCTTTTATGATAAGCTCTGATTGTTTGTTAGGAGTTCCAAATTATCTTTAATATTTGATTTTTAAGATCGCCCCAGATAACGTCAGCGATCTCATTTTGGAAACCACTTCTACACTTTTTATTTTTATCTAGTTATTTTATTTTTCTCTAATTGCTTTTGAGTTACTCAAGCTCAGTCAGCAGCATAAAATCACTTTTTTAAACTAAATGAAGAGAATCTTCATGACTGTGCACAAATTACTGGTCTGCAAGCTGATTCAAGATTTTATTTTCTTTTTTACACAAAACTAGTGTTGTGTGGCTGGTTGCCATTTTGGTGAACTTGGAATGCGCATCCTCTGAACAAGCCAGGCTAATGGTTTGCCAAGCTGCTCATTCGGCCTGGAAGGTGTACAAGTTCCATCAACTTCAGTAAACAAAACTGTAATATACTGATTCCTACTATTTTGATATAACTTTAGGATTTTTGCATAAACACTGCTGGAGTGTTTTTTCTAACCTGTCAAGATTGCAGGGTAATCTTTATGTCTACAGAGATAACCCAACTCAGAAGTGGAGAAGAATAATAAATCTTCCACTCTACAGCACCTACATTTTATTATTTTCTTTTGCATACCTTATTTCAGACACTCACAATTACTTTAGGATATTAAACTAGCTATCATCGTTCTGAGATTTTAGTTTAATTTATTCATATGTCCAATCTATCATTTATTTAGCAGATGTTTTACCAAATTCTTACATGTGCCTGAGTACTAGGAATGAAAAAAATAGAAACAATAGCAATAACATAAAATAAACAAACAGGAAAAAAAACAGTCCCCTCCCCTGAAGAATTTTGTAGCCTAGTGAAAGAGATATATAATTAAACAATTACACATTTGGATAAGGAAATATACATAGAATGAGAAAGCATCTTAAAAAAACTGGCAGCAAGGAAAGATTAGGAATGATATTCTCAAGAAGGTAAAATTTAGCTGAGTCCTGAAGTACCAATATCTTTAAATGTTTGTACTCTTCCATTATTTTGTTTTTCTCTTTTGGGAACTCCAATATTTGATATATTGTACTATTTTTACCTGTATTTTTATTTATAATTCATGCTGAAATATTTGGTGACAATTTTTATCTTTCTCCATGGCAATAATTTTATTGTGAGTTTTCTGTGCCTCTTAACAGGTGGTAATTTTTCATTTCCACCTTTACCTATTTTTCACCTTTGTGAAATGTGTATATGTTATGGCAAGTCTTTTATTTTTTATTATTATTTATCATTGAAATATTTCTTTCGAATACCCCTTCTGATCCACAACTATTGGAGTTTTCTCTGGATTCACGTGAGAGAGAAAGAAGTTAAGAATGTCCAGCCCCTTCTTTGCTGCTGCCACAGAAGTGGACTGTTTTACTTACCTGCTGTGTCCAGGATTTTTAATTTAGCCTCCTCTAACTTTCTTTGTTGAGCAAATCCAACTGGACAGGAAGAAGATGCTTCTGTTTCCTGAGAGATCACCCTAGAAAGAATTACTGGAAACAAGGAGAATGGGTTTTGCAACTCTGGGTATGTTCTTCATCTGCTATCATTTTCTGAATTGTGCCAACTATAGGTGATCCTGTCCTGTAGTTTCTTGCCCACAGCTTACAAGTTCTACCTTCCACCCAACAGAACACTATTCATCCAAGTTCTCTGCCACTTTATGGCAAAGATTCCTCCAGTTTCCCAATAGCACGCTCCTAATTTCCATCGTATCTCTCACTAAATTCACATTTAATGTCCCTATTGCTACCAACAGTCTCTTCAATTTATTTTTATTTTTATTTTTTTTTAATAATTTTATTTATTTTTTTTTTTCCCCCCAAAGCCCCAGTAGATAGTTGTGTGTCACAGCTGCATATCTTTCTAGTTGCTGTATGTGGGACTCGGCCTCAGCATGGCCGGAGAAGCGGCGCGTCAGTGCACACCCGGGATCCAAACCCGGGTTGCCAGCAGCGGAGCGCGCGCACTTAACCGCTAAGCCACAGGGCCGGCCCTGTCTCTTCAATTTAATCTAGGGTTTTTCTACCATGCACTTCAAAATTCTTCCAGCCTGAGAATTAATATTGTTAAGATGTCCATGTCAGTGCAATCCCTATGAAAATTCTGATGGCATTTTTCTCAGAACTGGAACGAATAATTCTAAAATTTGTATGGAACCACAAAAGATCCTGAATAGCCAAAGCAATCTTGAGAAAGAAGAACAAAGCTGGAAGTATTATGTCCTCTGATTTCAAACTATACTACAAAGCTATACTAATCAAAACAGTATGGTATTGACATAAAAACAGACACACAGATCAATGGAAGAGAGTAGAGAGCCCAGAAATAAACCCACACATATATGGACATTTAACTTACAACAAAGGAGTCAAGAACATACAATGGGGAAGGACAGTCTCTTCAATAAACGGTGTTGGTAAAACTGGATGGCCATATGCAAAAGAATGAAACTAGACCACTATCTTATGCATACACAAAAACTGACTTCAAAATGGACTAAAGACATGAATGTAAGACGTGAAACCATAAAATTCCTAGAAGAAAACAGGCGGTAAGCTTCTTGACATTCGTCTCAGTGATGTTTTTTGGATCTGACTTCAAAGGCAAGGGCAACAAAAGCAAAACTAAAGAAGTGAGACTACATCAAACTAAAAAGCTTCTGAATAGTGAGGGAAACAATCAATGAAATGAAAGGTAACCTACTGAATGAGACAAGATATTTGCAAATCATATATCCAATAAGAGGTTAATACCCAAAATACATACAGAATTCACACAATTCAACAATAACAAAAAATAACCTGATTAAAAAATGGGCAGAGGATCTGAATGGACATTTTTTCAAAGAAGACATGTAGGTGGCCAACAGGCAAATGAAAAGATGTGAACATCACTAATTATGATGGAAATGCAAATTAAAACCACAATGAGATATCACCTCAGACCTGTTAGAACGGCTATTATCAAAAAGACAAGAAATAACAAGTGTTGGTGATGATGTGGAGAAAAGGGTCCCCTCATACACTGTTGGTGGGAATGTAAATTGCTGCGGCCACTATAGAAAACAGTATGGAGATTCCTCAGAAAATTAAGACTAGAACTACCATATGATCCAGCTATTCCACTTCTGGGTATTTATCCGAAAAAACAAACAAACAAACAAACACTAGTCATTGCAGCATTACTTACAATAGCCATATGGAAACAATCTAAGTGTCCATCGATGGGTGAATGGATAAAGATGTGGAATACTACCCAGCCATAAGAAAGAAAGAAATCTTGCCATTTGCGACAACATGGATGGACCTGGAGGGTATTATGCCAAGTAAAATAAGTGAGATAGAGAAAGACAAGCACTATATGATTTCACTTATATAGGGAATCTAAAAAACAAAACAAGCAAACAAAACAAAAACCAACTCAGATACAGAGAACAGATTGGTGGTTACCAGAGGGGAAGGAGTTTGGGGAAAGGGTGAAATGGGTGAAGGGGATCAAGTGTACGGTGATGGATGGTAACTAGACTTATGGTGGTGACCACTCTGTAGGTATACAAATATCAAATTACAATGCTGTATACCTAAAATTTATAAAATGTTATATACCAATTTTACCTCAATAAAAAAATACAAAAACATAAATAAATAAATACACAAATAAAATCTGTGCCCAAAATATGCTATTTTTACCAAGTGTTAATTCAATTATGTGTAGTATTTAATAGAAGATTGAATAAAGCATAACAATAGGCAACCTTTATTAAACACTTAACATAAGTTAAAAAAAAATTCTTCTAACCTCTTTCAATCACCCAATTCCAAAACCATTTACACATTTTGATGTATTCGTTACAACAGCACCCTACTTCCCAGTACCAAAATCTGTATTAGTTTCTGCTGCCGTAACAAAGTACCATAATCTAGATGCTTTCAAACAACAGAAATTTATTCTTTCACAGATCTGGAGGCTACAAGTCTGAAATCAAAGTGTTCATAGGGCCATGCTCTCTCCAAGGCTATAGGGAAGAATATGGTTCATGTCTTTCTCTTAGCTTCTGGTGTCACTGGCAATCTTTGGTGTTCTTTGGCTTGCAGCTTCATAACTCCAATCTCTGCCTCCATGGTCACCTGGTATTCTCCCATGTCTCTGTGTCTTCACATGGCCATCTTCTTATAAGGACACCAGTCATATCGGATTAGAAGCCCATTCTATTCCAGTATGACCTCATCTTAACTCAAGTAATTACATCTGCGATGCCATATTTCCAAATAAGACCACGATCTGAGGCACCGATGTTAGGACCTGGATATACCTTCCTGGAAGGACACAATTCAATCCATAACATATAGCATTTGGCCAAAACATTATTTAGCCTTAATTTGTAAACACTTTTCTCTGAGTAACATTCTTTACTGTTGAACTATATTAGCTTACTTAACTCTTAACTACACACAAGCTGAACAATGTGAACTTTTTTACACATACACCAGATCACAAACCAAAAACTGAGGCAGATATTATACATAAGGGGTCAGCACAGTGGCATAGTGGTTAAGTTTGCGTGCTCTGCTTCAGTGGCCTGGCGATCGCAGGTTGGGATACCAGGCATGGACCTACGCATGATATCATTGATAACATCAAGCCACTCTGTGGCAACATCCCACATACAAAATAGAGGAAGATGGGCACAACATGTTAGCTCAGGGCCAATCTCCCTCCAACAAAAAGAGGAAGATTGGCAACAGGTGTTAGCTCAGGTCCAATCTTCCTCACCAAAAAAAAAAAGATATTATGCATAAGGCAAAATATCTTAAATGAAAGAATATTGCCTTAACTCCAAAACATTGAGGGGTAGTAATAATGCATTATTTTTTCTAAAGATGTTTATCCTTAAACTATACTCTCTCACACTATATAACATGACAAAGAAAACAAACCTCATAGTCTCTTTTTTTTTTTTAAGAAAGAGAAGTAACCTACTTCTTTTAAAAGTAGGCTTGTTTTAAGAATGAAATAAAAGGAAAATTCATTAATAAAGCCCAATTTTCTTAAAATAAGATACTATTCACTATTTAAAAATGAGGATTCAGGGCCGGCCCCGTGGCTTAGTGGTTAAGTGCGCATGCTCTGCTGTTGGTGGCCTGGGTTCGGGTCCCGGGCACGCACCAATGCACCGCTTCTCCCACCATGCTGAGACCACGTCCCACATACAGCAACTAGAAGGACGTGCAACTATGACATACAACTATCCACTGGGGCTTTGGGGGAAAAAATAAATAAATAAAATTATTTTTTTAAAAATTAAAAAAATAAATAAAAATGAGGATTCATTATTGTGAAATAAGTGGTGAAAAGATACATGGTAAAGGATAAAAATTAGGGGGGGGAGTCAAGATGGCGGCGTAGGCAGACTCGGAACTCACCTCCTCCCGTGGACACAGGCAATTTACAACTACTCGTGGAAAGATTACCCCTGAGACAGAACTGAAAACTGGATAAGAGGAACTCCTGCAACAACGGACAATCCTAACTGGGGTAGAAGAGGCAGAGACTCCCTTCCGGAGAGGAAAAACGCCTCCTTCACAAGCCGCCAGCTTCACGGCCGCCGGGAGCAGCTCACAGGTACGCAGCCTCCCTGGAGGCGCGGGGCCCTGAGCCGGGGAGCGCCTCCGCTGGGGGCATTTTGTGGACCCAGCACAATCGAGACCAGTGGCATAATATCTGACTTTGCCTGCTACTAAAGCATTGGGGAGCACCCCCAGAAAACCCGGTTCACAAAGAAACTAAAACCGGCTCTTAAAGGGCCCACGCGCAAACTCACCCGTTTCAGAAAGCAACCTAAAATCACCAGAAAGAAAGGTGCACAGTGCTTTGGTGAAAAGAGACTCACCCAATAGGCCCTGTGTGCATCTCGGTGAGGGGTGAGACATCTCCAGGGACTGGGACATTGCTGGCAGCCATTGTTGTGGCCTGGTGTGGGCATGCTGACACAGACGCCATTGGAGTTCTCCCTGAGGCCTGCTAGCCCAGGGTCTGCCACACCCACTGGAGCACAGATTTAATCCAGCTCAGCCAGGGCAGGCAGCCCACCCTAGAGACTGGCCTCACCCAACAACAAGCCCTCAGGAAACTTGTGGGCCTGCATAGATTGGTGACTGGATTCTCTGCAGCCTGGCAACTGAGCTGACTTTAGCGGGGCAGGGTGTGCACAAGGAGCGGGTGGAGAGTGTGGGGCAATGGCAGAGGGTGTGGGGCTCCCGCCGTGGAGAGACTGGGTCCGCTTGGGGAGGTCGGGGCGTGCACACGGGGCAGGACTGTGTTGACTGTGTGTGTGGACCTGTGGGTGACAGGGCTTGTCAGCTGCTGAAGACTTGTGCTTCTCAAAGACCCACATAGGGGGTTTGCCCCACCTTCCAAAGCCTGAAACAATTGGGTGCTCCTGTGCCTGAGGCCAGCCCCACCCAGCTGCAATCCTCAGAGAGCTGACAAGAGACCTAATAGGCTAGAGGCTTACAGCAATTGTAAGGGCCTGAGCCTAACAACCTGCCACGGTGGGGGCCTACTCACTTAAAAGAAATACTGCAACACAAATGTGGTATTAGAACTTGCAGCCTACTGTGCTGGGGCTCCCCACACCTGATAAAGAGACTGAAGGGCCCACAACAACTACAAGCAGCTGAGCATTACAACAGCTGGCCAGGAGCATAACTCGGCCTCCCTGGGTGCCTACAGGGAGAGCAAATAGGCCACAACAGAAGGACACATGTAGCCCACATAGGGGTCACCCCTGAAACATTGAGAACTGAGGGAAGCACACTGGAAGCCTCCTAAGGCATCACTTACATAAGCTCACCTATCCAAGAGCAGGAGACATAGCTGACCTACCTAATACATAGACACAAGCACAGGGAAAGAGGCAAAATGAGGAGGCAAAAGAATACATTCCAAGTAAGGGAACAGGACAAAACCCCAGAAAAGGAACTAAGTGAAACAGAAATGAGCAACCTACCCAACAGAGAGTTCAAACTAAGAGTGTTAAGGATGCTCACTGATCTGGGGAGAATAGATGAACTCAGTGAGAATGTCAACAAAGAAATGGAAGATATAAAAAAGAACCAATCAGAAATGAAGAATACAATACTGGAAATGAAAAATTCCTTAGAAGGACTCAAAAGCAGAGTAGAGGATACAGAAGAACGGATCTGTGAGCTGGAAGAAAGACTAGAAGAAATTACCCAAGGTGAACAGGTAAAAGAGAAAAGAATTAAAAAGAGTGAGGACAGTCTAAGGGACCTCTGGGACAACACCAAGTGCACTAACATCCGTGTTATAGGTGTCCCAGAAGGAGTAGAGCGAGACAAGGGGGCAGAGAATCTATTTCAAGAAATAATAGATGAAAACTTCCTTAACCTAAGGAAGGAAACAGACATCCAGGTACAGGAAGCACAGAGAGCCCCAAACAAGATAAACCCAAGGAGGCCCACACCAAGACACATCATAATCAAAATGTCCAGAATTAAAGATAAAGAGAGAATCCTAAAAGCCACAAGAGAATGTCAAGTTACATACAAAGGAAACCACATAAGGCTATCAGCTGACTTCTCAGCAGAAACCTTACAGGCTAGAAGAGAATGGCACGATATATTTAAAGTGCTAAAAGGAAAAAACTTACAGCCAAAAATACTCTACCCAGCAAGGTTATCATTCAAAATGGAAGGAGAGATCAAAAATTTCCGAGACAAGCAAAAATTAAATGAGTTTGTCACCAAGAAACCAGTGCTACAAGAAATGTTAAAGGGACTGATTTAAGGGGAAAAGAGAAGACCACAAATAGGAAAAATTATCTATTTCCATGATAAGAGGGTAATGGATACAAATGCACAAAAAAGAGGTTAGATATGATATCAAAAACATAAAAGGAGTGAGGAGGGGAGTTAAAGAGTACAACTTTCAGAGAGAGGCCAAACTAAAGTGACCATCAATTCTGTATAGAAGAAGAAAGGAACAGAGAAGACTACTAAAACACTGAGGAGAAAAAAAAAAGTTAAAAAATGGCAGTAAGTACATACTTATCAGTAGCTACTTTAAATGTCAATGGACTAAATGCTCCAATTAAAAGGCATAGGGTGGCTGACTGGATAAAAAAACAAGACCCATATATATGCTGCATACAGGAGACACACTTCAGACCTAAAGACACTCACAAAATGAAAGTGAAGGGATGGAAAAAGATACTCCACGCAAATGGCAATGAAAAGAAAGCTGGGGTAGCAGTACTCATATCAGAAAAAATAGACTTTAAAACAAAAACTGTAAAAAGAGACAAAGAAGGGCATTACATAATGACCAAGGGAACAATCCAACAAGAGGATATAACACTTGTAAATATCTACGCACCCAATGTAGGTGCACCTAACTATATAAAGCAATTATTAACAGACATGAAAACAGAAATAGACAGTCACACAATAACAGTAGGGGACTTTAACACTCCACTTACACCAACGGATAGATCATCCAAACAGAAGATCAATAAGGAAACATTGGCCTTAAACGACACACTAGAACAGATGGACCTAGTAGATATATACAGAGCATTCCATCCAAAAACTGAAGAATACACGTTCTTTTCAAATGCACATGGAACATTCTCCAGGATTGATCACATATTAGGCCACAAAACAAGTCTCCATAAATTTAAGAAGATTAAAATAATCCCAAGCATCTTTTCTGACCACAACGGTATGAAACTAGAAATCAACTATAGGAAGAAAATCAGAAAAGCCACAAATACGTGAGGGTTAAACAAAATGCTACTGAACAACGACTGGGTCAACGAAGAAATCAAAGAAGAAATCAAAAAATACCTGGAGACAAATGAAAATGAAAATACGCATGCCAGAATTTATGGGATACAGCAAAACTGGTTCTAAGAGGGAAGTTTATAGCGATACAGGCCTATCTCAACAAACAAGAAAGATCTCAAACAAACAATTTAACAATGCACCTAAAGGAACTGGAAAAAGAAGAACAAACAAAGCCCAAAATCAGTAGAAGAAGGGAAATAATAAAAATCAGAGCAGAAATAAATCAAATAGAGACCAAAAAAACAATAGAAAAAATTAATAAAACCAAGAGGTGGTTCTTTGAAAAGATCAACAAAATTGACAAACCTTTAGCTAGATTGACCAAGAAAAAAAGAGAGAAGGCACAAATAAGTAAAATCAGAAATGAAAGAGGAGAGGTTACAACAGACACCTCAGAAATACAAAAGATTATAAGAGAATACTATGAAAAGCTATATGCCAACCAATTCGACAATCTGGAAGAAATGGATAAATTCTTAGAATCATACAACCTTCCAAAACTGGATCAAGAAGAAGTAGAGAATTTGAATAGACCAATCACCAGCAAGGAGATCGAAACAGTAATCAAAAACCTCCCCAAAAATAAAAGTCCAGGACCAGACGGCTTCCCTGGTGAATTCTACCAAACATTCAAAGAAGACTTAATACCTATCCTTCTCAAACTCTTCCAAAAAATTGAGGAGGGGGGGAAGATCCCTAACTCATTCTACGAAGCCGACATTACCCTGATACCAAAACCAGACAAGGACAACACAAAAAAAGAAAATTACAGGCCAATACCACTGATGAACATCGATGCAAAAATCCTCAACAAAATACTGGCAAATCGCATACAACAATACGTTAAAAAGATTATACACCATGATCAAGTGGGATTTATTCCAGGGATGCAGGGATGCTTTAACATTCGCAAATCAATCAACGTAATACACCACATTAATAAAATGAAGAATAAAAATCACATGATCATCTCAATAGATGCAGAGAAAGCATTTGACAAGATACAGCATCCATTTATGATAAAAACCCTGAATAAAATGGGGATAGAAGGAAAGTACCTCAACATAATGAAGACCACATATGACAAACCCACAGCTAATATCATCCTCAATGGTGAAAAACTGAAAGCTATCCCTCTAAGAACAGGAACCAGACAAGGATGCCCACTGTCACCACTCCTATTTAACATAGTACTGGAAGTCCTAGCCAGAGCAATCAGGTAAGAGAAAGAAATAAAAGGGATCCAAATTGGAAAGGAAGAAGTGAAACTGTCACTATTTGCAGATGACATGATTTTATATATAGAAAACCCTAAAGACTCCACCAGAAAACTTTTAGAAGTAATGAACGAATATGGTAAAGTTGCAGGATACAAAATCAACATACAAAAATCAGTTGCATTTCTGTACACTAACAACGAAGTAGCAGAAAGAGAAATTAAGAATACCATCCCATTTACAATTGCAACAAAAAGAGTAAATACCTAGGAATAAACGAATAAACTTAACCAAAGAGGTGAAAGATTTGTACACCGAAAACTATAAAACATTTCTCAAAGAAATTGAAGAAGACACAAAGTTATGGAAAGATATTCCGTGCTCTTGGATTGGAAGAATTAACATAGGTAAGATGTCCATACTTCCTAAAGCCATCTATAGATTCAATGCAATCCCTATCAAAGGTCCAACAACATTTTTCACAGAAATAGAATAAAGAATCCTAAAATTTATATGGAACAACAAAAGACCCCGAATAGCTAAAGAAATCCTGAGAAAAAAGAACGAAGCTGGAGGCATCACACTCCCTGATTTCAAAATATACTACAAAGCTATAGTAACCAAAACAGCATGGTACTGGCACAAAAACAGACACACAGATCAATGGAATAGAATCGAAAGCCCAGAAATAAACCCACACATCTATGGACAGCTAATCTTTGACAAAGGAGCCAAGAACATACAATGGGGAAAAGAAAGTCTCTTCAACAAATGGTGTTGGGAAAACTGGATAGCCACATGCAAAAAAATGAAAGTAGACCCTTACCTTACACCATGCACAAAAATTAACTCCAAATGGATTAAAGACTTGAATGTAAGTCCTGAAACTGTGAAACTTCTAGAAGAAAACATAGGCAGTACGCTCTTCGACATCAGTCTTAGCAACATCTTTTCAAACACCGTGTCTGACCGGGCAAGAGAAACAATAGAAAAAATAAACAAATGGGACTACATCAAACTAAAAAGCTTCTGCTCAGCAAAGGAAACCATCAACAAAACAAAAAGGCAACCTAACAATTGGGAGAAGATATTTGCAAACCATACATCTGATAAGGGCTTAATCTCCAAAATATATAAAGAACTCATGCATCTCAACAATAAAAACACTACCAACCCAATTAAAAAATGGGCAAAAGACCTGAACAGACATTTCTCCAAAGAAGATATACAGATGGCCAACAGACACATGAAAAGATGTTCAAAATCACTAACTATCAGGGAAATGCAAATCAAAACTACATTGAGATATCACCTCACGCCCGTCAGAATGGCTATAATTAACAAGACAGGAAACAACATGTGTTGGAGAGGATGTGGAGAGAAGGGAAGTCTCATACACTGCTGGTGGGAGTGCAAACTAGTGCAGCCACTATGGAAAACAGTATGGAGATTCCTCAAAAAATCAAGGATAGAACTCCCATATGATCCAGCTATTCCACTGTTGGGTATTTATCCAAAGAACTTGAAAACACCAATTTGTAAAGGTACATGCACCCCTGTGTTCATTGCAGCGTTATTCACAATAGCCAAGACTTGGAAGCAACCTAAGTGCCCATCAAGGGACGAATGGATAAAAAAGCTGTGGTATATATACACAATGGAATACTACTCAGCCATAAGAAATGATGAAATCCAGCCATTTGTGACAACATGGATGGACATCGAGGGTATAATGCAAAGTGAAATAAGTCAGAGGGAGAAGGTCAAATACCGTATGATTTCCTTCATTAAGTAGTAGATAATAACAACAATAAACAAACACATAGGGACAGAGATTGGATTGGTGGTTACCAGAGGGGAAGTGGGGAGGGAGGAGGGTGAAAGGGATAATTCGGTACATGTGTGTGGTGATGGGTTGTAATTAGTATTTTGGTGGTGAACATGATGTAATCTATACAGAAATAGAAGTATAATGATGTACACCTGAAATTTTTACAATGTTATAAACCAATGTTACTGCAATAAACAAAAAATTAAAAAAAAAAAAGAATAAAAATTATTACCAGTAGTTGCCAATGGGGATGGTAAAAGAGAACCAGGTCAGTAGGTATGTTTGCTTTATACACTTTACCATATTTTGATTTTTGTCTATATGTGCATGAATATCTTTTGCGTTATATAAATAAATAATAAAATTGGAAAATTACATAAATGCAGTGATAGCCCAAAACAAACTCAAATATACATAAAATCAAACTAGTAACTTTTATTTAGTTGTGCATACTATTTAATGACAATAGTTGAGGCGTATTAAGGTGATGAGAAGACCCAAGTTTAAGAATCAGGTTTTCAAGAAATCACAATGAGAAGACAGGAGGAAACTCTTCTAGACATTTAATTGTCTTGGTACTCACTTCATGGGAGCTTCCCTAATACCCTCTGATATATATTATTTCACAAAGAGAAGACATTATGTTTCTATATAAATTTATATCCCAATTGAAAAGAATGTATTCAGATTATAACTGAGCCAACCCACTCTGGCATTCCTCCTTAAGAGTCCACGGACTGAGGTGGAAAAGCACTGAGATTTATAGCATAGGTTTTAGACTTAAGCTGTCTTTTCTCTTTGTGTTATTGTATGTGTTATAAAATACAGCTTGCTGAATACTGAAATGAAGACGAAATTTTCTAAGGTACATCTTTTAAAAAATAATGGAATGGCTCAATAATCTGGAGTTGACCATTCATTCATTTACTTGTTCAACAAATACTTATTCATCACTTTAAGGGTAACTTTTAAAGTATACGGAGTGAATGATACTCACTGTGTTAGGAATTGGGAGTCCAAAGGTGGAATATGCCCTCCTTGCATTTAAGAAAATATCAACATCAGGTTAGACATAAGGCAATTTCATAAAAGTGATACATGCTCAAGAAGACTCTTGGTCTTCACTGGCCTTTAATCACAAACGCAGAGAAAGTAAATATAAAGTTACTAGTATTGCCCAATTTGGGGGAGATAAACCTAAACAGTTCAAAGGATATGTATCCTCATACGAGGCAGAATTAGTCACTCCATTTTAGCATCCCACAGTAATTTTTGCAAAGCTCTTATAGAGCCATCATATTGGGTTTAAAGTATTTTTTTAATATTCTTGTCTACCCATTTTTTTAAATGTCCTTTGTAAACACATAGAGGAAATTGGATCTTGTCTTATACGTCCTTTACAATAATGTATACCACACTCTGTACAGCAATGTTGCTCACAGTGATCAGTTTGGCATTTTTTTCCTGTTAAGATTTTTAAACCTTACAAGTTTACAACTAGGTGAGACTTATTTTTTTAGGTAACGATGAAATGAAACCCATCATTTTAATATTCATTGTTTTGATAAAAATTGGTTAATGTCTATGAATCAATAAACTTCCAACATCAATAATATTAATAGAAGATATAATTTCAACTTTGTTACACAAACTATTGCTTAAGTGGAACATATATCCCACAGAATTTAAGCTTCAAAAAGAACATTTGATACCTCGTTGTGATATAAGGCCTAAAATTAAAGCTCAATGTTATATGCTGCCTTGACATCTGGTAAAATCAGGAGAGCTCCAAATGTCCTAGCCAAAAGTTCCTGTCTCCACTCTGCTCTCGTGGATAAGATCTCCAGCCAAACAACTTCTTTATCAAAGGGACCAGGCATAGTCCCTTATTTTTCCTAAGTAGCAGGTTTCAGTTCTCTGCCAGCCTGTGGAATTATTCAAACCAGCCAATTACATCCTTGCATGGGAACCAGAGCGCACCTCCCACACCCTCTGGTTGTTCACTCTATTCCCAAGTGCAACCCCAATGTGGTCCTATGTGGCAGGCAGTGTCCTCCTCCCCCAGGCTGTGAGTGTGACAAATAAACCATTGTCAGTCACATTTGTCCACTGTCAGGTGCCATGTGTTGGGCTGTCCTTCCCTCACAGCCAGGGTGAAAAAAGAGTGATTAAAATACTCATAACAAGTCAAATATTACAGCCAGTCTGTGACTTACCGAGGAAAAGAGTAGGTGAGGTCCACCTTGGGTATAGGCAAGGAAGGGGTACATTGTCTGTAAAGAATTTAAAAACTATAATAAAACTAAAAGCTGGCTTCTTTATTTATTATCATCATATACTGGTAGTGTTAGTGATAAAATTCTCCTCTGTGATGGGATGGACCTTCCTCTTCCCCACCCCCACCTACCATTGTAGGCAAGAATAGTTAATGCACTGTACACTTATCATCTGATCACAACAGATCTGTAGCAAAGGGAAACTATCCGGGTAGAGTGTGACAATGTTGGAGAATTTGTTTCTGGATAAAAAATCTGAAAATCTTCAGGGATGTAAACAACACACTCGTGTTCACAGAAATACCAGTTATCATTATGTTAAGAATTAAAGGTATTTAAGTGGAGATTATGCTCTAGGTGAAACTGAGGGTTATTAAAAGCAGAATACACGGTCTGTGGCAAATATGATCAATGAAGTCCTCCAAAAGTTTGGAAAGAAGAGTGTATACAAGGATCATATAACTGCCATCCAAAACCAATGGATAAGCCACTCAACAAATTTGGAAGTAAATATACCTAAAATTAAAGCTACACAAATGCCTTCAAAAGATAGAAGGACAAATGTTTTTTCTGACATATTCAAATGTGAGTGTTAACTTTAAAAGCATGGACTTTTGACTCCAAAATACTGAGCACAGAGCCTGTCTTCATCTCATGCCAATTAATCACTAGGAAAATAAGAAAACTAACACTGAACCAAATTACTTCAAAAAAGAGAGATAATTGATATAAAACAACTGGTGCAGTGCCTGGCGTTTGGCAGGGGCTTAGTAAAATGTAGGTGTTATTAGTGTATTGTTTAAGGGACAGAGTTCCCTCAGAATATATATGCTGGAGAGCATCCACTAGGAAACCATCAAGATTGTTAAGGAATAAAAAAAGACAAAAAAAGGCTGGCCTGGTGGTGCAGTGGTTCAGTTCTACACACTCTGTTTCAGTGGCCTGGGTTTGGGGGTTCAGATCCCAGGCACAGACCTACACCACTCATCAAGCCGTGTTGTGGTGGTGTCCCACATACAAAATAGAGGAAGATGGGCACAGACGTTAGCTCAGGGCCACTCTTCCTCAAGCGAAAAGAGGAAGATTGGCAGCAGGTGTTAGCTCAGAGCCAATCTTCCTCACCAAAATAATAATAATAATAATAAAGACAAAAAATACTGTGCAAAATAGCATGGGGGTGGGGAGAGGGGGATGATAAAGTGTTTGCACAATCATTGTGGAGACTCTGGAAAGCAGTAGTAAGACAGCAGTCTTTAAATCCCCAAAGGACAGTGACTTAAGAGAGACTTGACTACCCATCCCTGAATGACCATTGCTATAGAAAATGTAAAGGGGAAAGGCAGACATAGGTTAGAAGTCTATGAGAGTACTCTAACTGACAGATAAAGACAGCCCCACCTACTAAAAGTACGGTAGCCATAGTATGAAGGGGTAAATCTGAAACTCATTTTGTGTATAATTTTTACTGACCTGGTGACAGTTCAGAAGAAGATTTGAGGAATAGGGTAAGTCTATGTTGCCCTACTACAAATTAATGTAGACAAGAGTATCAAATGTTTTAGAAGTCTCTGCTAAGGAACCGAAAGACGTGAGATAACGGCAGGGGAGAGAAATTACTACTGAAACAAGAGAGATCTTCTTCGTTTGCCTTATAGATTTAAGAAATTTCACAAGCAGAAAGATAAAACTCTTAAGAAGTTGTGGCTAATTTCAAGTTCTATGGAAAAAAAGATCCAAAGTATGGTAGCTGAAGCCAGTTACGAGGGATGACAGACCTCCCCCACCCGCAGTTTGCTTTACGCCACTTCGCTTTTACGCAAGACCTACGTTAGTATCTGTTTTCGATCGATAACCGAGAGAAATCCAAAGAGGATTTTCGCTTTTAGGGAAAAAAGTGAAAATAGCATTCAGTGTTTGTTTTGCAGGGAGCCATTACAGAGGCTAAGCAGTCAAGCATACTGTAGTATTTCAAGCCTTTCACATCAGCCACATCAAAGGAAAACCTTGACCTTCACACATCGAGGCAGGCAGAATAAGAAGAAGGTGTAGATATTACTGACCTGCCTGACCTCATGGGTTCAGAGAACGATGAGTTGTTAATAGATGCCCCCTTCCTCTCTCTCCTACTGCCCAGACTCCTGTACCTCCCACCACCCCAACCTCCAACAGCTCAGCCTAACTGCACCACCACCTCTCAGCCTTTCAGTGTGCTCACTGTCTTCCCGATTCTGGTAAGTGAAACTACACTGTGTATACTTTATTTCTCCTTTATACAGGCTGTGTATTTATCACATCATTCCTGCTTTTGCCATATATTAGTGTTATTTTAGGTTTTACGTGTTATTTGGTAGGTTATTTCGGGGGCCTGGGAATGCTCAAAAAATTTTCCTGTGTAAATTAATGGTAATTGCTTCTTCTGTTTAGGCCATTTCGGCTTACAAAAGATTTTGTAGAAACACTCTACTTTCAGATAGCAGGGGAAAGCTGTACATATAATCAATCTCAGCAAGACTTGTTTAACTGCCAGGTTGCACATTTAAATGTTATTGCCATTTTTCACATGGGTCAAATTATCTTAAATTAGTTGGCAATTAGTGTAATAAGAATGATATTTTCCATTACTTTTCCATATTTAAAATAAACAGAAATAGGAAGCTGAAAATTTACATCTAGCAGCTTTTGCAACAAGGAGTGAGTTTGCTGGGAGGAGGGGAGGGAATCAGGCAGGAATGAAATGTATATTTTGGCTAAGAGAAGGTATGGAGCAAATGTCTCTGTGTGTCTTCAAAATGGGAGAAGAATAAAGTAATATGAGGGAAAGTAGGCCTTTTCATAAGATATTACAGTGACATATGGTGGAGAGAAATAGAGAATAAAATACTGAATGAATGAACCAGTTAATGAATGACTGTCCCTTCTGAATTGATTGACTAATATAAGTACCTCACAAGAATCATTAGATCAATAGATTTTATAGTTCTATTTAATGAACTAACTCCAAGATATAAAAAGGAGAGGGAAATAGGATGTTTAGTTAAGCACAGTGAATATTGAAATGATTTATTCACTTTTACGAGTTTTTCTTGCGCTTTACATCAGGGCTAGGGCTGTTTTACTGCTATTTGGATATAGAGGTCAATTATGTATCATGCCCTCCAAAACCCACTTAGAGTGTGCAGGAAACGTTTAATTACTTAAGATTCACTCAGCATCATTTGGTGGTGTTGGAGGAGTGGGGGAAGCATGTAGTACAAGGGAAGATCTTTTCTTCACCCTACACTAGGAAGTGGGGAGGCACAACAGAGGGTGGGGAGAGGGTTGGTATTTAAGACAGTAAGGAAAACAACAGAAGAAAGGAGGTTGATGTATATAGAAAAGTTTCCTAGGCAGTATTTTCACTGAAAAACATTATTTTCCTTAAAAGTGCATATAGAAAGAGATAATATTTTAAAATATAACAGAACATTTGAAGGGAGTATTATAGTAGAAATAAACTTCATACAAAACACAAATGATAAAGTTACATATTATGTAGATCTGTGTGTGTGTGTGTGATGTATCTATATCTCATAGGGTACATGCAATTGATATAAATATATACATTAATATATGTAACATAAATGTAGATTCATACATATATTGTGCAAGAATATTTAAATAGCATTATACACATATGTCTACAGAAATACTCAACTCCAGAGACTGTAAGTAGATTATTTGTAGTCAGAACTTGCTTGTGACAAATTAAGCATAGGATAAGCCGTGATAAAAGTATGGATAAATGAGCCGTTTTACAAGAAAAAAATATCAAACAAGTATAAATTGCTATTAATCAGTAAATTAGCTATGTTAGTAGACAATGTATATTCTTTGGAATTACATCTTTACTAATTAATGTCACCAGGAGGGCTGGCTTCATGAAGTGAGACTGGCATCACAGAGGAAGGGCCATGCTTGGGGTTTGATGCTTTGTGGCTGCTGGGTTGAAACTCTTAATAATTTTATCTTTTAATTGAAGTGAAGAGCAATGAGACAATAGATTCTCAGCTGCCTGCTTCCCGGCTGCACCCAACATCAGCTGCATCCCCCACCCCCATGAGGGCTGGGGCTCAGTGCAGGGAGTGTTGGGTGAGCCCCTTGAGCACCCACATATCCGCAGGGTGACACTCAGGGGCCTGTGAGTGCCTGCATTTGGCCCACGATTATCCCCATGCTGGAGGGTGTGCAAGATTAAATAGCAAATGCAAAACATCAGGAAAGGTCAAGAAAGAAAGACTTTTTTCTCCCATTTAGAAAAAGGGTCCTGGCATTTCTAATTTGCACTCAGTCCCACAAATTCTGTGCCTGGCCCTGGCCACTAGTGATTATTAACCTTTCAGAATGCCCTCTTCTCTTGATAATAAAGAGCAAGTTTTATTTTCTTGTCCCCAGTTGCCAACCTCCCGTGAACCGCTCATCCATGCGAGGGCCTGGCCGTCCAGAGATCAGCCGTGCTTTCACTGTCTGAAGCAGCTGTGCTCTCCTACTGCCCTCATCCCTCTCAGGTTACTTTGTTGTTTTAGTTTTTAGTTTGTTTTCAATGGGAATTGAGGAACTAGTGGCTCTTACCCTACTTAACTGTTTTAACCTCGACTATGGTAAAAGGAGTTAAGAAAAAAAAGGAAGGAAAGGGGAAACAATCCCACCACTTTGCTGAAAAGATAGACCGGGACTGACATGCCATTCTAAAATTCTAATCTTCAGAGCTAGGGAGACATTCTTTGTGAAAAGCCACGGAGGGTCTGAGAAATACGCAAAGACAAATGCGAAGAAGCTGAGACTATAGTGTGTTATTGAATTTCTGAACTGAGTGACTTGAATCTAACACCTGTGAAATCATTTAAAAGCCTCATCTCATGTCTATGTGGTTTTCTGATTTACTTTGGAACGTTTTTTGCATTAGAATTCTTTTGGCTTATTAGCTAGTATTTTAAGGGGAAATGAATTTAATTCCTTTTTAAAAAAAATTTTTTAAGTACTTTAATTTTTGCTTTCTAGCTTAAATTAGAATACCAGCACCAGAAGAGTCATCATGCGTGTTGGTATATCTAAGATCAGATTAGCAAGAATCAGGAAAGCATAAAATGATATTAAGGGTGTTAGTGTACATATAAAACTAGAATGATCCTATTATCAGGATAAGGTTGGCTTTGTGTGATACAAAATGTCTGATTGTTGGAATAGATTAATAGATTATTATCATTGCTTGTTTCTTTCTGCCATAGTGGAAGATAATTTAGACTCGAGAGGAAGGACTCCCTTGTCAATAACAACTAACGTCTTTGTCAACAAAACCCAGCTCAACAGACCCATCAGCAGAGGAATGATCATCTGCTTCCCGATTTTGAAAAAAACCCTTTTGGAAAGAGCCTAACACTGGAGTGAGGAAGCCAAGAGTCTAGTTTTTTTTCCTGCCTACCATTGCTATTTGACTCTGAGTAAGATGCAAGCTTCTTCTGAGATTATAAGTATGAAAGTTTTTTGAAAACGTGAAAAATACACCACATAAATTCAGAACCTTTCACCTCAAGTAATGATAGTGTACTGCGCAATCCATTTATTCTGAACATTTCAATAAGTAGACATGTAGGCAGATATTTTCTAAGCTGCTGTATGATATTCATTCAATGTCATTGATTATGTTAATTTTTCAAGCAGATTAAATACTATATGATTCACTTTAATTGTCTTAATTTACTTTGCTTACAATTGGGAATCAGTGATTAGAATCTCATAAATGTGCTATAAAGAATGGAAAACATTGATTTATTAGATAAACTATTGAATGTGGAAACCCCTAAAACAGAACATTACTGAGTTTTAGAACATGAACAGAAAATTAACAAAGACCTGAGTAATAATATTAGTAAAACTGCACTTGCTGCCTGTGTGGATATTAACTAGGTTATGAAAACTCTTTTACCTTTAATTTCCTTATCTGAATCCGGGAACAAGGAGAACTGAAGATTTGTCCCTTCAGTGTATTATGAGAAAGAAAAACAATTACTTTTCTCACCACTTCCCCTCAATCTTTCTAACTCTCAATTATTTTACTTACTTATATCATTTTTTCAGATTTTTCCCCTCATAACTTTGAATAATATATTTAAAATCTTGATAAACCAATATAAAATACATTTACGGATCACTAGAAAAATAAGAAAACTAGCAAACTCACCTTTCTTCTCAAATGTCCCATCCACCCAAATTTGTTAATTACATTTTGAATTTGACATTGTTAAAAATCTGTAACATTTAATTTCTATGTTTACATTTCTCACAGATTTTCAGAATCTTAGCTCAATTTTTCAATGGATTCAATGCTTACTACTAGTCTTTTTAACTTGGCTTCTCTAGCCATTTCCCAGTCATCACCGACAGAATTCGAGCGTCATTTGTTTTATTTTTCCTCCAAAGGCCTCATGGATATTATAACTAAGAATCCTCACCATTCCCATGTTGAAACTCTCAGTCTTTTACCTTTATATGTGAATTACAAATTCAAAGTAATAATATTCTTAGTCAACACATTCTTTCCCTTGGCATTGTGAAAAACATTACAAAAATCTTTGGTTATTCTATTGGGTATTGATACAGAGAAAGCTAAAGCCAGACTTATAATTCTCTATTATACAGTTGAATCAAGAAGAGATTTAAAAACAAATACCTAGAGGACCAGTAGTTAGGGCATCAAATGAGAAAGTTGTCAAAATGTGACACTGAATATTGTGCTAGCTCCGATCAGAAAATTTTTATAGCTGTATTCTTTAATTATTCAAAGAAAAAAATACTATTTTAACTTTATCAAAGTATTATAAAACATGATAAACTTTTAAATACTCTTTTAGGAAGAAATAATTGTATTGAAAACAACCTACAAATCTAAAAAGAAAAAGATCATCATTGAAAAAATCCTTGAATAAAATGTTAGTAAATAAAATTCTGTAGAATTTTTGAGAAATAATAAGGCACAAGTGAAGTTTATGGCAAAGGGGACAATTTTATGGAATGTATTTTTCTCAGTCATTAATAAATTATTATTCTATTAATGTTCTAAGTGTTAATGATATATTTATTAATTAAAATTAATAATAGCAAAAAGACTACACATTAAAACTGTGTGCCACAGCTCTTGTAGGACTTAGAAAGAAATCTGCAGCTTAATTTAGAAAGAAATGCTGAAAGTGAATAAAAAACACCAATACTGTCATATTTTGAAGGCTACAATACTAAAAATACATCCGCAATGAAAAACAAGAGGACATTATAGAACTATATTTAAAAAATTGAAACCCATTAAAAAAAATATGCGGAAGATTTCACAGGTATAATGATAAATAAAAAGACAGGCCACAGACCAATGATTACAGTTATAATACTGCTAATGTACAAATAAAAACAAATGTAAGCCAAATGTGCAAATGTACCTATTTGTGTATTAATGGCTGTTGTAGTGACTGGAGGGAAACACAAGCAACTGCTGACGGTGATTTGTTCATGAAAATGAAATGACAGTGCTCTGTACTTTTATGACGTTTTAATCTTTTAACATAATACACTAAGACGTATTTAAACACTTTAAAAAACAAATGGATCAATATTAAAAACAGCAATTATGAGATCATTAAATATCCTACCATTGATATGGAAAAATGGTATACTACATACTCTTACTCTCCACCCAATGAAAGTTTTGGTGAGAGTGAGGCATTCAATTGAAAATACTCCTTTTTCACTCTGCGATTGTGCTGTGCTCTATCTCCTTGGAGCTTGGAGCTTGTTTTAGGAGGAGTCATTGCAGATAGACTGCTCTAATTCTATGCTAATGTTTGTAAATGATGACTCTCGATAAGATTATAAGATATAAAAACAACTCTATAGCCAATAAATTCAAAAGGGGAAGTGTATTTAGACTATATTTTTAGTCATATATATACATGTATATATAGCTATATGTGTGGATATATTTGTGTATATATACGTGTGTGTGTATGCTTATGATAGTTTATAGCCTATACACAGAAACTGTTAAAAATGCATTAATGTGATCTATTAATCTTTATATTTGGAAAACAACTAAATGAATCAAAAATGAATTTATATAATGTGACATTTCTTCACATGTAAATGCTCAGGCCAAGTAATCATTCAGCATAAACTGTGTTTTAGTGGACTGGATGTAAGTCAAGCTCAGCACCATATAAAGGGGAGAAGAGAAATTAGCTTTTAGTGCATCTGTATTAGAATTGTTCCTATTATGTTTCCTTTGTTTCATTTCCATATTAATTTCAGTGGATAGAATAAATCTCATTATGATATTTTCATGTATCATTCATTAACAGCAATGTGAATTGATTCTTAATAAAACGAAGTGTGCAAGTGAAAAAATAGAAATTTGGTAAAGGAATAATTCAATATGTCAGGACTAGTGGAATATCATAGCATCGTTTTCTTCCTTTGTTCATCTGTTCTTTTGTTCTTTCCTTCTTTTCTTTCTTTTTTCATTTCTTTCTTTCTTCACATCAAATTAATCTTAAGAAATATTTTATATACCTTTCAGTCTGTTTATTATTGCTATCTTTATATTTACTGATCTATAAAGCTGAGATTACCACCATGCTAATCTTCCTGTTTGAACTTCTTCCAAGATGGGACTTGCCTTTTCCTACCTACCTTAGTATAATGTTTTCAACGTTGAGTAAATGCACTGTTTTTCCTTAAAACTGAAAATGGCCAGTTTCACCTAAATTTTATTTTAATTGAAACTTGTTTCAATACAAATACAAATTTAATTCTTTATTCTTTTACCTCTTATTTACATATATCTACATTTAAATTTTACTCAAACAGTACTATGGAACCAATATGTTCACATTAGCAACACCAATTTCCTAATTCAAACATAGTTAATATTACTTAGATTGCACCGATTGTTTTTCTTAAATTTGACAAGCCCTAAGTTTGTGCTATGTGACACTCTGCTTCTTGTAATCTTCTGCAGGCTACTGAAAAACTACAGTTTGTATGGCGTACCAGGTTATCCTTTCATCTTCTTTTGATATGAATGCATTGTTTGCATGTTAATTTTGCCTCTTTTCTTTCCTGCTTTCTCCCTGCAACTTGATAATAAACTAAAAAAGGAAAAGCAATAGCACCATAGAAATCTCTAATCAGGTGGTCACCCAGGAGAATATTCAGAAAATGTTGGGAGTTTTAGTTTTAATAATATTACTCTTGCTATTAATTAATCAGTATTGTTGTTGTTATTGTTACTGTTATTACTCATGGAAAAGACACAGACTTCTAAGAATACATCTGTGACTTTTCCTATTCAAAAAAAAAAAAAGCTAAAATGGCAGAATTTTCAGGACTCAGACTGTGTATGAATCGGGACTCCTCTACTTTCTAGTTGTATTGCTTTGTACAAATTAGTTGATTTCTCCAGTATTAGTTAGTTCCAACATAGCAAAAGTTACACTGGACAAAGTTAAACAGCAATGAAGACTTTATTCAAGGCTATTGCAATGGAGGAGAGAGGATAGAATTCAGTATGAACTCAACTTGCTGAAACAAAGGGCTGGCGGGTTTTTAAGTGCTGGGATGGCTAGTGGAAAAGTGCTGGAGGACATTAGCAGGAAGGTTGATCTGTGGGATCTGTTGAGCACATTGAGTTACTCCTGAATTTGCAAATGTGCCCCCCCCCCCCCCCCCCCCCCCCCCCCCCGCCCCATGAGGCCATCTACGTTTACTAAGTAGTGCCCATAGGTGCCTACTCTCCCTCTGAGACTTGAAGACTGGGACCTTATCTTCCTTGGTGGTTACATTTCAAAGGGATGGCGCCCACGTCCTTGAACAAGACATTCTTGGGTTTTAAGACTGGCAAGAGGCTTTTAAAAAGATTTACAAGTCAAAGGGGCAGAGAAAGAATTTACAGTTACAAGCTTTCTATAATAAATGCTCCAAGAAAAGGGAGGTCAGGGGCCTCGAGTCAGGAAGTAAGCTATCTAAACCTTAATCAAGCTGAGGGGGATGTTAAGGTCAATTAGTCAGTAATTGAAAAATGAAAGTAATGGCAGTACATATTTCAATGGATTTTTGAAGGAATTAAATGAAATTATAAATTAATTTACCATAAGGCTTGAAAGTTAATACATACCTAATAAGTAATATCATTGTAATTATTATTAATATTATAAATATTTTTATTATTCAGGTACTCTCAAAGTTTCTAGTGGAAATGTCCAGCTTACAGACAAAACTTATTTATGGGGCATACTTAATATATGGGACAGTCTTATATAATCTGCTTGACTTAATGTCCTATTTCAAAAACATTATTTGGCAAGGATAAAATAACTAAATTAACAACAATAGCAATAACAACAACAAGTCAAAAACAAAAATCTAGATATTTATTAATTGTTCAACATGATATTAAATTTTAGAAAATTAGCTCATATATATAACAAATAAAAAGAGAAAACTGATTAGAATTAGAAAAGCTATGAGAGCAGTAGATGAAGCAAAATTTAAAACAAATATTTAGGGGCCGGCCCGGTGGCGCAAGCGGTTAAGTGCGCACGCTCAGCTGCGGCGGCCCGGGGTTCGCCGGTTCGGATCCTGGGCGCGCACCAATGCACTGCTTGGCAAGACATGCTGTGGCAGCGTCCCATATAAAGTGGAGGAAGATGGGCACGGATGTTAGCCCAGGGCCGGTCTTCCTCAACAAAAAAAGAGGAGGATTGGCAGATGTTAGCACAGGGCTGATCTCCTCAAAAAAATAAATTAAAAAAAATATATATATATTTAAATACAAAAGATAAAATGGTAGAAATACAGATGAAGCACAGTAGACTTAAGAAATGTAATGTGAGGGCAAAGAACCCAAATACTTAATAATTTCCAGAAAGTATAACTTTTGTACTATAGATAATTACTAACAACTTGGAGCTATTAAGAAGAGTATAAATTCTATTCCTAGAAAAATCGTAACAATTTTTGAAGTGTTTTTATTTAAAGGAGTTAAAATAAAATTTTTAAAATGCTACTAAATATAGTTTCCATACTCAAGAAAACTAACTTATATGGAACATCTTCTCTTGTGCTTCTGTATCCAAAAAATGTTATTACACAAGAATAAGTAATGAATTGAATAATATTGACCAAATCCTGTGGGGTCCCAGAAATAGTAGGTGACATTTTTGGCTGGACTGATTAGGGTAAGCATGATGGAAAACATAAGACCAAAGTTGGGTCTTAAAATCAGATTTTGGTATTCTTCTAATCATATTTTCCATGTTTACTATAGAATTAAAATACAGACCAAAATTCACCTCCTCCCCATTCTGATCCAATGATTATATGTTTCGAAGATGTTTGCCATTGTTATGTTATAATCATCATATGCTCTGCTTTTCATAATCAACCTATTGTGGAAGGTCCCTTATATGGGGGAAGGATAAAGTCTTCCTCCTTTCTAAAATTTCTTCCTTGGAAGAATGAAAAAACATCTAACTACATACCATTGTAAGAATAAATAACTGTACATTTCCTTCCATTTGCAAACTTTAGATCCTTTTTCAACCAGGAGAGGAGCATAACATTGCTGGGAGGGTTCATAGTGAATGAGACTCAGACTGGAGCTCCCTGATTTTCCCTAATTTTTTCCTTGCTTTTGTTCAGAACTGGCGAGCACTCCTGACAAGGCTCCTGGTTGAAAATGAAGCAGATTTTAAAAGGCAAGGGCATTTTTGCCTTTGGTTTGGGACCTAGTAACTTTTGACTTTCCATAACTTACATATGCAAAATCCCATGGGATTGGAGTAATAAAATTTATTTGGAATGGGTTACCATTGGTGAATGCATATACGAATTAATTATTAATTTAAAGAAGAAACAAATCACATCCTTAACTCCTTTATATTCACGAAGCCTATAGCTTTAACCATGTCTATTTTTGCAGGTCACATTCTGCCTTCTGGAGGATTGATCCCTGTTAAATTGATTTCAGATCGCATGGAGGCATCTTCTAAGAGAAGTATCCACCCAGATGAAGAGAAGAGGCAGATGGACAGAGAGGACGCCTGCTTCCTGCTTGAGTACAGAACATATTACTGCTTTCAGGCTCCAGGCTTGGCTGGAATAAGGTTGCCATGGGCAATCACTTTTGGGAGAGCCTCAGAGATTCCTTTTAAGACAGTGTGATTCTTGGCAATAGGTTCTGATGTCTTCCAGGATTGATTATACTCTAATGCTCAAAAGCTGAGCTCAAAACCATGAGCAGATCAACAGAGCTCCCGGTTTGACCTAATAACTGTGCTATAAAGGATCCGTATCACTGCTCTGAATACAGAATCAAGAGGTGAAGCCAACGCCTACTGAGGACCCAATACTCAAGAGCCTGCCTCTCTTGACTCTAGGAAGGATAGATACTGCTGGTGTTCAGGCAAAATATTGATTGAGGAACATTGTAAACTCTGCATTCATTGCTGAAATAAAAGAGTTTTGGGTCTGAGAGAGCCTCCATCTTGTTATCAGGATGTATGAAACTGACAGTTCATAATTCAGGCAGTGAAAACTCCATTGACTTTATTGGTCTACAAATATGAAACAACATTCAGCTAGTGCTGGTTTAGATCGTTGCAGAATGTAACTGATCTGAGGCCATACCACCTCCCACTATTCTAGGGTGCTTACCAATTTCTTTTTCACCCACCATTCCCTATCCAAACTGTAGCTATTCTTCAACCCACACCTGAAATGCCGTATTCTCTACAAGAATACAAAGTATTTCTCGCTGAACCATCAAAAAACATTGTATAACTCTTTTGGCAATTTGATTTTCTACTATTTGCAATAAATAATAAGGAACTCACACAATTAATCCCTTGGCGTAAGGAGTGTGATTTCTGGAGGCAGACGGAGGCATGCAGAAATCTCAGCTCACTTAATTTCTTTAAAGCCTCAGTTTATTCATTTGGAAAATGAGGATCACAATAGTACCTGGACCATACACTTTTGGAAATATAATGACACAATATGTGTAAAAACATTTAGTTTTAGATTCTGGCACAACAGAGATCTGTTGTTGTCATCCTCATTTTCACTAACAATTGCTCAAAATCATTGTTTAAGTTGAATTCTACTTCTTATCAGGAAACCACCTATTTCACTCCATAGTGAAAAATTGAAAATGGGACTTTTATCCAGAATATGTAAGAATACATACTTAAAAATCAAAAGTATCAATGGTATAAAAGTCCACGTGAATCATTCTATTAAAACAATCTCCAAAAGTATCACTACCTTTTAACTATGATTCATATATTGTAAAACTGACTATTTTTTCACATTCTGGGCAGGCCACATGCAGTTACTTTCATCTTAGCAGTTTCACACCATTATGTTTCATTATACACTATGATGTGTCAAATAGGAAAACACTTCACTGACTTGCTGATGAAAATTTAACATGTCATTTATATACCTATTTCCAGTTCTTAAAACCGTTTCCCAGGCTGAAATAACATGGTAAATAAATGTGATGTTGCTATATGCTTTGAAGTTTTAAAAAGAAGGAAAAAATGAAACAGAATGGCTATTCAAAACCATTATTGACAGTTGCAAGCTATATATATCTTACTTTGTAGAAGACCTGGCTGTGTGGGAAGCTGTCTAACTGGAGTAGTTTGAAGGGCAAGGGAAAAAACTCTTGCTCAAAATTTTCAACTTACGAACTTGCCATTTCACCATCTTTTGATGTTTAAGAAATCCATATGAAAATTCCAATTTCAGTGAGAGCAATGAAATTTTCATCTTCAACCAATTAACTTTATTGGTTCGTAATTGAGCAATATTTAGCAGACTAAGAGATTCAAAATAGGTAGAGGTGAGAATCAGAAAAGGCCTAGGGAAAAATGGAAGAAAAAAGTCAAAAGAGAGAGTAAATTTTCTCCCAGGCTATCTTAATATCTTATACAGTAAGAAAGTAATTAGGCATCCTATTATTTGACATTGGCTGGTGTTACCAACATTAACCAAAATCAATCATTCAAGCAATTGCTTTTATGAATTCCCAAGGAGGGTAGGATTAGGGATAGGTAGTATCAGTTTGATATGTTTTGTTGAACATTGAGAGTTGTTGAAGAGACTCAGTTTTTGAGTATTAGCTATAATAATTCAGTATGCATAATTCTACTTCCAAACCTGGACTAATGCTAAATGAGCACATGTATTTGCTTATATTTTAATGGGAATAAAATGAAATGGAATCCATATAGCAACTTTTTAGCACCAGTTTCATCATATAGGCTTTTGGTGATCTTGAGCAATTCAGTTAAACTCTATCTAATTCTTAGTTTCCTTGTCTCTAAAGTATGGGAATAAAAAAAGTTAATCTTTTCTGATGATTTAACGGGGTGGTGGTGAAAATATTGAATGAAACAGTATTTTTTAGAAAGATATATAGATGATAGGTAGATATTGATTGATTAGCAAAATAGAGCTGAATCTATGGTTACCTCTTCAGTATAATTACATGAATGGATTTCCCGTGGTATTTATTTTATGTTATTCTTAAAATGTCTCCATTCCATTAATTAATGCAGTCTAGAGGACAGCAGGATTAAAAAGAAGGTGGGATTTATTATTTCTATTCAGCATTTCTTAAGATTTGTTCAAAGACCTGATTTAAATTAATTGTTACATAAACTATTGGTTTTATTTATCTAGCCTCTTTCCTCTCATTATTAGGGTAATTAAGTGTAAGTTACAATATATTAGCATGTCTTTGTACATTGAAATATTTAAGTTGATTCTAAATGAATAATACAGATTGTGTCTGAATATGGAATTTAGCATTTTTCAGTCTCTTTCAGTTATGAATTTCAATGCTACCTTTGCATTTTGTACTGATTCATTCATTTAAATATTTCTATACAATTTCCCTTGAACATACCAACATATTTATGAATACCTTCAGCCAAAAGCAATTAATTTCTAATCTGATTTGGCAGATTCCACCCCTTTCCCATATGATCACTGTCACATTCATCCAGGTGAACACTCCCATTCCACAACTCCTTGAGGACATAAGTTAGTTTTATAAATAGTATACCCTTATGGAGTCCACATCTCTCAGAGCTTCTCATCTTCCATCTGTCCTTGATCTCTATAGTACTACCCTCATCACCCAGCCCTCATTTCTCTAATGCTGCTCTCAGGAAACGAATGGCATAACCCATCTCTCCTTCACTAAGTCTGGCAGCAAGTCTCCCTTCTTTCAGTCTCACTTCTCCACCAAGTATTTGTCAAAAGGCATTGCAACTAAAATGTTTATGGTACTGAATTGGGAGATCATGTTTGTCTGTGTGTGTGTGTGTGTGTGTGTGTGTTTCTCCCACCATCATTACAGACTATCAAGTTGCAAATGGAATTGCTTTTCCTTAGGGAAAAATATGTTAAGTATGTCTTCAACAACTGAAAATACTTCAAAACCATTAAATTCCAAATCTGTGAGTTACCTCGTGGTTCATCCAGTCCAATGCACTTTCCAACACCGAAATTCTACTTTTGAATCTTCTTTAAAAACTTCCTCCTTCATTCTGTTGCCATTTGGGCCTCTTGCCACACATGCATGGTGCCAATCCTGCACAATCCCCCTGAGCATGCTTTCCTTGACAGTGATCTGTTATCAGGTACCAAGCGATACCAACTTTCTAGAACCAACCTTTTAATAACAGATTTATTGTTTTATTATTTTTTTCGTGTCAGGCTCCATTCTAGCTTGCAAAATCAAAATCACATTTGAACTAGGTCTGCCTGATAGAGCATTATATTATAATCATATTATAATCACCTTAGGTCTTCTTCAGGTCATTCACTGACGTCCTCTTGTAATGGTTTCCACAGGTGTCTTCTTGCCTACCTTGTTTCTTTTTACCACTTCAGTTTTTCCAAGTCTATGACTATGAGTGTCACCATTCCTGATTCTACCAATTTACTTTTTACTTACTCATTGAGTCAGTCTTCCCCCTGTCAGGGACCATAAAGGGATTTTACCCTGTTTACAAGCTAACAAGTTAGCCACTACAGTTTCATGGATGCTGGTACAAGGTGCAAGAGTCCCGGTTCAGAGGAAAGACTGTTATAGCCCAGTAGGCTACATGAGGTTCATGACTGCATATGTTTCCCCTTTCTTTCCTATTCCACAGTAGGCCAGGTAAATGCAGTGTTCACCCTGGATTTGACTCAAAGTTGAAGAATCTCAATCTTAGGAAAACGCTATGTTTTATAAAGGAGCTGTTAGCAAAGTTGTCCAACTTTTGCCCAAAGAGAGACATTGTCTTTATTGTACTGGATAGAAAAGAAGTTTGCCCTCTCCTCAAAAGGGAAATACTATCATTATCTTCAAAGATGTTAGCTATTCCCCATCCATGAAAAGGTAGTCTGGAACAAAAGCTTTTAATGTTTTTCCTCAGAAGATGTGCAGAAATGCAAGTGACATGGAGAATTATCTCCCAACACCTCCATGGCCTACTTTTTTTTTTAGCACATTGAAAGAAATGGAAAGGAAAATAATATTTAGTAATCATGTACTTTTTTTCCAAGTATTGTTTTGTGTTTTGCCTATATTATCTCATTTTAATCTTCTCAAAATATCTAGAAGCAGCTTTTATTATTCTTATTTTACAGAAGCAGGAGGTGGGGCTTAGGCAGATTCAGATTCTAGATCCAAATATTGCCAATTTCATGATTCCATGCTCTTTCCTTAGCATTATTCAGTTGCCATAATATTACTTATGGTAATGGCTATAACACCCTGAAGCTTCTCCATTGAAGCCTTTGTCATAGGCCTGTAATCAGCTGATTCTCAGAAGTAAAAGCCTACAATGAATACCTACTCATTTGGTATAAACTATAGGCTTCTACTTCTTGGCTAAGTACTCTGAAAGAGAATATAGGTACCTATCAATACTGAGGTCAGGGAACTGACAGAAGAGTGCAAAATTTCTGGTTGTAAGTTCTAGATTTAAATCATTACTATCCGTTTATCTTGGTTAGAACTTATAGGTTTCAGACTCATCCTTTCTAGTCAATGTACTTGGCTAGATGACAGCAAACTAACATCATAAACTAATACTAATTAATCAAATAAAAATATTTAAATGTACCAGTTAAAATATTTCCTCTTAAATGAAATATTTTTTAATTCAATGCTTTACCAGACTCTGTGATCACTAAGTCATTCGGACTCCATGTCATAAGGAGTAGAACCTGGGTAGAAACTTCTATGGCTGCAGGAATCATCCCACAGAAATTTCTATTTTTTTCTTCTTTGCAAAGAGTTGATATTGCCCATTGGACAGACAAGAGCACCTCTTTATTATAATTATTCCAACCATAACTATATAGATATCCTAAGAATATGGAAACCATATTTTCTCAACAAAAATCTTTATGAGCTACTGGCCTAGCATTCCATATTCATGTCATATCTCTGAGTAATTCTCTAGAGATTTTGTACTCAAATATGTATGCTTAGATATCCAATCTTTTACTTACTGATGTCTGATGGGGAGTGAATTTCATCACAGAGCAGATATAAGTTAACTAAGTCAGAACAAATATGGAAAACATAACCTTGACCTCAGTATCCAATAAACAAAGACCTTACCAGCTGAGCTGTCTCATTTAGACTTTAAAAATATTCACATCATTGCCATGGCCATTATGCCAACTATTATCTAGAAGCTTTCACCATAATAGAGATTGCTTGGAATGATTTTACTGCTAAAAGTAAAATCAATGAGAAGATAACAATAGCTACCTCTTTCAATAGAAATTCTTAAAATATGACAGCATCTTTTTCCCTTATTAAATTATATATATAAAAAAAGCTTTTGAAAGCAAGAGTTGTTTTAGCTTCTTAAAAGAATGTCTTTTGAAAAGAAGCATCATTCTCACCTCTCTAAATATCTGGAGTGGAATGAGAAAGTTTAGTTACAAATGTGAATTGCCAATATTGAGGCAAAGGAAACTGACAGCATCAAATCTGAAATAAACAGAAACAACTAGAAAATAGAATCCCTCATATGTGAGAAGAATTTATTAAAAGCAGAGTAAAAAAGAAAGATGTTATAAATATCCAAAAATTCATTTTTTCTTTTGCTGACTATAAGAGGAGGAAAGATACTCTAATCAAAATAAATCTGAGACCACTGTTCATCTTACATGAGCATAATAGTACTAAAAGTATATAGGTGCCAGTTCAGTGTTTAAAATCTTTACACAACAAAATTGTCTCATACAATTATGTACCATTAATAGTAAATCACCACAGTACTTTAATTAACAGCAAAGGCTAAAGTTGAGAGGATACATATACAACCTGACCTGGACCAACAGGCAAAGAAAAAGAAAATAGGTAATTAGTAAACAGACTCAAAACAGAACTGTATTTGTCACAGATTCATGGATATTTTATCAATCATAGACCGTATTAAAGATAATCTCATTCAAACCATTCATTTCACAGATGTAGAAATCTGATGCAATAATTGGTACAGGACAGAGATATTTTTATGATCCACTGCCATGAGCAGAATTCAAGCTTCTTAAGTGAAGAATGCTAGCCTAAAGTATAAGTTGAGAGTTTTAAAAATTGAAGTACACAATGAAATAATGTTAACTGATATAATTTTAAAAATTTATATACTGGAAAACTTTATCTATAGGTAATATATATTGTGTGAGACAATTTTGTTGGTTTATTTTACGTATTTCATCATGTTGTAATGTATTTGCCTAATATATTTAATAAACAAAAGGTTATGTATCACATTTTTCCATGTATCTCTACCCATAATCCAGTTTCATCTATATAGCATTTAGTCAATAATTGCCTATAAAACTGAAATTAATGCACTGAGCTATTTGATTTCTCTGTTAATAATATTCATTTTCTCACATTATCTGACATTTGACACTATAGTCCACGTGGAAATAATCAGAGAATTTCACAAAGGAGATAGACATATACACATATCTCCAATCTCACTGGTGAAAATTTTATTACAATTAAGCCATTATTCTGTTTTGACAAGAATATACATTTAAATAACTCTGGAAGAAAAAGAAAGGTCTTTCTCCCTAAACTTCAATGGGCATAAATAAATTGTGTTTAGATTTCTACTGGCTTTGACATAGCAATCTCCACCTTATGGCCCTTGATGAATGGCTTCAGCGATAGTAAGCCTCCTGCTTCCATGGAGCATTGTGTACTGTATGTGGGAGGAAACAGAAAAAAATTCTTTTGGAAATTTTGCTTTTAACCTTTCATCGGAGGTATATTAATAGTCAATAGTTACCCAGTTATCAGGATGAATTTGTAATAAAATAATCCACATTTACCACAAGCAAACATTTTTATTAACAATTATTCCAAGTTCTCATGCATTTATTTGCAGCCTGAGGTAATGAACACAGTCTGTTTTCATCATGGGATAGATTGAAATAATTCCTAATACAGTTGTTACCATTCATAGCCATAAACTAGGCCCATTTGTGGAACTTTTTAAAGAATACAGATGCTGGTCTCTGCTCACTCATATGGTATCTTCTGGAAAGAACTCTCAGCGTTTGTTAAAAATAGAAATGGAAATGAAATCCACTGACCAAGCACTCCAAGAAAATGATTTCATTGGATGAAATTGTTCTGGTAAATTCATGCACACAGAGCAACATTTGGACTTATGTTATTCAACAAAAGGATTTGAGAGAGATGTGGATCCCTAGAATGTTGAAAAATGAGAGGCAGAGGTATTTTTCAGAGACTTCCAGGCAAGGATTCTTCTTTCTCATCCAGGGTGTAGATGTAGCCTTGCTGATACTAATTCTGGTTCAAGAGCAAGAAATACTAATGTTTGTAAACATTTCCTCAATAGGAAAAACACAGATTTTTAATGTAAATTCTGTGGGAACGGCGATATAAGTTCCAAATGTAGAAGAATTGAGCTTCTACATCTGGTGTAACCTAACTTTGCACAGGAAATATCACATCTTCATGTTCTTACTAGAGACTCTGGGCACCAAAGAATGTTACACAATTATGTGCTCCAACTATCCCTTTCTTCTGTGGTCACCATACTCTTATCTCATCAATCTCAAATCACCTAAATTTTGAAGTCAGTATCAGCATTGATTTTGAAGTAAAGTCTTCAAACACCAACCAGTTGTGTTTTGGAAGAGGTGTTGTTAGTGAAGTGAAGGAGGGAAGTATGAACTGAGTATGATTTGAGGATACATAGTATCCCAAAAAGGAGGCTATAGCATCAGTGAGGGAGGCTTTTTTTTAGTGGTTCTTATCAGTGGACTTCATCTTCATCCATTTTAGCTATACTTATAACCAGTCAGGCACTATGGCTTAATGAAAAACAACCAAGCCAATGGATAAGATGGCACAAGTTTCAATTTCTTTGGCTTAACTTCCATTTTAGTCAATGAAGATTCAAAGATGCTGTCTGAACCCATATTCACATTAGCGAGTGTTACATGAGTTTTGTTTAAGCAAAAAATAATAAAATTACAGAGATGATATATAAAATTATTTGTATAGTGGAATAGGAATGTTGCTTCCACAAAAGAGTCTTCAGTGAATATCTTTTATTAAATTATTAACTCCTGTCACACTCTTTTACTTACTCTGCTCTTTATTTTTGACATTGAAACATATTCATTTAACAATAGTTTCATTCAAGCACCTTATCCCAAGCAATGCACTTGACGATTAATATACTGGCTAACGATATACTCAGGAAAAAAGCAATCTCAAGAGCAGAAAGGCTTTGTTAAATTTTAACACCTTTATTGAAATATAATTCACCTACCATGCAATTCATCCATTTAAACTGCACAATTCAATGATCTTTAGTATCATCACACAGTTGGGGAATTGTCACTACAATCAGTTTTAGAATATGTTCATCACCCCAAAAAGACATCACGTATTCATTTGGCTATCCCTCCTCCAAAACCCCCACATCAGCCCTAGGCAACCACTAATCTACTTTCTGTCTCTATAGATTTGTCTATTCTAGACATTTAACAAAAATGTAACAATATAATATATAGTCCGTGACTTTTTTCACTTAGCTACTACTTTGCAAGGTTAATCCATGTTATAGCATGTATTAATATTTCATTCCTTTTTGTGGCCAAATAATATACCATTGCATATATCTATTTTTCCCATTCATCTGTTGATAGATATTTAGGTTGTTTCCACATTTTTGCTACTATATATAATGCTGCTATGAACATTTATGTACAAGCTTTTGAGTGGGCATCTGTCTACACTTCTTTTGGGTACACACTGAGGAGTGGAATTGCTAGGTCTTATGGTAATGTTATGTTTAATCTTAGAGGACCTGGAGACTGTTTTGCAAAGTAGCTGCACCATTTTACATTCTCACTAGCAGTGGACGAGGGTTCCAACTTCTCCATATCCTTGTCCTCATCACTAGCTATCCTAGTGAGTGTGAAGTGCATCCTAGTGGGAGTAAAACGTGGTTTTGATTTGCATTTTCCTGATGACTGATGATGTTGAGCATATTTTCATTTGTTAATTGGCCATTTGAATGTCTTCTTTACAGAAATATCTGTTTAGATGTTTTGTCCATTTTAAAATTGCGTTATTTCTCTTTTAATTATTGAGTAAAATTTTCTTTATGTGCTCTGGACATTAAACCCTTATCAGATACATAATTTACAAATATTTTCTCCAATTCTGAGGATTGTCTTTTCACGTCTTTGATAATGTCCTTGTTTTTTCCCCCTCTCTCTACCCTGCTGCCCTGCCTTACTGATAATGTCCTTTGAATGCAAGGTTTTTAATTTTGATGAAGTCTAACATATATATTTTTAATTTGGTAGCCTGTAGTTTTGTGCCATATCTAAGAAATCATTTTCAAATCCTAGATCATAAAAATTTATCCAAATGTTTTAAGTATTTTATAGTTTAAAAACCCTTCTATATTTAGGTCTTTGATCCATTTTGAGTTAATTTTTGTATTCAATGTGAAGTAGAAATGCAAATTCATTTGCTTTTTGCATGTGGATATACAGTTGCTCCCGTACCATTTGCTGAAGTCCGTTCTTTCCCCATTAAGCGGTCTTGGCACATTTGTCAAAAATGACTTTACCTGGTATATGGGTTTATTTTGGGATGCTCAATATGATTCCATTGATCTATATATCTATCCTTATATCAGTACTATACTGTCTTGATCACTGTGAATTTGTAGTAAGTTTTGAAATTGGGAAGTGTGAGTCCTCCAGATTCATTCTTCTAAGATTTACTCCCCCGCCACCCCTAAGTCCCTTCTTTCCATATGAATCTTAAGAATGAGTTATCAATTTCTCCAAAAAAGCAAGCTGGAATTCTTATAAGGGTGGAGCTGAATCTGTAGATCACTTTGTATGGTATTGCAATCTCAGCAATATTGTCTCCCAATTCATAAACATGGGATGTATTTCCATTTATTTAGCTCTTATTTGTTTCAACAGTGGTTTCTAGTTTCTAGAGTACAAGTTTTGCATGTCTTTTATTAAATTTATTCCTGGCAATATTATTCTTTTTGATACCATTTTAAATAAAATTGTTTCCTCAATTTCATTTTCAAACCATTCACTGCAAGTGTATAGAAACACAAGTGATTTATATATATTGATCTCATAGCCTGCAAACTTGTTGAACTTGTTTATTAATTCTAGTAGGTTTATAACACATTCATCACGATTCTCTGCATACAAGACCATGTCATCTGCGTAAGAATAGAGATCCAGCTTGCTGTCCAATCTCAATGTCTTTTATTTCACTTCTAGCCTCATTGCCCTAGCTGGAATCTCCAGTACCATGGGGAACAGAACTGACAAGGGCAAATATCTTTGTTTGGTTCATGTCTTCGCAGATGTTGGATTGCGGCTGAGGTTCTGTGCTGGAAGCCTGCGTCGCTGCTCCGGGACCTTCAGGCTTCTGGAAGGCTATTGTTCTGCGGCCCCACCAGGCGCAATATACTCCCCTTTTCTGGCCTGGCGCGGTGGCAACCCTGTACAGCCCTTGGGCCAAAGCCGTCCCCCACCGGCTTCGCTGGGGCCCTGGGGCGAGGCACCACCGCACTGTGACTGAGGGGTGTGGGTTAGGCGGCCAGGAGGATGAAGTTTGCGTGACAGCTGACTTGAGCCTGACCTCTTACAGAGGAGTCTTGAACTGAGACCAAGAACTTCCCACACCAGTGCATCCACGTGGTTATCATCCCAAAACTCCCCTGCCGGTTCCCGTAGAACTCGCGAGATCCCGCGAGATGAGGCTTCCTCTGGGAAGACTTCTCGTGGCTGCTGTGCTGAGGCTTCATTTCGCTCATGTTTGAGCCGCTGTGGTGCTCAGCGCATCTTAGTCTATCCTCTCCGTGCCCGTCCATCAGGACCCACACTTACTCCGCCTGCACACCCCAAGTCTCGTAGCACACCCACTGGGACTCCAACTGCGCCCTGTGTGCTTTCCTGCGAAACCCCACACTGCACCCACCCAGACCAGGCCTTGTGCCTGGCTGACTGGCGTCCTTCCTGGTGGAAGGAGAACATGTCCTGATGGAGGGGCTTGGGTGAAGAGGCCAGTTCCCCCGTCACAGTGTGCTGGCAGTTAGGCTGGGTCAGAAAGAGACAACAATGCGCGGAGGTTGTTCTTCACCAGAAAGCCTTGAGGAACAGGCGTCTCCTGGTACGAATTCTAGACACATCACAGCTGCTGGGAGGAACAATTGGAAAAGTGCGTGAGTGCTTGAGTTTGTTTTGTTTTATGTGTGTGTTTGCATGCATTTCTTTCTTTTTCTTTCTCCACTTACTGTGTGACGGTCACTAATTTGATAAAGTGCTTTGCTGTTTCTCGAGACCAGTGTCCAGGATGGGGAGCCCGTGGTGCTGTTAAAATTAAATACAAAATTAAGACCGTATTTGAAAATTCCCTGAGTAGACAAAACCATTTAAGCCACATAAGTGAAACTTAATTTAGCTTATTCTGCAGAACAAGACGCTTGGGCCGCTGCTTGTAAATGCCTCTGATAATCATAAAAGAGCCTGAAATCCTCTTCTAAAAATGGTACAGGCATACCTTGGAGGTGTTGCGGGTTCCATTCCAAATCACCACGATAAAGCAAATATTACAGTGAAGCAAGTCACATGAGTTTTTGGTTTCCCAGTGCATATAAAGGTTGCATTTACAGTATACTGGAGCTTATTAAGTATATAATAGCATTATGTGTAGAAAAACAATGTACGTTCCTTCATTAAAAAATGCTTTATTGGTAAAAACTGCTAACCATTGTCTGAGCCTTCAGTGAATTATAGTTTTTTGCTAGTGGAGGGTCTTGCTTCATTGTTGATGGTTACTGACTGATCAAGGTGGTGGTTGCTGAAGGTTGGGGTGGCTATGGCAATTTCTTAAAATAAGACAACAATGAAGTTTGCTGCATTGATTGACTCTTCATTTCACAAACCATCTGTACAGCATGGGGTACTGTTTGATAGCATTTTACCCATGGTATAACTTCTTTCAAAATTGGAGTCAATCCTCTCAAACCTTGCTGCTGCTTTATCAACTAAGTTTATGTAATATTCTGAATGCTTTGCTGTTAGATCAACAAACTTCACAGCATCTTTACCAGGAGTGGATTCCCTCTCAAGAAATCACTTTCTTTCCTTGTCCATAAGAAGCAACTCCTTATCTATTAAAGTTTGATTGTGAGATTGCAGCAATTCAGTCACATCTTCAGGCTCCACTTCTAATTGTAGTCTTCTCGCTAGTTCCACCACTTCTGCAGTTGTTTTTTCCACTGAAGTCTTGAACCCCTCGAAGTCACCCATAAGGATTGGAATCAGCTTCTTCCAAACTCCTGTTAATGTTGATATTTTGACCTCTTCCTAGGAATCACAAATGTTCTTAATGGCATCTAGAATGGTGAATCCTTTCCAGAGGGTGTTCAACTTGCTTTGCCCAGATCATCAGAGGAATCACTATCTTTGTTCGCTATAGCTTTCCAAAATGTATTTCTTAAATATTAAGACTTGAAGGTCGAAATTACTCCTTGAACCGTGGGCTGCAGAATGGATGTTGTGTTAGCAGGCATGAAAACAATATTAATCTCATTGTGCATCTCAAGAGCTCTTGGCTGACCAGGTGCATTGTCAATGAGCAGTAAGATTTTGAAAGGAATCTTTTTTTCTAAGCAGCAGGTCTCAACAGTGGGCGTAAAATATTCAGTAAAGCATGTTGTAAACAGACGTGCTGTCGTTCAGGATGTGTTGTTTCATTTATAGAATACAGGAAGAGTAGATTTAGCATAATTCTTAAGGGCCCTAGGATTTTTGGAGTGGTAAATGAGTATTGGCTTCAACTTAAAGTCACCAGCTGCATTAGCCTCTAACAAGCGAGTCAGCCTGTCCTTTGAAACCAGGTGTTGACTTCTCCTCTCTGGCTGTGCAAGTCCTACGTGACATCTTCCAACAGAAGGCTGTTTTGTCTACATTGAAAATCTGTTGTGTGGTGTAGTCACCTCATTAATTATCTTAGCTGGATATTCTGGGTAACTTGCTGCAGCTTCTACATCAGCACGTGCTGCTTCACCTTGCACTTTTATGTTATGGAGACACCATCTTTTCTTAAACCAATCTCTGCTAGCTTCAAACTTTTCTTCTGCAGCTTCCTCACCTCTCTCAGCCTACATAGATGTGAAGAGAGTTAGGGTTTTGCTCTGGATTAGGCTTTGGCTTAAGGGAATGTTGTGGCTGTTTTGATATTCTATCAGATATTCTATCACTGCTTTCTCGCACACCATGGAGTTCATGGTAAGTTTCTCTTGTATCCAAGCCCTGCTCTCTCTGCATTTTGAGCTATCTGACTTTGTTGTGCATACCTGTATTTTGTTTGTTGAATCTTCTTGGTAAGTCACCCTATTCTGTTCAAAGGGGAGGAAAACATGTCATTCTCTGTGTTTTGGAACAGCTGTTGAGAAACAAGGCCCCTCAGAGTTAAGATGTCTTAGGGAATCTAGAGGCAAAGGTGGGTTCCACCTGGTCTAAAACTCTTTCTCCACCTCTTGGAAAAACTCTTGCTTCCTCTACGTATCCTCACTTTGAGGCAGTAACCTGTGTTAAGATGATGGTTAGCTGCTTAATGTCTAATCCTAGCGTAATTATTAAAAACAAGTAATTTAAATAGATGTACGTAAGATAAAAGTTTATACTAAGTGAAACTAAATAATGGATGTTCATCAAATATCTAAGTAATTTCCAGATGAGATAATATACTGAAACATTAATTGCTAAACATGTTTATCTACTTTTTGGCTTAATATTTTTGCAGAGAGACAAAAGATATTTGGTCTATTGATAGGTATGTCTTTCGCCCCATTAAAAATTGTACTGTAAAAAACATATGCTTCTAAACGTATAAGTTTTATAATTATGTATTTATAAGTTTGCTAATCTATTATAGGATGCTATTATATGATGGACGATTCACAATTGCCTGCTTCCTAGTTTTCACTGGAAGGTAAATGTTACTAATAGTTAAAATTTATATTCAATATGTAAAAATAAAACTGTTAAAAACAATAAGAGCAAAGAGAAACAATTTTATATACAAAGTGTGGGAAGAAAATGGGATGTATATTTATATGAAGAATATGCAAGGAATATAGGATGTGTTTTTAAGGAATAAGAGAGTTGTCTGAAATAAATGACTGGTTATTCCAGAATAAGAAAGGAAAAAGAGTAAGACAAAATCTAAATGGATATAGAAATTTGCATAAGGTTTGTGGAAGAAAATTCTATGTTGTGAGGTCAATGCTGGCTACAATTGAATAGATTTTTTTTATACGGGTTGCTTAACATAAGCTCAGTAATGTACTAATACAAAACTAGACTTTAATTTTCTGTTAAAATCACCAAATTTTTTAGATTATTGGTCTGCTCTTAATAAAAGATTAAAAAGATTTTTCTTTACTTTTAATGTAATCTGCCTAGGAAACAAAGAAAGAACCGCTTGGATAAGGGTTATTATTTCGTCTTTAAATGTTCACTAGAATTCATTGGTGAAGCCATATGTTCCTAGGCTTTTCTTTTTGTGACTAGCTTTTGTTGTAGGTAGTATTTTCTTTGTTTTTAAAAAAATTCTATTTAGTTTTTATGGGGCTATTCGTATTTTGTATTTGTTCTTTCAGTATTTTGTGTCTTTCTAGGAATTTGTCTATTCCATCTGTCTAATTGTACCATTATAATCTATATTTATTTCTGTAAGGTCAGGAGAAATATTCCTTATTTCATTCCTGATTTTAGCAGTTTTAACCTTTTCTCTATTTTTCTTGGTCATTCTAGCTAAAGATCTGTCAATTTGATGATATTTTCAAAGAACTAACTTTTGGTTGTGTTTAGTTTTTCTATTGGTCTTCTATTCTTTATTACATTTTTTCCCCTCTAATCCATATTATTTCCATCCTTCTGCATATTTCTATTTATTTTGCTCTTTTTTAGTTTCTTAAGGTGGGAGGTTAAGTTATTGACTTGAGATCTTCCTTTTTGTTAATATAGATTTTTACAGCTATAAATTTCCAAATAAGCATTGTGTTAGCTGCCTTCCATAAATTTTAGTATATTGCATTTTCGTTTTCTTTCATCTCTAAGCATTTTCTTATTCTCCTGGTGATTTGTTTTTTTATATTTTATGCCTTGGTTTTTTAAGAGTGTGTTGTTTTATTTCAACACAGTTTTGAATTTCCCAAATTATTTTTCTTACTGATTTCTAATATCATTTCATTGTGGTCAGAGAATATTCTTTGCTTTATGTCCTAGTATATGTTCTGAATAATGGTCTATGTGCGCTTGAGAATTTATATTCTGCTCCTATTGGATACAGTTTTCTAGAGATGTCTGCTAGTTCCAGTTGGTTTATAGGGCTGTCACATATTCTATTTCCTTTTGTCTAGTTTTTCTATCCATTGTTGAAAGTGAGGTATTTAAGTCAGTAACTATTACTGTTCAGTTGTCTAATTTTGCCTTCATTTCTGTCAATTTTTGATTCATGTATTTTGGTGCTCTGTTTGTAACTTCATATATCTTTATGATCTTCCTGATGGATTCACCGTTTTCTCATTATAAATCGTGTCTCTTTATCTCTAGTACCATGTTTTTGCTTTGAAATCTGTCTTGTCTGATATTATATGGCCATTCCATAAGAAATTGTGGTTGCTGTTTGCACCTTTTTCTATTCTTTTATTTGAGTCTGTTTGTATCTTTAATCCAAACTATGTGTCTTACAGACAGCATATATTATGATCTGTTTTTTATTCAGTCACACAATAAGTTACACAACTTTTGAGTTTTTATTTATTTATTTTTTTGTGAGGAAGATCAGCCCTGCGCTAACATCTGCCAGTCCTCCTCTTTTGCTGAGGAAGACTGGCCCTGGGCTAACATCTGTGTCCATCTTCCTCCACTTCACATGGGACGCCGCCACAGCATGGCTTGCCAGGCGGGATCTGAACCGGCAAACCCTGGGCCGCTGCAGCAGAGTGCGCGCACTTAACCACTTGCGTCGCCGCGCCGGCCTCTTCTTTTGGGTTTTTAAATCCATTCATATTTAATGCTTTTATTGATGTAGTTGGCTTTACATCTTCCATTTTGCTTTTTGTTTTCTATATCTATTCTGTCTTATTTGGTGTCTCTATTTCTCCTTACTACTTTATTTTCCGATAAGTGAATATTTCCTAATGAACGTTTTAGTTTTATGATTTTTTTTTTACTATATATTTTGAGTTATTTCCTTAGTGATTGCGCTAGGACTTACCATATGCATGCATCTTACCTTAGAATCTGCTTCAGATTTGTACTAATTCCAGAGAGAAAAAGAAATGATACTCCAATATAGCAGTATTCCCTCTCTCCTTTTGTGGAATCATTATTATACATACTGTATTATACATATATACATATATGTGTGATGCATGTGTAAATGTGTGTGTGTGTGTATATATAAACAATACATTGTGATAAGCATCACTTTATTACTTTATATAATTTTATGTCTTTTAACAAAGCCAAGAGAAGGAAAGCAAATATATATTTATAAGATTTATTTTATTAACCGTCTTATTTACAATTTTTGGTTCTCTTCATTTGTTCTGGTGGATTTGAGTTAAAATGATGTCATTTCCTTAGCTCAGTACTGTGTTTTTTGGACTCACTTCCTTTGTGCTGTTGTCAGCAAATATGTTACATTTTGTCTATTTTATTGTTTGACTTTGGGTGCATCTGGTTGAATAAATCTTACTTCTCAGTTTAGAACACAATGACATGATATTCCACATTAAGTTTATATATATAAACCTAACTATATATGTAGATACTCTTTGGGCAAATATTCTATTGAATTTCAGGTATATCTTTTAATTTTTGAGTATTCTTACAAAATAAATTTATATATATATATTTTTTAATTTTTTGTTTATTGCAGTAACATTGGTTTATAACATTGTATAAATTTCAGGTGTACATCATTATACTTCTATTTCTGCATAGATTACATCATGTTCACCACCCAATATAAGTTTATATTTACATGTAAAAATTTTTAATTGGTGAACTAGCAGTGTGTTATATTTCTTATTCTTTTTTTTTAACCAATATTTTTTAAGAACTTTCCACATCATTGTGTATATATCACTACTATTATAATAATTTCCAAAGTCAATGTTATGAATTCTTGGGGAAGACTCTTCTAACCTAGTGGAGGAACGAAACATACACATTGAACACTAGGCAAGACTTATAGTTAGTAATCTATTGTGTGTTGTTATCAATGTGAGCTATCGTACCAGGTGCACCGCATGCTCCATTCGTATCCTCTAGGCACCAACATGCCTGGGATTGCTTCCAGTAGCAACCTGACACTCTGCTTGAGGGCTAATCTTCTCTCAAGGCTGCAAGTTTGTCCCTCTGACACAACAAACTTAAAATGTTGGAGAGCAGTTGTCCCCAGAAGTAGCTGTCTACTGATGACAGAAGGGAAGCTGGATAAATACCCCAGCTCTCTTGCCTTTGGTTGAGATAACTCCAAGGTTTGTTTTACACACAGGTCTAGGTTATTTCTCAGAATTCCCCAGGGAGACTAAGGCCCAGTTTCCTGTCACAGTAACTTTTTAGATAATGCACATCTTATTGTATTCCATCTCCTTCTACCCCATTCCCATCCTTGTGCTTTGTAGGATCACTGCCTAATAAACTACTTGCAAAGTCACCTCTTTGCTTCAGAGTTTGCTTTTGGGGACACAGGAATTAACACTAGTCTTATTTCTAGGTCAGAAAACCAAGGAAATTTCCAAAAGAATATGGGTTATAGTTTTAAATTAAAAGGAGAAAGCAGTTACTCTGTGGTGATGGTTTTGTTAGGGCACACTTCATGGAAGAGGAGGAATTTTTGTAGGTCTATAAATGTTAGACAGCTGGAAGAATTGGTCGGGTAGAAAAAAAGCTTGGAGGCTGGGATACTGAAAAGTGCTTAAGGGGTTTGCTGTTCCTGTGTGTTCAGCTTTTATTCCGGTGTTAATAGACAAATCCTGTCACACTTGACAATCCTTGACCCTGTCAGAGATGTTTGTGGATGTTTTCACAGAACAAACTCACAGATTTCTTTTAATGATTACTTCTGAAGTACAGTCAGGTTCTTTAACATTTCCATTTAATAGGTCTAATTGAGAGTTTCTCAAACTCAAGAAATTATAAACTTCTGAGACTATCTTGATAGACTTCCAGGGCTGTATGAACACCAATGTCAGAAACATTGCATTAAAATTTTAAAAGCTTCCCTGTATATGATTATGGCCAGATAGATCATAAAATCTAAAAGCAAATGGAGTCAATGCAAGTAAAGTAATACTTATGTGTAATGTAGTGATACAAATTATTTAGAATACACTCAAATTATTTTGAAATGCAAATCCCCAATTAAAAATTCTTAGATACTGCTTTACCCAATGATATATCTGTCAACTACCAGAGTTTCTTATGTCCTAGTTTAAGACACACTGAATTAAGGTTTTGTTTTTAAAATGCTCAATAGTCAATCACCAGTTGTTTAAATAACTGTTCATTACATAGGAGTGCTGGTCGTTTGGTGAACTAACATGACAGATTAGGCCTACTTTAAAAGGCTATTTTAGTATTAACAGTGCTTTGAGCTTCTTCCACTGAACTAGTTTTTGATGTATTCCAGTAGTGCCTGACTGAACCTCAGTAACTTTTCTAATTTGCTGGCACCTCACTTGATTCATTATTAATCAACTTACTTATCTCTTAAGCTTCCCAACTCAGGTCGTCTTTGCTTCACTCACTGCATCAGTTGCCTTGGTCATATAATCTTTGATGTTGCTCATGTGGTTTCCAGTCACCTCTTTAACTAAATAAATGATCTTGTGTATTTAGAACGTCTCGATTTACCACTTCTACTTGATCTTTTTTGTCCTTTGACAACATTTGATCTCTTAAAATTATCCAGAAAATGGTTATGTTGATGACATTGCTTTTCTCCAGCAATAGTTGCAAAATTTAACTATATTTTTGGCTGTGTATTTGTTTTATTATCATTTTATTTGTATGATTTTATTTTTTATCAAAATCTCACCTAGAAAGAAAAGAGTATTAGTGTAAAGGAATAACCTGTAACCAGTAAAAAATGGTGATGTCTTTGCATGGTTTTATTTTCCTTATTTACATTCTAAGTTAACATATTAAAGGTATTAGATACAAAAACAACATGTTCCTGCAGTTTGTGATTTTTCACTTCTTTTCTGTAAAACAACCTATCCGACCACAAATATGCACACACATGCACGCACTCACACCATAGAGTTACCCCCAAAACAAAATGAAGTTTCTGGAACCTCTTTCAATTACAAGGATGGTGAAGCATTCCTTTACTTTACTTATAACAATCTTTAGCAAAATGCTTTTCAGCTCCTAAAAAACTGTTTATTTTGGGCTCATGCTATGCAGAGCTAAAAATGTAACCTCAGCCATGCTGTTTCTATATTACTTTCCCCCTAAAGTGCTTTTCTAGAATCAATAAAATGGACTCAGCATAGAGGAGACATGGAACGCCCTTAATAACTCCAGCTATCTCTCACCATTCTTCAATATCAGTGCTCTGATTTTTATCAAGGCGGCTCTCATTTGTCTTACCTTTGATTATAGGCTCATTTCTTCATCTTTATGTTTTTTTATGCCATTTGTCTAATATAAAATACCTTTGTAGCTTATATCTATTTGGATATTTTCTTGTGTCAACTCTCAGAAATTCTTGGTGTCTGGAGAGTACGTGCTTGTACTTCTCTTTAACACTAAGTTTGTTCTGTGTTTTAGTGGTGTCTCTCTGTTCTCTTTATTGATCATAAAGTCTTTAGAGATAGAATGTAAACTACATTTTTCCATCTGACTCCACCAAGAAAAAGTGTGATGAACATATTTAAGTGCCCTGGATATTTGTTGAACAAATAAATCAATCTTCAGTTCAAGCCTCACTTTCCCTTAGAAGACATTCCTTTTTGTTGTTATCTAAAAATTTAAAAAATATATCAGTTTTTTCCTTGATTGTCACATGTGTGATAGTGAAGCAGTAGACAAAAAGACACTAACACCAACACCCACAAGAAAGAATACAAGTTCCTCCAATGTATTAAAGTACGGTGTATAAGGTAAATTATACAATGTGTCTATGCAGTTATCAACAACACTGTAACAAATTACCCCCAAATTTAAAACATCTGTTATCTTATATTTCTGTGGGTTGAGAATCAAAGTGTGGCTTAGCTGGGGCCTTTCACTCAGGGTCTCTCACAAGGCTTCAGTGAAGATGTCCTAGGTTACAGTCATTGCAAAGCTAGACTGGGGGAAGTTCCATTCCAAGCTTATTCACATGGCTCTTGGTAGGCCTCAGAAGATCCAATTCCAAACTCACATGTATGGCTGTTAACAGTTCTCAAGTACTCACTGGCTGCTGGAAAGAGATTTCAGTTCCTTGCTTTATAGGCATCTCTATATCGCTAGTCACAACATGGCAGTTATGTCCCCAAAGTGCATGAGTGAGAGAGAGACATACCCTAAGACAGAAAGCATGGTCTTTTTGTAACCTAATGTGATATACCATCACTTCTGTCATCTTCTACTGATTAGAAACCAATTACTAGGTTCACCACATCCTCAAGATGCAGAGATTACACAAGGACATAAATACCAGGAGACAGGGACCACTGGAAGCCATCTTAGAAGCTGCTTTTCACGCATTTATTCTATTGCTTCTGACTCCTGCATGGCACTCCATGATATGCGCCTGCCACATTTCATTCATCCGTTTTCATTCCAGTGACCTGCTTTGTGTCCAGTTTTCATTATACAAACAAGAAGGCTTTGATGAACTTCCATGTAGATGTCTCTGTACAGATCAGAGTTCCTCTGCATATGTATCCAGAACTGGAAGTGATGGTCTATAGGCAAATATATTTTTAGAAGAAAAACTTATATAAAGTCAATACAGAATGCAGACACTTCTGTCTTCAAAATGAGTTGAGCTACCAGGGATAGCATGTTCTTTGTTTTGTAAATGATATTAAATATCTTGATATATATAAATAAAAATAGGACTAGAGTAGAATAAGGGTTTGAAGTTACATAGCTCTTCATAGTAAATAAATAAGCTATTATACTTCTATGTAGAAATTTATGAAGAAAATCCTGACAAGATAGCTATGGAATTTGAAAAACTTGGTAAATATATATTTGCTAAAAATGTTTACATTTTCTATTTCTTTCTATTTTATATTTTATGTTTATTTTTTATCTTGATGAAAAGATATGGAGTAAAGGGCTGTGTGTCATTTCTGGGTCAGTTCTGATAACATCAGAGAAACCCACCATTTTAGTGCAAGTTAGGATATTTGGCAAATAGCAGAGAAACAGTCGGCCTAGCTACATTTATTCTTTTCCATTTGTTGCTTTTAGGAATCTGAGGCCTGACTCATAGAAAAGGTAAACAATCATTTACTTAACTAAGTACTTATGGGAGGTATTTGATTTGACCTCACAGAACATTTCAATTAAGAATATTGCCTTCATGGGCCGGCCCCGTGGCTTAGTGGTTAAGTGAGCGTGCTCCACTGCTGGCGACCCGGGTTCGGATCCCGGGCTCGCAGCGACGCGCTGCTTCTCCGGCCGTGCTGAGGCCGCGTCCCACATACAGCAACTAGAAGGATGTGCAGCTATGACACACAACTATCTACTGGGGCTTTGGGGGGAAAAATAAATAAATAAAATCTTTAAAAAAAAAAAAAAAAAAGAATATTGCCTTCTGTGACCATGATAGTCTCATTATTAACTATTAAAACAGTTCGATAGAAGTTTTATCTCCTTCTTTACACACTTTTGGGTCACCTTTGTAAGAATTCTCTGGGAATATGCATTTACATAGAATTAGTAATATTGTCCAAGACTCTATATACTAATCTCAGAACTTGATGATATATAGACCTGACATAGAAGGAACCATAAAGGGAAAGAAAAACCGTAGATAGTCCCTGGTAGGCCAAACCTTCTCATATTCAAAATTAATCTTGGACTAATAAGAAGAAGTAAGTTGAAATTTCCAGTTCCATCTTTAATAACATCTGGAAAAATTGTAAAGTGCTTTCATTGCACTAGAAATAATATTATAGAAAACATAAATTTCTTAGTGAAAAAGAATCTTAGAATTTTTAGTTTGGTGAAATAAATGGAATCTTGTGTTCTTGATGATTAATGATTAAAAATGATTAAAAGCAGAATGCTTTATCACTTTTTAGGTAGACACATGTAGAGGCTGGTAGCTAGAAGAAATAAATGGCTATGTAAGATTAATTCCATGCTGTGGAGTCATTAATTTCCAACTGGTAAAAAGTTAATATGTGACATATTGGTGATGCCATCACACATAAAAGGCATTTCCCATTGTGGACATATTTGAAATTTGTACTTTTGGTTGCAACAGAACGCTTGAATTAATGGGAAAAAAAAAACTCTATGTATGATTAAATGAGTAGTTTTGTCTTTACAGGACAAATTATATATCATATGCACATATAATTGTTTTGATTTTTTGTTTCTACCTTGAAAGAGTTAAGTCAATTTCAGCAGTGCTATTTTAGGATTGACTCTTACTCCTTTTGAGGTCTTATTGTTAAGTAGTGAAGAGATATATTTCTTGCATGCCCAAGTACTTCAGCAATGACAACCTAACTTGCACCTCATTTTGTTTATTAGGTCATTTAATCTTTACTGAATTACTATTTCATTCTTTTGGTCATCACTTACTATCTACTTCCTCCCTTCTCAGATGATTCCTTTATTTTATAGAAAGCAGACAAAACTATATTTTGCATATACGTTTCTGTTTATATTCTCCAATTTAATTTTTTCTGTGTATTCACATGCGTATTTGTACTAATTTCCCTGAAGTTCCCGTTTTATCAAATGACTCTTCGGATCAGAAACATTCAACTCTTTATTGAGTATAGGCTGAAATACTTAAACTGTTATTTACTGCTTTGTACATCCTTATTTCAAATTACCTTTTCCATCCTATTTCTCCACTACTTTTGAACATACACTTTGAAATCCTCTTTCTCTCATACAAGCAATTATCATTCCTGACACAGGAACAAATAATTATTTGTGGAATGCAATTCTGGATCCTCTCCTGTCATAGCATGTCACCTATCAAGATTCAGCAAAAATTCTTGTATCTGGTGGAATTTCACTAATATTTCCAGCACATATTTATCTCTTATATTTCTGAATTCTTACAGAGCTCAAACATTCATCTTAATATTAACATTTTACTAAATATTTATGAATAACTCTACTATCTTCCTAGTGAATTATAAATTTAAATCAGAGATCACACCAGATAAACATTTTCATCCTGTGCCACCCCAAAGAAAACACCTTACCTACAGCTAGAGGTTAGAGCACAGGCGTTGAGTTAAGGCAGAAATTAAACATTTGAATTTTAGTTCCGTCATTTAGTAGCTTTTTCAGGCACAATTATAAGTGTCTAGAATTTTCATCTGTAAATGTGATTAATACCAGATAGGGTTCTTGTGAAGGATAAATGATATAAGGCAAAGGAAGTGCTTAGCTTGGCACTTAGCCCATCATAAACACTCAGTGTTTAGCTATATTTATTGATTGATTGAATATTGTAATAGTTATCTAGGGCAGTATAACAAATTACCCCAAAATTTAGCATCTGAAAACAGCAGACATTTATTATCTCACACAGTTTTTGAGGATCAGAAATACAGAAGTAACTGAGCTGGGTGGTTCTGTCTCAGGGTCTCTTATGAGTCATGGTCAAGATGTTGGCCAGGGCTGCAGTCATCTAAAAGCTTGACTTGAGCTGGAGGTTCTACTTCCATAATGGTACACTCACATCTCTGTTGGCTGGAGGGCTTCAGTTGTTTGCTGGCTCTTGGTGGAAGGCTCGGTCTCTCTCCTTATAGAATTTCCATAGGGCTGCTTCAGTGTTCTCACAATGTAGGGGCCGGCTTCTCCCAGAATAAACAGTCTGAAGAGAGCAAGGCAGAATCCGTAATGTCTTTTTATGACCTAGCTTCAGAAGTTATGTTCTGTCATGTCTACAATATCTTATTGGTTACACGTGTTAGTCCTATTCAGTGTGAGGAGTTATACCAAGGGCAAGAGGGCAAGATTCACTGAGACCATCTAAGCAGGCTGATTTTGCAAAATTCAAGCCCAAATTATTTAACTATTCTTGGAAGTTCTTTATTTTTTACCAAAGTCTTGTTCACAGTTTCAGTTTGTAGTATATCCAGCTTTGTTATACACTAAAGTCATATTATAATTTTGTTCTGTGGAATCAGAGGTGGCTTACTATAAAGCATACTGTACAGGGTTTTAGACTGTAGTTTAATGTATTTCAGTTGATAGGTATTCAACAGTTGGTGCAAAACACTGGTGGGGTGTTTTAATATCAGAGTTGAAAATTTCAAAAAGACTTCTTGAAATTTTCACACCTCTTTTAATGAGGTGTGAACAATAAACACAAAGATTACAAAATGGGATAAAGTAAGTACTGTAAGAAAGTTTAAAATGTAGTAAGGATTGAAAGAGAGGCAAATTATCTCCAATTGTAGTATTTGGAAAGGGCTCCATGGGTCTAGGCAACATCAGTTAGGTTTTGGAAATTATGAGAGATAGAGATGGTGAAAGAGAAGTGAGAACAGCTATAACATGAAAAATATCAAACATACAAATAAGATAACACACATACTTTTACAAAGAGAAAGACAAATTATTGAAAATTCATTAAATGATCCAAATTATTTGACTGTTCAAATTTGCATGGATATTAAAATAATTTACAATCCCATATTATCTGCCAATAATTTGTGTCCAATAAGTCTGCATGATGCCAAGACAGAGAGAACAGAAAGCATCTAGCTATTGAAAGACATCTTGAAGTTCAAACTTATTTTCAAGCTTTATAGATATTGAGGTGGCAGTGATATATGGGTTTGGTTGTAGATAAAATATAAAGAATAATAACTTTGAAATCTTTAGTGGTTTTAGATTATACTATAATATAATGCCCAATCTTATTGGCAAATGTAATTTTACCATTAATAATTCTACACGCCATTCTTAAAGCAAAACTTAAGCTGAGTCTAAATGGAAGTTGCAAATTCTATTCACTGTAGCTTCATTTCTGAATGTGACATATGTCGTCAAATTTTGGCAATACAAAGTCATGGCATGCTATTAATTCTGTAAAAGCTGCTTGAAGTTTAGGAATATATATATGTTGGTGTGTGTGGTATGTGTGTTTATACATATACATGTAGGTATATACACATATACTTGAGTATATATGACACATGTATAAGTGGATAAAATATCATCCCTGACTTTGAATGAAATAAATATTTAAAGAGTAAAATAAGATAGTAACATAGCAAGTAGAAAGTTTAAATTACATGTGATATTCTAAGATCACTTTACCTATCTTGTCAGCTCATCTCTGACCTTTTTTCTCTCTCTATTCTGGAGTGATCTTCATTAATAGCATAGTTATTCAACAAGTTCCTTCCAATTGCAAGGTTTTTTTCATGATATTTTCTAAATTTATAATTACACTTTATTAATTAACTTCTACTCTTCTAATTTGAGGAAATTTTTATATGATCATCACCCTTATTAGGCAAAAATTCTCTGTGAACTTCATCTTCACAGCAGTTGTCACAGTTGCACATTTACATTTATGTGATTGATAGATTAATGTTTGTAACTTTTACCAGGTGTCTATGAAGGCAAAGGTCCATCTATAGGATATCTGGCAAATAGTAAGTGCTTGATAAATATTTGTCAAAAAAATGAAAAAATGAATGAATAAATACAAATTATGAAGCATTCACAAACGGCAAAAAATATATTTAAAAAGAATAGTTTCTCATGGAATAACAAAGTTAATGAATATCTAAAAAAATAGTCACCTGGAATATTTTCTTTTGAAATATTCGTAGTTTCAATCAATATATTTTCAAACGATATCCTTTCAGCTAATTGTTTCTAACTTTCTGCTTATATCATATATTGGAGATCCTTAAGTAACAGGTCAAGGAATTGCTAGGCAATTTAATCAAATATATTTAAGATGAGGGATATGCGTGGATATTGGTGACTGAACATATTAATAATGATAACTGATAGATATTTTAATTATTAGTAAGTTTTAGGATGATTCCAGAAAACAAAAGTATATATTATTATTCATCCTTTCCTATTTGATAATTGGTGTCCTTTCTTGAAAATATCATTTCCATATGTGATGTGAGTAGAACAAGGGTGCTGTTGTCACTCACTGCCCCAGTGACTAAAATGTCACTATCCTTCTTTGAAGATCATCAGGGCTGACAAACAAACCCCAGTGAGATCAGAGTTGTGTCTCAGTGTCCTTCATCCCCAACTCTCTGCAACATATGAATCCAGGAGGACAAGTTGCCTCTAATGCCACTGAAAAGCTGGATTCCTAAAAGGCCAAGCAGCACAATGTTCCATAAAGCCGTTGGCTTCTTGGTTCATGCCACTTATAGAACTAAATTCTGTGGCCACAGAATGTAGATTCCAAACCCAGAATATGTCTTGTATTTCCATATTAGTGCAGTCTCTCAATGTAAAAGAAAGGTTCAGTAATTACAAGGCTGAAAGTGACGTGTGAGAAGGGGCCTTGCCATGGAGCTTTTTCTTTCTCTTTTGGATGCTGTCTTACCATTTCTCAACTTGAGAAAATAGCCCTGCCACTCTCCTTTCTAATTAAATTAATTAGACCTTCGTAGAGTCTTTTTCAGTGTTTCAGCCGACATTCTTAGTAATTCTTTGTGCAACTGCAGTATAGGTTTCCTCCTTCTAGCACAGATTTTTTAAGGAGTTAAATATTCTGGCACTGGATATGGAGGAAAAAAACTACAAAAATCTTCCATTTGTAATCACAGACAATATTCATAGGCTTTCATTATCAAAAATATGCTCAAATGATGTTCAGAATTTTTCAAAAAGGAAAAGTGGAAATAAAACTTTGTTTAAAAATATGATAATGTGAGAACTGAAAGATTATTAAAAATTCAGAAGTGTGGAGATAAATTCTGCAGAGAGCTCCTGGGAATTAGAGAGCCTCATTATTCTTATATTAAATGCTAAACTTGAAAAGACCTAATTCATACCTAAATGAAAATTGCCAGCTGGACTTCATGTTCTATAAGCATGGATTAACAATTTGTGTTTCCTAGAATCTCATTTGTACCCTAAAATTGCTAGCTATAGATTTTATGAGAAATGCTTAATAATCGTGTGTGATAACTGTAGTAGATGTGCGAGGCAGAGTAGCCAGTGGGGAGAATTGAGCTTCTCTGGTCGATGAGGAAGAAGGAGAATCAGCCAAAATGGTTTCAACTGAAAGCATGAAAGGCAACATGTCTAACCCTTGAATATATGTATCAAGGGGATATCAGCGTATTAATTATTTTTATACTGTTTTTGTACAGACTATATAGATTCATAAAGCTTTGTAAAATAAGAAATTAGCAAGTTATATTTATGAGTATTCTGAACATTTTCAATAGACATAGAATTGTAATGTAAACGACGCTTATAGTTGAAAGTTCTTTCCAGAGTAAATGCTACTTCCCACTGCCCTCCCTGTTTTATGCGCTGCCAATTATCTCTTTATTATCTCTGAGTCAGACTTTTTCTCCTATTCCTCCCACTATCGAAATTGCTTCTCAGAACTCAACAGTATCTCCTAATTGTCTAAATTTTCTCCATAATTATCCTTCCTTAATCTTTTCCTCATTTGACAGGTTGATCAGTCAGCCCTATACTTGTTGAAATTCCCAACTTCCTTCATTACATTTCCATAGAATTACAATATGATTGGATGTTTCCTCTTTTTGTAAGTGCTCCTTCCTTTTCTGCTTTGCTTCCCTCTGTTCCTATTCTTTCCAAAGCAGTGCATCACTGAGGGTTAGTGTCCAAGAATCAGTGCTCTGATCTCCTTCCTTCTTTTTATCCCTCTTGCTTCAAAGTGCATAATCACATCCATGGTTCCAATTTTCGTCTCTATTTGAGTTACACTCAAATCTGCTTTTATGGCACTACACTTCTGTTGTTCTACTTGTGAGTGACCAGTTAACTCTTTACATCTGCAGCATATATGGCATGTGGTCATTTGTTATGCACCTTGACTGAAACTGAGCAGCAACCATTTTTCTGTTAAATCCACTTCCCACTGAATTTTTTTAAAAAAATTTGTGAACAGTGCCATCAGTCTTTAGGTTATCCAGGATTAATATTATAATCGATTTCTGACTGTTTACTAAAATCTAATTTAATCACAAACCCCTACAGATATTTCTCACATCAACTTCTAATATTGCATGCTCACTTTATCACCTAATATCAAATTTTGTAAAATATCCACATTATCCTACGCCATACTATAGCTGCTTTATTCCTAATGCTTCAGCATAGCCTTTGAGAGCAAAATAAAAAACAAATGCCTAAAGTGAGATTCAGAACTTCCACAATAAGATCCTAGTGAATCTTTCAAATTTTCACTGTATTAATTTCATTATATATAAAACATATATGTGTATATATATGTGTATCTATACATATATATGTGTGTTTACTTATTTTTAATTATAAGAGAAGTGCATAGGTTCATATTGTCATGTTGATAGTCTCATTGTAAAAAGTGCAAATATTTCACAGAGGTCTTATTACTTACATAGACAATAAATTTCACATTGGAGAAAACAGACCGACATCATCTTAATCAAATGATTCATTCAGCATCACCTATAGTATGTAAAAATGACTTCGTGACATCCTGATATAATGCATTGGAAAGGAAAAAGCATTACCTATGTAATATCACTACCAAAGTGTTCCACTTGAATCTAATCGTGAGGAAAACACAGACAAATCCAAACTGAGGGACTTCTAAAAACAAAGTGGGCTGACCTCTTCAAAAATGTCAATGTACTAAAAGACCAAAAAAAAAAAAAAAAAGAAAAATAACTAAAAACAGTGGAAATCTCCTTGATTAGTGAAGACAAGGCATATGACAACTAAATGAAATGGTGGCATCCTGGATTTTATTGGGGAAATTTATGAAATTCAAATATGGGCATATATTACATAATAGTGTTGTGACATCATTGATATATTAATTTTACTCTGGTATTACAGGAGGATGATACTGTTCTTAGGAGATACATATTAAGACGTTTGAGGAGGAAATTTCATTATGGCTAAACTAACTCTCAAAATTTTAGAATGCAAGAGAGTGCAAATATGGCAAAATGTCAATGATGGGTGCTTAAGTGAAGGATATAAAAATATTCATTATGTCATTTTATTAAACTTTTCTTACAGTTTAAAATTTCAAAAAAAGTTGGGAAAAGAGAAAATGTGTTAATAACACCAATGTTTTTTGCATTTTTACATTGTGAAGAAACGTCTTAAACTGATGATAAGAAATGTATATTTTTCTGAAAACCTATGATTTAAGAGTCAATTGATAGTAGTAGTTTTTTTTTTAATTTTATTTTTACACAGTAGTAGTTCTTAATGGGGATGATTTTGCCCTTTATATGACATTTGGCAATGTCTGGAAACATTTTTTCATTTTTGATTGTCACAGCTTAGTGAGGGTGGGAAGGGCACGGGGTTGCTACTGACATCTAGTGGATAAAGGTTACTGAAACATCTTACGTAATGCACAGGCCAACCACCCACAACAAAAAATTATCTGGCCCCAAATGGCAGTAGTGCTGAGGTCGAGAAATCCTGATATATAGAACTAACAAATCTTTTAAAATGAAAGTAACTTTGATTATATGCATACTGTTAGCTATACTTTGTGGTTTCTATCCACCGTTGAGCTTTTATTCATGGTCCCTCTTGTTCTGAATGTTCTTGCCTTTTGCTATTCTTGGTATGTGCATTTCTCAAGATCTGGTGTAGGAACAATCAGTTCAAGACTTCTCTGATGATCCAGTTCATAGACCCTCACTCTCCATAATGCTTATTGCATTTTCTGTTTACTGTTCTCATTAGAATATTAATCATGTGCTAATTGTTTATTAAATATTTTCTTTTTACCCGTATGCTATATTAAATTACATTATTTTTATTAATATATTGTATCTTATTTAGCTTTGATGTCAAAGTGAGTAACCTGTACTTATATGCTAGTCCTCAAAACGGCTAATACAATGCCGTGCAAATAGTGTTAACAAATCCCTGATGATCGATTGGATGAATCCTTGGGATCTTTTGTCAGATGCATATAGAGACAGAGTGATCAGAGCAGTAACAAGCACTTGTTTACGCTAGATAGTCATTAGTTGTTAATTCATTTAAATCATTATTTTGATGTATTTTTACCCTACCACTATCTATTGTTTAAATGATTAACCAACCTTCTAGTGTTGATATTACGTAGAATCAACATACCATTCGTAGAGCGGTGAAACGGACATTGTGCTCCACTTTGTGTTTTCCAAAACAGTGCATCACTGAGGAGTAGTCAGTAACTCTCTCTAGTATTTAACAAACTTGACTTTATATGGTTGGTGGCTTATCAAATAATTAAATCATTGGCTGGAATATATTCTTTGAAGGACTAACCTGTGTAGGAAGAGTTAGTGTTTGTGATGTGTTGTGTTGCCAAGAAAGGTGTTTCATATTCAAAACTGAGGATAAAATACTATAGTTTGATATTTTTTCTGTTTAATTAGAAAGTTATTCTTTTTAAATATGGTGATGCTGGTAGAGTCAACACTTGTATTTAGGAAGCATCCATTTTTAGTAGAATATTGTAAACTATCTTGTCTTCCTCTTCCCAAGTAGGTTGTGAACTTATTGAGGACAGAAGCCCCAGCTATAAGGGAAATCTAGACAAAGAGAACAAATAAGAAAACTAAAAGCCAGTGTCACCTCCTTTATCCACTGATTGGCATCACAATCAAGTATTTCCAAGTGAGGTTTTACGCCCTCTTGCAGAGTCAGAGACATAAAGTGTCATGCCTTATTGTGACCTGGTGGCTTGTGTTATAGGTAAGCAGTGATAATGGTACCACAGTGGATGATTTGGGTGATGAAGACTTTCTTATTTTTATCTCCTGCTGCTTAGTATAGATAATATAACTCTGATTTGGACCAGTGAATTCTATGCCTGGTTTAAAAATTAATCATAGGCTTCCCCTCCATAACACTCTTTTTTGTGATAATTTTTGACTATCATGTTTTCTCCAAAGACTGTAGGTATATAAACCTAGCAGAATGCAATAATGTACAAAGAACTGTTCAAAGGAACAGCAGTGGTATCTGGGAATTCTCTTATTTTTATTTTTTTTATTTTTTATTTTTTTTGCGAGGAAGACCAGCCCTGAGCTAATATCCGATGCCAATCCTCCTCTTTTGTGCTGAGGAAGACTGGCCCTGGGCTAACATCGGTGCCCACCCTCCTCTACTTTATATGGGACGCCGCTGCAGCATGGGCGAACCTCGGGCCGCCACATCGGAGCGTGCGCACTTAACCGCTTGCGCCACCGGGCTTGCCCCATTATTTTTAAAACAGTAACAGCAGCTTAAGTTCACAAATTTATTCAAGGAAGTAAGGTTTTCTCGAAGTCTTTTCTCTGGGATCCATCAATATAGTTCATCTTGGCTGTCATGCTACAAACTGCAATTTTTTGTAGCATTTTACTATCTTAATAATTCTTCAAAATTTTATAATCTTTCTTAACAATTTTTTGGAAAGGTCTTACTAAATCTAAGGTTAACAAATACGTATTCTTTCAGTTTCTTCATCGTGTATCATATATGTACTTGATTGTCATTCAGAAAGTGTTTTACTGATTGTATTTCCACCAATAGTATATGAAGGTGCCTGTTTCCCTCATAAACTCCCTAATCCTGGATATTTTTTATTTTATTTTTTTTTCATTTGGTAAGCTGCCTGGTAAAAATAACGTACTATTGTAGTTTTAATGTGATCTTTCTTGAATACAGGTTTTGATAGATCATTGAATAACTTCTTTCTTCTGGGGTGAAAAAAAGGTGTACAAGGGAAGGAACAGCCTTACTCAGTCTCTGGCATTTATAGTGTTAACCGTGGTTGATGGCAGTGTGTCAGTCCTCTCAATAATAACATTCATGGTCTGGTTTACAGTTCTTCCCCACAGCAAATGATTTGAAGAATACAAATATATAAGTGTAAATTTTATTTTTTCAGATTTGTTGAGGTATAATTGACAAAATGATAGTACATTTAAAGAGTACAATGTGATGATTTGATATGTTACATTATGAAAGGATTCCCAACCATAGTGTTAATTAAAACTGCACACCTGACATATTTACTTTTTTTGTTTTTGGTGAGAACACTTAAATTTTCCTCTTTTAGCAATTTTCAATTATACTATTCAGTATTATCAACTACAGTCACCATGTTATACATTAGAACCTCAGACCTTTTTCATTTTATAACTGAAAGTTTGTACTCTTTTACCAGCCTCTCCCTATTTCCCTCATCACTCCCTCTAGCCCCTGGAAACCACCCTTCTACTCTCTGTTTCTATGAATTTAACTTTATGTATTTGATTCCACATATAAGTGATACCATGTAGTATATGTCTTTTTCTATCTGGCTTATTTCACTTAGCATGGCCCTCCAGGTTCATCCATATTGTTGCGAATGGCAGAATTTCTTTATATATATATATTCATATCTTCTTTATCCATTCATCTGTTGACAGATTCTTAGATTGTTTCCACATCTTGGCTATTGTGAATGATGCTGCAATGAACATGGGAGTACATATCTTTTTAAGATAGTTATTTTGTTTTCTTTGGATGTATATGCAGAAGTGGAGTTATTGGATCATATGGTAGTTCTATTTTTAATTTCTTAAGGAACCTTCATACTGTTTTCCATAATGACTGTACAAGTTTGTATTCCCACCAACAGTGTATCAGAGTTCCCTTTTCTCTACGTCCTCCCCAGCATTTGTTATCTCTTTGATAATAGCCATCCTAACAAGTGTGAGGTGATATTTAATTGTGGTTTTGATTTTCATTTCCCTGATGATTAGTGATGTTGAGCACCTTTTCACATACCTGTTGGCCATTGTATTTTTTCTCTGAAAAAATATCTATTCAGGTCCTTTGCCCGTTTTTTAATTGGGCTATTGATATTTTCACTAGTGAGTTGTATGGGTTCCTTGTATATTTTGGATATTAATACCTTATTGGATATGTTGTTTGCAAATATATTCTCCCCATTCCATAGTTTACTTTTCATTTTATTGATGGCTTTTTTTGCTGGGCAGAAGCATTATAATTTGATGTAGTCCCACTTGTTCATTTTTCCTTTTGTTGCATTTGCTTTTGGTGTCAAATCCAAAAAAGTATTGCAAAGACCCATGTCAGAGAGCTTACTCCCAGTATTTTCTTCTAGCAGTTTTAGGATTTCAGGTCTTATGTTTCAGCCTTTAATCCATTTTTAGTGATTTTTGTATATTGTTTAAGATAGGGGTCCAATTTTGTTCTTTTGCGTGTGGCTGCCTAGTTTTCCCACCACTATTTATTGAAGAGACTATCCTTTCCCCATTGTATATTCTTGGCTCCTTTGTCATAAATAAATTAATCATATATGCATGGATTTATTTCTGGGCTCTCTGTTCTATTCCATTGATTGATGTTTCTTTGTTATGCCAATATCATACTATTTTGATTACTATAACTTTATAAAATAGTTTGAAATCAGTAAACGTGACGCCTCAAGCTTTGTTCTTCTTTCTCATGGTTGCTTTGGCTAGTCAGGGTCATTTGTATTTCCGTACAAATTTTAGGGTTGTTTTTCGATTTCTGTGAAAAATTCCACTGGAATTGTGATAGGGATTGCATTCAGTCTGTAGATCACTTTGGGTAGTATGGACATTTTAATAAAATTAATTCTTCCAATCTGTTAACAGCAGATATCTTTCCATTTATTTGTGTCTTCTTCAATTTCTTTCATCAATATTTTATAGTTTTCAGTGTACAGATCTCTTACCTCCTTGTTTTAATTTATTCCTAAATCTTTGATCATTTTTGATGCTTAGTGAGATTGGTATCTTAATTTCTCTTTCTGATAGTTTGTTGTTATTGCAGAGAAATACAATAATTTTTGTATATTGATTTTGTATCCTGTAACTTTAGTGAATTCGTTCACTAGTTTTAACAGTTTTTTGGTGGAATCTTTAGGGTTTTCTATATATAATATCATGTCATCTTCAAACAGACAATTTTACTGCTTTCTTTCTGATTTTAATTTTATTTCTTTTTCTTGCCTAATTGCTCTGGATAGAATTTCCAGTAATATGTTGAATAAAAGTGGTAAGAATGGGCATCCTTACCTTGTTCCTGATCTTAGAGGAAAAGCTTTCAGGTTTTCACAGTTGAGTATGATGTTAGCTGTGGGTTTGTCATATATGGGCTTTATTATGTTGATGTATGTTCCTTTATACCCAATTTGTTGAGGGTTTTTGTCATGAAAGGATGTTGAATTTTGTCAAATGCTTTTTCAGCATAAGTTGAGATGATTATATGATTTTTATCCTTCATTTTGTTAATGGGGTGTATTATATTTATTGATATACATATGTTGATTCATCCTTGAATTCCAGGAGTAAATCCCACTTGATCATGTTGTATGATCCTTTTAATGTACTATTAAATTTGGTCTGCTAATATTTTGTTGAGTATTTTTTCATCTATGCCTTTAATTTTGTTTTCTTGTAGTGAGTGTCCTTGTCTGGCTTTGGTATCAGGGCAGTGCTGGCCTTGTAAATGAGTTTGGAAGTATTCTCTCCTTTTCTGTATTTTGAAAGAATATTAGAAGGATTGGTTAGTTTTTCTTTAAATGTTTGGTAGAATTTGTCAGTGAAGTCATCTGGCTCTGGACTTTTCTTTGTTGGGAGGTTTTTGATTACTGATTCAGTCTCTTTAGTAGTAATTGGTCTGTTCAGATTTTCTGTTTCTTCATGATTCAGTCTTAGTAGGTGGTATGTTTCTAGGACTTTACCCATTTCTTCTAGGTTACCAAATTTGTTGGCATAGAATTTGTTTATAGTAGTTTCTTATGATCCTTCGTATTTCTGTTATCACTTGTAATGTCTCCTCTTTCATACCTGATTTTACTTATTTGAGTCTTCTTTTTTCCTTAGTCTAGCTAAAACTTTGTCTATCTTTTCAAAAAACCAGCTTAGTTTCATTTATCTTTTCTATTGTCTTTCTAGTCTCTATTTTGTTTATTTCCACTCTGATCTTTATTTCCTTCCTTCTACTGAATATGGGCTTTGTTTGTTCTGTTTCTTGTTGCATGAGGTGTAAAGTTAGATTGTTTGAGTTTTTTTTAAATGTAGATGTTTACTGCTCTTAATTTCCTTTTTAAAACTGCTTTTGCTGCATTCCATAAGTTTTTGTATATTGAGTTTTTATTTTCATTTGTCCCAAGATATTTTTTGATTTCCCTTTGAGTTTTTTGTTGACTCAGTTGTTCAGGAGCATTTTATTTAATCTCAACATATTTGTGAATTTTCCAGTTTTCTTCTTGTAATTGATTTCTGCTTTCATAATGTTGTGGTTGGAAAAGTTTCTTGATATGATTTCAATCTTCTTCAATTTGTGAAGTCTTGTTTTGTAGCCTAATATATCATCTATATGTACATCTCATGTACATCTATATGTACATCTCATGTACCCTGGAGAACAATGTGTATTCTGCTACTGTTGGATGGAATGTTCTCTTTATGTCTGTTGTGTTCATCTGGTCTAACATATAGTTTGAGTTCAGTCTTTCCTTATTGATTTTCTGTCTGGATAATCTATCCATTGTTAAAAGTGGTTTATTGAAGTCCTTTACTGTTATTGTATTGCTGTCTATTTTACCCTTCAGATCTATTAATATATGCTTTATATATTTAGGTGCTCTGATGTTGGGTGCATAAATATTTACAATTGTTACATCCTTTTGATAATTGACCCCTTTATAATTATAGAATGATTTATTTTCTCTTGTTAAAGTTTTTGGCTTAAAGTCTATTTTGTCCGATATAAGTATAGCTACCCCTCCTTTCTTTTGTTTTCCATTTGTGTGGAATATCTTTTTCCATCTCTTCATTTTAAGTCTATGTGTGTCCTAAAGTTGAAATGAGCCTCTTAGAGGCAACATATAGTTGGGTCTTGTTTTTTAATCCATTCAGCCACTTTATGTCTTTTGATTGGATAATTTAATCCATTTATGTTTATAGCAATTACTGATAGGTGTGGACTTACCATTGCCATTTTTTGTTCAGTTTTTTCTGGGTATTTTATCATTCTTTTGTTCCTCTCTTCCTCTCTTGCTGTCTTCCTTTGTGATTTGATTATTTTCTGTAGTAATACGCTTTGATTCCCTTCTCTTTATCTTTTTTGTGTCTACTATCAGTCTTTGCTTTGTGGTTACATAAAACTTGCATAAAACATCTGATAATTATAACAGTCTATTTTAAGCTGATAACAACTGTGAAAGCATAGAAAACCTCTTCATTTTTGCACCCCCCCACACATACATTTTATGTTTTTGATGTTACAATTTTCATCTTTTTACCTTGTGTATTCATTAACAAATTATTGTAGTTTTGGTTATTTTCAGTGCTTTTGTCTTTTAACTTTCAAATTAGAGTTATAATTGATTTGGCCACCACCATTACTGTATTAGAGTACTCTGAATTTAACTATATATTTATCTTTGCTAGTGAGTTTTATACTTTAATATGTTTTCATGTTACTGATTAGCATCCTTTCATTTCAACTTGAAGAACCCCCTTTAGCATTTCTTGTAAGGCATCCTTTCATTTCAACTTGAAGAACCCCCTTTAGCATTTCTTGTAAGGCCAATATAATAGTGATGAACTCCTTCAGCTTTTGTTTGCCTGTAAACTATCACTCCTTCAATTTTGAAGGATAGCTTTGCTAGGTAGCATATTCTTGATTGGCAGTTTTTTCTTTTTAGCACTTTGAGTATATCATCACACTCCCTTCTGGCCTTCAAAGTTTCTGCTGAAAAATCTGCTGATAATCTTATTGTGTTCCCTTGTATAGAACATGAGGTTTTTTTTTGTTTTGTTTTGTTTTGTTTTTTGGTCTTTTGCTGCTTTTAATATTCTCTGTTGTTAGCTTTTGATGGTTTAATTATAGTGTGTAGTGTGTCTTGGTGTGGATCTCTTTATTCATTTTTTTTTTTTTGTACTTTTTGGGCTTCCTGGATCTGGTTGTATGTTTTTTTCCCCCAGGTTAGAGAAGTTTATAGCCATTATTTCTTTGAATAAGCTTTCTATTCCTCTTTCTCTCTTATTCTGACACCCTTATAATGTGTATGTTGTTCTGCCTTATGGTGTCTCATAAATCTAAGCTATTTTCACTCTCTTTTTTTTTTTTTTACTTAGTTTTTATTTAATTTAAAAAAAGTTTTAATACTTTACTTTTATTTTATTTTTTAAATTTTTTGTTTATTGCAGTAACATTGGTTTATAACATTGTAAAAATTTCAGGTGTACATCATTATACTTCTATTTCTGCATGGATTACATCATGTTCACCACCAAGAATACTCTACCCAGCAAGGTTATCATTCAAAATGGAAGGAGAGATCAAAAATTTCCAAGACAAGCAAAAATTAAAGGAGTTTGTCACCAAGAAACCAGTGCTACAAGAAATGTTAAAGGGACTGATTTAAGGGGAAAAGAGAAGACCACAAATAGGAAAAATTATCTATTTCCATGATAACATAATAGATACAAATGCACAAAAAAGAGGTTAGATATTTTCACTCTTTGTTATTCTTTTTTCTTTTTGTTCCTCTGATTGGATGAATTCTACTGCCTTGTCTTTGAGTTTGCTGATTCTTTCATCTTCTCGATCTAGTTGGCTGTTGAACCCCTGAACTGAATTTTTAATTCAGTTATTGTATTCTTCAGCTCTATGATTTCTGTTTCCTACTTTTTTATATTTTATCTTTCTTTGTTGAAATTCTCACATTGTTCATACACTGCTCTCCTGACCTCAGTGAGCATTTCATATTTTGAGCTTTCTATCAGGTAAATGACTGTCTCCATTTCATTAATGTCAATTTCTGGAATTTATCTTGTTCTTTTGTTCTTTATCAGTCTTGTTGTCTTATTTTTTATCTATTCATATTCCCCTGTTTCTTGATTTTCCCTGACTGCCTGTGTTTGTTTCTGCGCATTATAAAAGATAGCTACCTCTCCCAGTCTAGACAGACTGTCTTATGTAAGAGGTAAACCTTGTTGATCATCCTGGCCTGAGCTCCTGGATGCCTCTTCAGTCTTTGATTGCTCAAGCTGCTGCCTTTGTTCTTATTGGCTTCCAGTAGTTGAGGCTATGCCTAGACACATCAATGAGCCAAGGGGGAGGAAAACAGTCAGCACCTAGATGCATGCTGATTAGAAGCTGAATCCTCAAGCTTTTAAAAACTGTTTCTTTGTTTGCTATAATCCTGTGGGACTCATGAATGGAAGCCCATTGGCTATCATAGGCAGGTTATTTGGGGCTGACCCTTTTGGTAGCAGTCATAAAAGTTAGGGTGCTAGATGTATGGACAAGCTCCTTCCAGGGAGATACTGTCAACTTGGTGTTATTGTTGGAGTAAACCAGAGTGAAAAGGCAGGGGAAATTCCCACCAGCTCCTCTGGGCTCAGAGGAGGATCTCAGCCAGCCCCTAAATGCATGTTAATTAGAAGCAAGATCCTCAGGCAGCAGTTTGTAAAGTATATAGTCAAACCCCTTCTAGGGAAAGACCAGTGGATGGGTATTTTGCTTGTTCCCTCTGTGCTAATCTCTGGGGGGATAACCATAGTGAGTGCTCATGCATCTGTTAAGAACAGCTTTTGTGTTTGCTGTAGTCCTGTGGGACTCTTGGACGTGAGGCCCGTTGGCTTTTAGAGCTAGATGTTTTGGGCCCCTGCCCCTCAGGTGGGAGCCTTAAAAGTTGAGGTACTAAATGTGTGGTCCAAACCTTTTGAACCTCAGGGAGAAGCTGGGACTTATGGGTTTCTTTCCAGTTGTACTGTCACTGTGCTGGGAGTGGAGTTTATGGTGAGAGTGTGTCTCAGCCTTTCCTACTCATGTAGATGTGGGTATTTTCTGATTTGCCTGATGTATTAAAGTCACCCAAGTAGTTTCTGGATTTCGCTCAGAATTACCCCATAGCTCTACTTTCAGGGCATCTGTGGGAGCAGGGAAGTTCAGGAGGCTCCTATGCCACCATCTTTGTCCCTCCTCTCTCCTATGTGTAAACTTTATATAAATTAAGACATTCATAATTTTACTATTAATTATACGGTAGAGTCCTAACTACTTACTTAGCTTTACAAAGCCACTTATTTCCTTTCTCTGAGTCAGCTTTACAAGCTCACCTGTCCCTTACATTTTCTCATTCTGCTTGTCAAACAAACTGGAACTGCCGTGATTCTTTCAGGTTCCAGTGATTCTACACACACAGTTCCTTTGGCTGGTATTACCCGTAACTCCCCGTTCAAAAAACATCGCTGTCACCTTCAAGATCCTCTTCGTGTATTACCTATTCTGTGAAGCTTACCTTGATAACTCCTTTATAGACATTGGCACCTTCTTCCATGGTTCACTAGCATACTGTACTTACTGCGCTGTGGTTCTGAACACACTGAAGTCTTGTTTTATCAGATAAACTTTGATTTGAATGAGGATCCTCCACATACTAGATATGTAATTTTGAAACAGTAAGTTAAACATCATATGCTTTCTTTCCTTTATTTGTAAAATGAAGATAATAATATCTCAAAATACATAGAGTTGTTGGGAACATTAGATGAGTTTTTGCATGTAAAATATTTCTCACCAGCAACAGTAAGTGATAGCTGTAATTATTTATTGAAATATATGCATCCCCTACATGTAGCTAAAGAGGAAATGACATACCATTAGTGTTTCAATTATATTTAAGGAAATATTTTCTGCTCCTAGATTGTAAGCTCCTGAAGCACAGAAATAATTTCTTAAGCTTCTTGGCTCTCCTGTAGTAACAGGAGTCTCCTGTTACGCTCCTGCCACAGAGTAAACAAATAATATCTATTTACTGAATGGATAAATGTTATGAATTAATAACTAATTGAGGTTGCTGTTGGTGCTGTGCAGTATACATGAAGTCAGTGTGCAGAGCAGAAGTAATTGGTAGACACATTTTCATTATAGTCTGTCAAAGCTAAGGCGTTAATACTTGTACCGGGTATGCAAATAGGTAAATATCTGCTTTAATTAAGGCTTTGGAAAAACTTCCCTTTCCCCCAAAACGATCTCCTGACAGAATGTGATGACTAATGTTTCTTAAGTAAAAGACACAGTGAGATATGTCTCACTGAGGCAAAGAAGGAAGAAATTTACCCTAAGTTTTAAGTGGCTGAAAGCAAATCTTTTTCCTAAAGCTGGGCTTGGTAGGTAGCAGGAAAAGGAGCACCAGGACATCTGAAGGAGGGTGAGATTTATCTTCTATCAGAAGGAAGGAAGACGTGTAAAACTTATTTTGGCACTAGAATAGGCCTTTCATGGATCCCTGGAGCATTTAGATGTAGGCTTAAACAATGCATGAAAAATTCTGTTATGAGTGAGGATATGGGAGAAGAGATCCCTGGCTTCAAGACTAATTCAAATGTGTCTATATCACTGTTGTCCAAAAGAGCTTTCTGTGATAGTAGAAGTGTTCTATGTCAGCACTGTTTAGTATGGTAGCCCTAGCCATATGAGGCTACTGAGCACTTACAATGTTGCTAGTGCAATTCAGAAACTTAAATTTTATTGAACTGAATTTTTATTAATTCAAGTTTAAATTTAAATAACTGCATATGGCTCCTGACTACTAATTGGACAGCACAGGTCTATATATCCTTAAATCTTCAGAACTACACAAAGGCAATAATCACCTCTCTCACGGGTTTCCCGAGGTTTGGCACCCTTATACTCTCTCAAAAAAATTTCGGAACTTTCAGCACCGTGTCGTTTTTCCTGAGCATCCTCTTTGCACATTAAAGTAATTTTAGAGTCCAGTTTCACTAGCCAGTCTGTCATTGAGCAGTGTGCACATGCTTCTCACATCTGAAATACTGTTATAATTAACTCAAGGGAGTTTTATCATAAATACAAGGGGCTTTGCTTTCAAGGCACTTACATTTCTTTTGAGGTGAAAATGCACACATACGAGAACTTTTGTAAAGAAACATCAATGCTTGTCAATTTAATACAAACTTAAACCCAATCTAATTTATCAGAGACAATATCCTTCCATAAGAAAAAAAAGTCTTCATTGTTATAAATGTATTGATAACAGTTTTCCTTGCTAGACACTAGATCGAAAAAAATTCTTAAGCATCTTTGGACATTCCAATTCAAAGCTGCAAGAAAATACAGTTTAAAAATACATTCTAATACATTCTGAGTTATTTAATGCTCTTAAGAGATCAAGCAAAAAAAAAAAGATCAGGCAATGAAAATTATTGTATCTAACTTCAAAGGCCTAATTGCTAAATAAGAGAAAATTATACACTTTAAAAAAAAACCATGGGCTTTTACATTGGTTGTGTAGTCCATCTTATGATTTTTTTCCCCCCTTCTGCTTCTGGATAGAAAAAAATGATAAAAATTTGTAGATGTTAGAGAGCTGGAGATACTGAAAATTTCAATTCTTCCTTGGTTTTAATACAAAGTAATTAGAGGAGATTCTCTCTAAGGATATGGAAAGCAAGGTCTTTAACCCAGGTGGAATCAGACTGTCACCTTCATTTAACTGAGAAGTTCCAGTGCTGGAGACAGCTGGAAGTAGCAGAGCAATGGGAAGTGTAAGGCTGACATACTCAATAATCTGAGTTGTTTACTTAAGGAAGAATAAAGTATTTAAAATACAAAAAGAGGCAAATGCCTTGAAATTGTATAGAATCTGGCAAGACTACCTCATATTAATGTCATTGCTATGTATTATTGCATTATTTGTTTTTAAAACATATACATTTTAAAATTCCTTTCTGTTTAAGTCTTGATTGATGATGTCTATACATAACAGGAAGTATAAGGTACAATCACTTTTATTTTGGTGGAAAGTAAATGAGAAAACATTTACAGCAAGACCCTTAAGGAAGAAAGTAGCACTTTTTACTCACCTATTTTTTTTTTTTTTTTTTGAAACATCAGCTTTTTTATTTGATTAGTTAAATAGCTGTTTAAATAGAAAACCATCCTGTTTACATCAGAACAAAGTTTTAGGACATGCATGTATTATACTAAAATTATGCACTGTAGTTTCACAGTGATTCTCTTGTCTATATAGAAAACCACATACAGTTAGAAATGTTAAAATCCTCTATTTCCTGTGTTTTATAATTATATATTCTCACAGTATCATATAGAGAATAATTGAATAATAAAAAATGCTATTATTTGACGCAGATATTGTTGACAACTTCCCATCGGTAATACCTATGTTTTCATCTGGTGTTTGGAGCGTCAGGAAATCTGTTTTATCCAGTTCTCCTCGGCCATTGAAAGTCAGATAATGTATTGGGCAAGTCTTTACCTGTGAATCTTAGGAAATGTTGTGAATTTTAGAATTTTGTTTGGTTTGGATTTATGACCTTGCTTTGGGCCTTCATTTCATATCTCTGCAGTATCTGACCTCTTCTATTTGGTGACCAGGATATATCTGGTAATTTTCTACTCATCTGCTGAAGTTGTTATACATTTCAGAGGTTTCTGCAAAGCCTATTCTGCATGGCAATTGACAGTCTTGTTATAGCCCAACATAGTGGACAAATCACACTAATAGTCACAGGCTGATCTTCCCAGAGGAGTCATTCAACAGGGCCATCTGAAGTTATCCTATTTTTAATCTATTTTGAAAATCAAAGATCTCACCATTTCTGAATTTCTTAAGGTCATTGGTCTACTTTATGTTCCTTGTGATATATAGCCTGATCTAGCTTGGAGGTGAAAGATGCAGTTAAGAAGGCAGAGTGAAGAAAAAAATTTTGAGTTGTAGCTCTTTCAGCTTAAACGGCTATTAATGACCATAAAGGATGCAACAACATTCTTGCAGGGACTATCGGTTGCTAACAGAAGATGCACAGTAATGTAGCTCTCTGGTTTTATGTTAATAGTATTTTTGTATTTTTTTTCTCTTTCCTGTTAAATATTTTCAGGATAACTTCTTCAGTGAGGGAAATTGCCTTTATAGTGTATGTGAGTGTCACATGTGTATGTTCGTGTGCTCATTTTTGTGTGTTTAAGTGTATTTAAACTATTTACTATTTTTATTTGGTACAAAAGATCTTTTATACTGCACTCTTCCTGTCAATTTCACATGAGTTTATTCTCCATATTTAAATAAAAAACTTCTCCATATTTTGAATAAAAGTAGGGAAAAAATTCAAGGCTAGAAGGAAAATCACACCTCTGGCTTCCCACTACCTTTGTGCTGTTTGAAATTTCTCTTCAACATTTCAATCAAGATTTCCTAAAACCACTGTATCGTCATATCCCTTGATAGTACACTCACTACCTTCCAAGTCTATGGACCGTATTCCATCTTTGAACATTTCAGGATTTTGGAAAGTTCCTTCTCTATTGAACTGAAACTTTGTTCATTTTAACTTGTGTATGTTAGTCTTGGTACTATTCTCTGGAACCGCGTAAAACAGTTCTGAATTTCTATTCCATATGACTTTTCTCTTTCCAAATCCTTCACATAGTTGATATTTGCAAGCATGCACCCTACTGAATCTTCTTCTCAACCTCATTAAAAGTTAAAGCATTCTACACAAGTCATGATTTTAAGTTTTCTCACCATGCTTTCCTTTATATATATCAGAGCATTCAGATTGTATTCTACTCCAGGAAAATAAAGTGTGAACAGAGTTTGGGAGTGGAGGGGAGGAAAGATCGTTCTGCTCCTCTAGTTTTAGCAAAACATTTATATGCTTCCTCCTCCTTCCATAGGGATGGGAGAGGGAATTTATTGAATTCTTCTAGTCTCTCCCACCATTCATTTATTGGTTTCTTCTTAAAAAAGGATTAATATGGTCAAAAATTGTACTGGACTATTGCAGTAGGGGTCAAGACTATTGCAGTAATGGAGAGAGATTGAACTCAACTCCACTAAAAGAAAAGGCAGAATTTTTAGATACTGTGGTGAGCTAGTGGGAAAGTATTCCAGGACTTTAGAGGGGAGATTGGTCAATGTGATTATGCCATCTGTGTTTGGTAACTGGAGTTTATCAAAGTTTAGGCTCCTACCTACCCACAGTGATTGCGAGATAGGGGCTCTATCATTCTTGATGATTACATTTCAAAAGGGTGGCTCTCAGGTCCTTGAGAGGGAGATTCCTGGGTTGTAAAACAGGCAAGACTCTGGGAGAAAATTTATATCTCAAAGGGGCAGAGAAGGGATTTACAATTACATGTTAAATGCTAAGAAAAAGGAGGCTAGGGGCCTATAGTCAGGAAGAAACATGTCTAAAGTTTTGTTAAGCTGAAGGGAATATTAAGGCAGGTTTGGTCAATACTTGCTTTCGATTGTTGAAAAACTGGCTTTCATTGGCTATCTTTCATAGGGCAAAGGCATATTATGTTAAGAAAGCACTAACTGGCTTTCTCTCTATTGCATTTTACTTGATTCCAAGGACAATTCTTACAAGTCAAACCTTTTGTATTACAGGAAGCTGGATGAATGTGTGACCAATAGTTCTCTGAAAGTTCATATTTCTTTCAGGTGGGTCAAAATATCTTGACTTTGTAGAAATTAGAGGGAAACTCAACTTGGATTTAAAGTAACATAATTTTTTTTGGCAATCTACCTTACTCAAGATCCAGTACTTTGGCAGTTGTCGGACCTCACCTAATAAAGGCAACACCTTGATATCTTTCTTCTCCCTATGATTACCCTGTGGCTATTTTTTTTCTTGGTTAGAACACAGAAAGGTTGAGAAATAATGATTGTGATCCTAACATATGTCAAGTGGACCAGAGTGTTCAGAATCTCCAGTAGTTAAATACCTGAAGAGAAACAGATAAAATAAATGAGGGACTTGAAATTGGTAATATCTTGGAAGAAACTGCTGGTGAGAGAAAAGATGCCCCTTGTGGACACAGGGCACCAAGCAAAGTGGGGTTGTAATGAAAAAACACCTGTGGAATCTGGTATAGGAAACACTATAGACTGACTAAAACTGAGAGAAAAAAATTGAAGGAAAGAAGAGAAAATGCATGCCCAAAATGTGAGTCAGAGGTAAAAGTTGATACATGGTAAGTCAGTAGCATGCTGAAGAAAAATGATGAATTTGGAGTAAATCCATAGTTGTCATGCAAGCTGCAGGATTAGGAATCTGGAAATCCAAATAGGAATCTGGGAGCTGAATAATCACTTACTCTTGTAAAACTTATTTGACATCCTGTATAAGACCACTTCCCACTCCCCATGATATGAGCCAGTCAACTCGAATCAGAAGCAAGGAGTGGTGATCTCATTTGAAGTGTAGAAACCAGCTCTGACTATAATACTCTATAAAGGTGAATAACCTTTTTTTTCTTTGATAATTTATCTCTATAAATATAGCCTGAGAAAAGAGCTATTATATTCTTTTCTTATATATTTGGTTACTATGTCCAGCCTTATGTTGTAACCGTAAAGTAGTAAGCCCTAAGTATTTGTTTCCAAATATGACAATCTGTGCCTCAACCTCAAGTAGCACAGTGTTAGAGCTGGGAAGAGCCTTAGAGTTAATCTATTAAACCCAACTTATTTTAGAGATGAATAAAATGTTCAGATAATTTAATTCAGTGTGTGGACTAGCTGTCCAAAAGTCCCAATAGATACTATATACACAGTAGGTGCTTCAATGCTCATTGACTAGGGTTAACATTTCTCTAGTAAACTTTAAGAAAGCAAATCCGAGGTCTGTAATGAATATGAGAAAAGCAAAGGAAATAGGAGGACATGCCTGTGGGATCTTGGAAGAATATATGGCCTTCATTTATGAGTATACGCTTTAATGAGTATAATGATTTATACTCATTAAATCACTAGGGTGGGTCATGACCTTTTATTGAAGTACCTGCTACTTATATGAGGAAGTTCTAAAACAGCATAGTGATTGAGCTTTGATAGAAAATGTTCTGATCAAAACAAAATTTAAAAAGTGGAAAAGTAAGTAACGTCGCAGATTAATATTGGAGATGCACATCATAAACTTTAAAATACATTTAAATTATTCAAGCAGCAGAACACAATTTTCGATTGGAAACCATTTTAATAAGTAACTCAGATACCACTGTGCCCATAATATAAGATTTTGAGCAGATCTGTATATCTTTGGTGACTGTTTTCTGATTCCTTTGCATATACATAATACATTTGAATTAATATTTGAATAATGGATGCTTGTCTGAAGTAACTTACCTGTCAAAGCCATGACATTAGAATGGAAATTATTTATTATGGGAATCCAGCCTTGGATTGATTTTATATGATAAAATTTAATGGAAATTGCATCAAATTTTGAGTCAGGAAATTCAAGTGCAAGTTACAGATCCTTCATTTTTTGTTTGTTGAGAACTGAGGGTAGAAACATCTATTATATTTTCCCCTTAGAGATTTTTTAATAAATAAAATTAATTAATATCTATATGAATATTTTTTTAAAATTGCAAATTGTTAAACATTAATTGATCACCTACTATTTGCAATATGCAGTGCTCAGAACTAGGTATAAAATATTGATATAATCCCTGCCCTTAAGAAACTTAAATTTAGGGCCGGCTCCGTGGCTTAGCGGTTAAGTGCGCGCACTCTGATGCTGGCGGCCCGGGTTCGGATCCCGGGAGCGCCCCGAGGCACCACTTCTCCGTCCAACGCGAGGCCGAGTCCCATGTACAGCAACTAGAAGGATGTGAACCTATGACATACAACTATCTACTGGGGCTTTGGGGGTAAAAAACTGAATAAATAAAATCTTTAAAAAAAAAAAAAAAAAAAGAAACTTAAATTTAATGTTGATGTCATTAAGTAAAATTATAACATGATTTGTGATATGATGGAGCTCCAATGAGGGGTAACTGAATGAACTTTTAAGGGTCTAGAAATTTTGCTAGAGTGATGGTTGTGTTTAGGGACAACATATATGAAGATATTAGCTAGGTGAAAATGAGAAGAACATACTGTGAAGAAGGGTAATAGAAGGGCAAGCCAGAGTTGAAAACACAAAGGGAGGTTTCTTTGTCAGCTTAGGAGTTTGCATTTGATTCTGAATGTTACAAGGCACTGAAATATTTTAAACAAGGTGTGGTATAACCAGATTCATCTTTTTGAAATTTTGTTCTTGCTGTATTACAGGGAACAGTGACTTACAGACCGTAAAGATGGGTAGCAAGGAGACTTGTGGGAAATTATTGCCATAATTTAGTAAAGGGATGATGCTAAATAAGTGGCAGAGAAAATGGAGTGAGGAAAATTTGAGAATGCTCTAGACTAGAGAATTGACAAGATTTTGAGCCTACTCAGCTGTCAGTCTGAGAGAGAGGAAGGTACCAGTGATAACTGGAGTGGTGACTTTCTCCAATATTGGGGGTAATGGAGAAGACATAAAACTTAGGGGCTAAAGGAGGAGATACATTCAGTCGAAACTGTCTGTGGAATTTTCAGGAAGGGGCTTGCAGTAGATAGTGAACCATATGCAAAGGAGGGTGAACTTGAGCAGATATATAGATTCATTAGTTATTAAGGTCTTCAGAGAGATTTAAATTAAATCACCAACAAAGAGTGAGTAGAGTGAAGGGGCTTCTGAGGAAACCATGGGGAACTAAAATATTTAGAGGTAGGCTGTGGAAAAGCGGTGAAGTTCTCAAATATCTGTCGTTGGTAATGGGAATGAGCAATGTCTAGGAACAAATAGATAATGTGCTAATCACTGTTGAGACCCCATTTGTCATTGGCATCCACTGTGTAAGGTTTTATTTTCTATTTGTGTGATACCCTCAGAAATCAGTAGCGTGAGCTAGAAAAGGCAGTGGTGTTGTATTCTATATAGTTGGCTCTCCTCCTGTGGGTTCCGCATCCATGGATTCAACCAATTGCAGATCAGAAGGCCTGCAGTGGTTGTGTCTGTACTGAACATGTACAGACTTGTTTGTCTTGTTATCATTCCCTAAACAATACAGTATAACAACTATTTACATAGAATTTACGTTGTATTAGATATTATAAGTAATCTAGAGATGATTTAAAGTATAAAGGAGGATGTGCATAGGTTATATACAAATATTACCCTATTTTATATAAGGGGCTTGAGCATCTGTGAATTTTGGTATGTAAGGGGGTCTTGGAACCAGTCCCCCATGGATACTGAATGATGACTACTTTTAAGCCTGTGTTATTGCAACAAAAGAGCAAACAGTTTTTGGGTTGAGAATCTGGGCAAGAAGATTGTTGATGTGGTGACTAGGGACTTTTGCCAGGATAAAAGTGGTGATTAAAAACTTGCGTAGCTAGGTTGGGACATAATGGCACATCAGCTTTCTGGAAGTTTGGATGGGTTCAAAAAATATGTACAATAGAAAAATGTATGCCTCACTGGGATATTTGTACATTTTCATGAGGTTATGAGGGTGACTGACAAGGCTGAAACAGAGAAGTTTGTGATTGTGAAGATGTATAGGATTGGCATTTCCCCAGTTTATTCTGTGTGATACTAGTTATGTGGGCTGTTAAGTGTTATGAAAAAACGAATGTTTAGTAAAGATAGCCTAAACAGTGTTAAGTTTATTTTAAATAACATCTCTCTCAGGAATTGTTTGAACTTTTAGTATTTGACCTTTTAGTGTGAACTTCTAAAATTATTTGACGATTGTATACATTTTAGGTAAATGTGTTATAGTGATAAAGATCCATGGAGTTCATTTTTAGAAATATTAAGGTAGATAATGTAGATCAGGTGCCAGTATGATGCCTAGAATAATTTATATTCAATAATTGCTACTTTTAAAATAAGTAGCATACTTTGATAAGACCTTCTTGTGCATAATCCTATAGACCCACGTAGGCAATATTAGACACCTGTGTTCCAGGTTCTGCCGTGTTTTTATTATGTTGGCTATTACAGAACTTACAACAGTGGCTTCCTGTGCACTTCAGCTCTGGTGGGTGAAGCTCAAGTAGAGCGCAGAAACGTGCATTAGATGTAATTTCGGCACTTAGAGGCAGAAGGAAATAACCTACATTAGGTTTTAAAAAGTGTTGAGTTAAACCGTAAAAGATGTCCAGTTAATGTATATATGTACAAACCAAGGCTACTATGTAAAGGACAATTACAGCTGATACCGCTAGGGAGACATTCATAGCACCTAACGGGCTTTGTTCAGTGGAAGCCTTTAATATATTTGAGTGGATCTGAGGTAGGTGATAGTTGCCCATACAATCTCTCTAGCCAATCTCTGAAACTCTAATCAACAAAATAAAAGAATACCATCACCAAAACCTTCTACTTTTTGCCTTATAACAATCCCTCAAGTCAGTCTCCATATCTATTACTGACAAAGTAGTCTAAATTAGGGAAATACTAAGATATCCAGGAATTCTGAAATGATCTTTTTGATTTCCTCACTTCTTACAGTTCCTCTCTCCAGTCTTGTCTCTCCACAGCATAATGATACTGTAAAAATGCACACCTGATTATTTCAAGGCTTTCCATGGCTCTACTCTGCTCTTAGGATTAAGACCCAAACCAATAATATATTGTATGTAGGCCTGACTAGCCTACTCCTGAGACTTCATTCCCACCAATTTCAGCCTCCATGCTGTTCTCCTGACAAGACTACCTTAAACCTCTGCAATGTACCGGATTCCATTCCTCATGAAGCTTTAACCTGTTGTTGTTTCTTCCAGTTAAGGTTTTCCCTCTCTCCTTTCCCTCAGTGAACTCCTACTCATCCTTTAGATTTCTGCAGAAATTTTACTTCTGCAGGAAAATGTTTTCTAATTTTCTCAGATTATGTTAGGTGATAAGATCGTGTAACCCCCCCCCAATTATAATTTATAGTTCTTATTTCTAAATACAACAAATGAATATTTTATTTTCTTCTCCTATACTGTTGAAATTATTTGAGGACAGGAAGCATGTCTACTTTGAACATTCTTACATCCCCAGTGCCAAAAAAGTTCATGGTTGCAGTAGTTTCTCAGTAATTTATTCTACAGTACTTGATGAAGAAATGAATGAATAAATCAGTACTTAACTGAGTAACTCAAGTATTGAAGCTGTGCTAGTGTCACAAAGAGACTAGCATATCTACCCTAAACTCTTTCTCTCTCAGTTCATCACCACTATTTATTGAAGAAGGTAGGAAGAAAATATCTTGTCTGCCTAAGCAGAAGAATGAGGACAAGAAAGAGTTTATTGAGAAGGAAATACTTGACGAGGGCCAAATAAGATACAGATTTAGTAGATTAATTTCTGTTACTGGTTTCTAGTTCTCTTCAAGCAGCACCTTTGTGTGGGTGGGTTAAGTTCATGTAAAATGATGGGGAAGGTTCTACCATGGTCACTTAGTATTTGGTCAATCTACTTTTGTCCATTGAATTAAGTTACAAAGCCATTTGAAAATGGAGTAAAGAGACTACATTTGCCAATGTGTTAATATTGTTGAGAATCAGTTTCTACAGCATTATGCAAAATACTTGATAATGTGGGAACTATGTGTGTGTGTGTGTGTATTAAAATGTGAGGGAGAATTAAGGAGTAGAAGATATTTACAATTAACTTTGTAGAAAGTGAGTTTGTTCAGTCATGCCTTTCAAAAATAGAAGGCGATCCCTTCCATTCTTGGATCTATGTCATCAGGCTTCCAGGTTTGAATGGCTGGCAAATGAATTTGTTTTCAGTTTTCTTCATAAAAGGGACCTGTCCAATTTACCTTTTGGATAATTAAAAATAAACTAACATTCATATTAGAAAATCTACTATTTTCTGCAATCATTTGTTTCCTGAAAACAAATTATAACACTGCCAAGTAGCACTTATTAACTGTGATCTTATTAAATCTTCACAACAACTCAGTAAGTTAGGATTCCTTAGTATTCCCATTTTATAGATGGGTAAACTGAGACTTAAAGAAGTTATGTAACTTGTTTAAGGCTATGCAGCTAATAAGTATGGGAGCTAGGGATTGAACCTAGAGAGTCTGATTTCAGATCTTCTCTCCTGTAGACTGTGAGAACTGAAGCTCAGACATTTTCCAAATCATTCATGCGTTCAGCAAACATTTATACATGACTGTTTTGTGCCAGGCATTGTGCTAAGTACCAGGAAGTCAAACTCCTTCCCATAAGGAGCTCATGGTCTAGTAGAAAAAACAGACAAGTAAATGGGGGCCGGCCTGGTGGCGTAGTGGTGAAGTTCGAGTGTTCTTTGACAGCCCGGGGTTCGCGGGTTTGAATCCCAGGAGTGGACCTACACATCACTCGTCAAGCCATGCTGTGGCAGCATCCCACATACAAAATAGAGGAGGATGGGCACAGATGTTAGCTCAGGGCTAATCTTCCTCAGCAAAAAGAAGATTGGCAAGGGATGTTAGCTCAGGGTCAATCTTCCTCACCAACAAAACAAAACAAAACAAAAAAAGCAGACAAGTAAAGAAATTATAATAAATAATAAGTGCAATTAAATACATTGTACCCTGAAGACACAGGGTCCACAAAAGGCTCCCCAATGATTATTTGTCACAGAATTTAGTAAAGAAGTATGAGAAGGAAGTATTCAGGTAAAGAAGGAAATAATTGATCTTTTAAGGCAAAAGAAGCAGGATAAAAAAAACCCATGAGAAATAATATGGTGTATCGAGGAATGAAAGTAGTTCGGTTAGGAACAAAACTTACAATTTGGGAAGTGGTGAGTGAGGATGCAAGAATGTAAGACAGGTGTCAAAACCTAAATTGCCTTATATTACATGCAAATGATTTTGGACTTTGCTTTAAGTACAATGCAAGTTTTAATATATTTTAATTATCAACCATCAACTTGAGCAAATATATATTTTTTTTATTTTAGGAGATCCCTTTCTATGCTATCAGTGTAAATCATATAATGAGGGAATGTTGACATCAATTCTAGTGGAAATTATTGAGGTTTTTGGTAACTAAAGGCTATGGCAGTGTGAAAAATAGAGGTCAGTTTTGAGAACCAATAAGGAATTCATAGTTGATTGGATTATAAATTAATGGGTGAAGGTTTTTCTGGGGATGAAAAAGCCATTTTATTAACTTGTTTCTATTTAGCAAAATATTCAAATAGATGCATGTATTTTAGAATATTTTTAAATAATAGTTGGAAACTGTCACCTAAAGTATTCATCTAATTAGACACATTGCCATTCCATGATCTTGTCAACCATTTGAAGTTGAAGGTAGTTTAGGTGTTAATAGCTTGCCTGACCTACCCAAACTTCTCTGTGGTGTCTCCCGAGGAAGCTTTTTGTTCATACAAATGACTTTGATTTTTTTGAGATTTAGATAAATCTTTGCAGAAAGTACCTCTAGAGTGATGCTGAGAAACTGAGGTTCATAAATATTCACCAATTCTGAACCAATCTTTTTTTTCCAGAAACATGCAAAATCATTTGAATATGTCTGTTTTGCCACCTCTATGTTTCATCAATATCTTGCTATCTCCACAATGGCCAGGAGAGGAATGCAGTTACTCTGCCAGCCGTGGCTTGATTTCTGATTTCTACTGAGATCAAGGTTCACTAAAGGAACCTTATTTGTTTTGTTAGGCATAATACAGCACAGGAGGAGCTCCTATTTCCCTCCTGGAGATGCAAACTCCAGCAAGTTGGAGTGAATTTATTTCAGAGATTTGACACTTCTCCAATGTTGATATATTTTCAGTCTAATTTTGTTACACATTAGCACGTGCTTGGAATATCAACTGCTACGTTATTGTGGATCACAGATTTAGGTTAAATTGGCATTGCCTAGTGTTTGCTAAAGAGTGACTGCCTTATGCCTTGCCAATTGTATTTATATTGGTTTTATTTGATTTAACTAAACATTAGAGAAAGTGAGTGTTTAAGATGACATTGTGTATGATTCAGAATAACATCACAGTTAAGTTCCATTAAGCAGCTTTTTGGGGAATATGTATATATATATAATATATATAAAATTGACGATACTAGTCATTTATACATTTCAGGTGGTTCTACTAATTTTCTTTGCATCGATATGTCGTATACTTATTTTTAACATGTGATGGATGATATGTTGGAATTTCAAAAATGGGAGCTCCTCTAAGAAATAACTAAAATAGTTTTTAAATAATACCCAGTTTCATGGAATGACAGTCTTCAACTTTGAAACAGAAAATATACTCTAACTAGGTCAAATGCTACTTAGTCCTTATGCACTGTGACAACAACATTATCTATAATAGCCTTAGTGGTCTAAGAGCCCATAGACAGAGAAAGGAGAACAGCACAGTTCTCTCATGACATTCAGGATGTAATATTAAGCACTTAATTGGAATTTAAACCTTTCTGGTAGAATAAATTTTGTTTTTGTTGTGTGTGTCTGAAGGTAAAATTGGACATAACATTATGTCCAAATTTTCCAACGGCAAAATTATCCCCCCAAATTATATTAGCCTGTATATAGGTACTAGAAAAATATCTTTTCGAGAGCAACTCATGCATTACTAAAATGTGGAAACCTTATTGTAAGAATCACACTTAAATTGATCCAACTCTTCTTGTTTAGGGTTTTTTTTAAAAGCAGATGCCAAAATTATACTCTTACAGATTAAATTTTCAAGTGCAAATAACTTATTAAGTTTTATTGTACCTTTCTGTAAGTTGTCATTTTGGAAGGTGTTTTTTGATCATTAATATTTCTTTTGATTAAATAGAATAAGAAAAAATTAATTCTTGATGATATTCTGAATTTGTGCTAGAAATTTAATATTTTGAGACTCATCAAGGTGAAATAAGCCATATCTTCCAATCACTGTACCACAGAATTGGTTAAATGTCTTCTTTTGAAAATAACTCTGTTCCTTTACACTTACACATGAAATCATTACTGATACTGGAGGGAACAGAAGTTTTTAAGCTATCAAGCCTAGCCATGTTAAATGAATAGCCAAGGAACCAATGTTTGCCTCTGTAGAATAATGAAAGTAATTAAGAAAAGCAAAATTCTCTCAAATTAGAGATATATTTGAAGTGTGTGTGTGTGTATTAAAACTAAAAATGAAAAGGTAATGAAATCGTAAAGAGGTAATTTAAATAGGGTTTTCATCTAAAAGATAAAAATATGATAGAGGAGGGACATTATTAGATATACATTATTTCTAATGAGCTTGTTTGTGGAGTGAGTGATTGGTTTTCTAAAATTCATTATATTATTAAATAAATACCTGTATAAAAATCAAAAAGGGAAGCTTCTTTCTGTGATGGCAGTCCTAGGAAATGAATACATTTGTCAAAACAAACCAAAATAAAATTTTGCTCTACAAAAGACCCGTTTGGGAGGATATAAAGACAAGCTACAGATGAGAGAGAATATTTTTACACCATGTATCTGACAAAGAATTAGTATCTAGAGTATATAAATGTGATGGTTAATTTTATGTGTAAACTTGACTGGGCTAAAAGATACCCTGATAGGTGGTAAAAGCATTCTGGGTGTGTCTGTGAGGATGTTTCCAGAAGAGATTAGCATTTAAATCTGTAGACTGAGTAAAGAAGATCACTCTCACCAGGGCAGGTGGGTATCATCCAATATATTGAGGTCTGAATAGAAGAAAAAAGCGGAGGGAGGACAAATTTGCTCTCTTCCTTGAGCTGAGACGTCCTTCTTCTCCTGCCCTCAGACATCAATGCTCCTGGTTCAGGGGTGACTTACACCATTGGCTCCTCTGGTTCTCAGGCCCTCAGGTTTGGACTGGAACTACACCACCAGCTTCCCTGAGCCTCCAGTTTGTAGACAGCAGATCATAGGATTTCTCAGCCTCCATAATTGTGTGAGCCAATCCCTCATAATAAGTCTCTTTCTATAGATCTCTATATATCCTATTCTATTTCTCTGGAGAAAGACTAATATAATAAAGATCTCTCAAAACCTAACAGTAAAAAAAAAAAGCAAGCAGTGCAATACGAAAATGGGCTAAAGATATAAACAGATATTGAAGTGAAGAGGACATATAGATGGTAAATAAGCACATGAAAAGATGTTCAATATCATTAGCTATCAAAGAAATGTGTATTAAAACCACAATGAAATATTACTACACATCCATCAGAGGGCTAAAATAAAAAATAGTGACAACACTAAATGCTTGTAAGGATGTAAAAAAATTTGATCACCCATACGTTGCTGATGGGAATGTAAAATGATACAGCCACTCTGGAAAACATTTTGGCAGCTTCTCATAAAATTAAACTTGCAATTACCATATAAACAAGCAGTTGCATTTGTGGGCATTTATCCCAGAAAATTGAAAACTTATGTTCCCACAAAAACCTCTACACAAATGTTCATAGCAGCTTTATTGTAATCATCTCAAACTGGAAAACAGTCCAGATGTCCTTCAACAGGTGAATGATAAAATAAACTGGCAAAACATACAATGACAAAACAAAACATACTTAGCAATAAAAAAAGAGTGAAATATTGATACAAAGAAAACAGGTGAATCTCTAAAGAATTATGCTAAATGAGAAAAGCTAATCCCAAAATGTTACACATTGTGTGGTTTCATTTGTGAAACGTTTTTGAGATGAGAAACTTTTAGAAATGGAGAAGAGATTAGTGGTTGCCAGGGTTTAGGGGAGGGGAGCAGAAGAAAGGAAGGTGGGTGTGGTTATAAAACAGCAACAGGGATTCTTGTGGTGATGAGACTGTTCAGTATTTTGACTGTGATGGTGGATACACAAACCTACACATGTTATAAAACTGTTTAAAACTAAATGCTCTCTCACACACACAGCTTAGTATAAGCAAAGCTGGTGAAAGCTGAATAAGATCGATGGGCTGTATCAATTCCAGTAAACTGGTTGTGATATTCTACTATAGTTTTGGAAAATTTTACCATTGGATGAAACTGGGTAGAGTTTACACAGGATTTTTCTGTATTATTTTAAAAGTTGTATGAATTCACACTTGTCCCCATAAAAATTTCATTAAAAAAAGTAAAAGATTTAAGATAATTAAAAAAATGGCTTTAAAAAGATGCTTGATATCATTAGAAATCAAAGAAATGCAAATTAAAACTCTGATGGCATATCACTATATACATCCTTTAATGACAAATTAAGAAGTCTGAGAGTACCAACTATTTTTGAGAATATGGAACAACACGTATGTTGTTGGCAGAGGTGTAAAAAGATACCACAACTTTCAAAAATTATTTGGCATTTTCTTATCAAGTAAACCAGTAATTCTCAACCGGGAGCTGATTTTGCCTCCCAAGGGACATCTGGCAATATCTAGAGTTATTTTCATTGCCACAGTTGACAGTGAGAGCTACTGGCATCTAGTTGAGTTGAGGCCAGGATACTGCTGAACATCTTACAATCTATATATAGGACAGCCTCACACAATGTAGAATCATCTGGTCCAAGATGGCGATAGTGCTGAGGCTGAAAAACCCTGACTTATGTATAAACCTATCATATGACCCAGCAGTCTCACCCCTAGTTATTACTCAAGAGAAATGAAAACATATGTCAATACAAGACGTATGTACAAATTTTCCTACCAGCTTTATTCAAAATAAAAAAAAAAAACCATGTATCCATCATCAAATTCATGAAAAATTACAGTACATTCATAGAGAAATCCTACCCAGTCATAAAATGGAATAAACCACTGATACATAAAAACATAGAGGAATCTCAAAAATCTTATGCTGAAAGAACTCAGACACAAAAGAATAGCTACTTTAGTCATTTAATTTTTATGAAATTGTAGGACAGGCAGAATGAGTCTATAGTGACGGAAAGCAAATCAAGTAAATGCTTTAGGTCAGAGGTGAGGCAGTTGACTGCAGAGTTGTATGAAGTAACTTTTTGGAGATGATGCGAATGACCTATATATTGTTTGTGGTGCTAGTTACTAGGGTGTATATCATTCTCAAACTGCATGTAACTGTGCTATTAAAATTAGTGCATTTTATTTTATGTAACTTATCCATAAATACAGTTGTTTAAAACAGTGAGGTATATTGGTTCGTGATATACAAATAAAACCAACGGGATCAAATAGAATTCTAAAAGGGGGCTTTCTGTCTACCCTGTCTCTATCGCAACTCCCTTTATACCACACCTTTTCCTGATTTATTTTTGTAGTGTCGGGGGAAGAGGGAGAATCTCCCTCTGCCTTTTCCCTTAAGGTTCTTATGGCTGGCCAAATAATCAACAAGACAGGTTAGCAGGAGAAAATAATACCAAGTTTAATAACATGTATACATGGGAGAAAGCAGGGACACTGCGTTTCTCAACACAATAGCAGAAATTCTCGTCTTAAATACCATGTTCAGCCAATGACAAAGGAGGATTTTGGGGGTGGGGGGAGTCAGTTACAGGAGATTACCACTAAAGCACAGTAAACAAGAGTAAGGTTTATTATGCAGCCCCAAGGCCTCACCTTCCACATTGATAAGTCACTAGAAATGAGCTCATCCCCCCCTCTTCCCAATACAGAGAGGGAGATACCTTTACAAATGGAGACTTCCCTTATAAATGTAAATGATTGTCTGGCAACTCCTCGCAGGGTCATCCAGAGAATGTGGCCAGAGAGACAGAACTTCTGATAAGAGGGGCTTGTTGGTGCCTTTCCTATTGTAACATTTACCCTACGTTATCTTTACAGCCATCATGATAGATCTGTTCCAGGAAGGAGCCACCATGTCAAATTCTTTAGGCAGTTAGTGGGGGAGGTCAAATGTCCCTAGAGAAAACAACCAAGGTAAAGAGATAGATTTCAGGGTGGCCAAATCTTGATCTCCCACAGTAGCATTTATTTATCTGATTATTGTTTGTATGCCCACCAGTACATTAGTTTCATGAAGCCAAGACCTTTTTCATATTTACCAGCTGTATCTCCAACACTTAGAAAAGTGTCTGTATTTGGCAGATGCTCAGTGAATATGTTTTGAATTTATGAACCATGAGTAGCGTTTTGACTTCTCCATGAGGTTTTCCTGACTACAGCTAGGCTTAGGGACTGTCCTCCAAGTTGATCTCATAGAGCCATGTGATTCATGCTGTTTATAATTTTGCCTGTTTTAAGCTCCATCTCTCTTTATTTTCATTTGGGGGTATATATATATATATTTTTTTTTTTTTTTTTTTTTGTCTGTTTCCTCTATGTTGTGCTCCTTGAATTGAGAGGTTACATGTTTAGACAACTTAATCCTCAACACCTCACAGCGTCTTCAGCATAGTCAGCACTCAGTAAATTTTAATTCAATGATAAGTGAATGAATTTTACAAGTAAGAGAATAGAGCCTCAGAATTAATTAGTTGACTCTCTGAATCCCACATTTTCACAATTGAATAACTATTTTTTTCTTTAAATCATTTACTTTTTGTAGTTTACTGCTGTCCTTAAGAAATGGATATACTGGAGGAAATAGCCTTAAATCCCAACTGTCTTTTTAGAGTCAATAATAGGCACTGTGATGCTCAAAGAGTGAGGTTACAAAATTAAGCATTTTCCACAAAGCATCTCATAGTCCTATTGTTCTGTGAAATATTATTTTGGAAATGTAGACCTAAAGGTTAGGAAAAACAGACGTGTATTGGTGCCAGGCACAATTCTAAGGGCTTTATATACATTTTCTTATTAAATTTCCTAAAGATCCCTGAGACAAGTGTTTTTTTCTCCATTTTTGAGATAATGAAATTGAAGCCTAGGGAAGTTAAATTGAATATAGTCACAGGGTAAGTAAAAGAGAAACTATGATTTGAATCTAAGTATGTTTCATTTAAGCACCTATGCCTGTTCTATTTTATTCTGTCTTCCATAGATGACATGCCAACAAAATTAATATATTAAATATTCATGTAAAGGAAATGGTTGAATATTTCCACAATTTCTTTAAATGAACCTATGACATATCCCATAAAATTCTAGTTTTAAAAAATGTGTACTTCAAAAGACATTGACCTATGGAAAGAGCTTCAAGTTCTTTTGGTGTCACAGTCATCAAAACTTTTAGCATAAAGCCATCTTATTCCTTTGTTGAAGATGGTTCCCAAAACATCTATTCAAATATCTTTATTGACTAACCCATTTAGCGTTAAGCACTTGATGTTACAAATTCTTAGCCTGTATTTTTCACCACACATTCTGAGTGGATTAATGCCTGATTTCCTTAATGGAACAATAACTTCCTTAGTGATAGGGTCCATCACTTCCTGCCAAGGAAATGTTGGCCCACAAATGCTGACTTCATTAGCAAATGAACTTGGAGAGATTCAAGACATAATCGGTTTGAACAGATTATAATAAAAAATATTACGATTTTTTCCTTGTATGTATCCAAACCTGTTTATGAAATAGTAGTGATTTCAGCAATTCGCAAAACAAAGATGTCCATTGTGCATTTGATGAAGTGATGACTTCAGTCAGGGAAGTCCTAAGAAACAAATCCCCAAGTATAATATTCCTCCTTACTGTTTATATTCTGCCTCCATCACCCTGATAACAAGTAGCATGAGTTATCTACAAGATATCTCCAGTTTTTCACATCTGAAAGTTTGGGTGAGGTTGAGCTTTTAAGAACTTACCGGGGTCAATTTGTAAGCAAATGATTCTTTCAAGTGCTGATTTTGCAAGCAAAATATAAACATCATTTACTTCTATGGTGTTTTGAAGTCATGCCATTAAAAATTCATCTAGATGTCTAAGATGAAAAAAGAAGAACAGGGAAAGCAATGAATTGCAATAAAAAAGTTGGCAGAGTAATAAATAGGCATGACAGGTCAGACTTCAATTTACATGAATAGCTTTGCCAAAGATTGGTTTAAAAGGGTGATGCTTGTCCCTGCCCTGCTTGTGGTGATGCACCTCCCTTTGAGTTCTGACCTCTTGTAGCAGAGACAAAGAAATTATGTTTTTTTTTTTTCAAGGACAAATAATCAAGATTTATCCTCTACGTTTTCAAAGTAGATGAAGACATACTATTCATCTTCCATTGTTTTATAGAAACTACATCTCAAAATAGGTGTAGGAATGCTTCCAAAAACTTGACATATCTTGAATGAAGTTACTCTTTATCAGAATCAATGCATTCCATATTCAGAAATATTAGACTAATAAAAAAAGCAAGTCCAATTCACATTCTAGATTTATTAAAAGAAAACCTGTTCTTTCCTATCCTAGTTAGTTACAATTACATACTCCAGATCTTTTCTGAGAGGTGAAACCAGTAAACAGCCATTGATGATTAAGCAGGTAGTGACTATGGGGGATTGGAATTTGCCAACTCAAAATATGTCTTTGCCTGAATGACATTTTGATCCCCACCCCCACTGCCTGAATGACATTTTGATCCCCACCCCCACTAACTGACCAAAGGAGTTTGGGATGGGAGGCCTGCCCCCAGAAAAGGCCATTACCATAGACATCTCTGGGTACCTGGGTGGGTCCTGCTAAGCCCGTTCTTAGTTCTGGCTCCCCTTTAGAGGAGACATTTACATTTGTAAAGAAGATCTCCATTTGTAAAGTATCTTCTTCCCTGTACCAGGAAGAAGGTGAGGGATGGCCTTACATAGAAACTTATCAGACTGGAAGGTGAGGACTTAAATCTGCATGATAAACTTACTCATTGTTAACTGTGCTGTTTGGGCTATATGTTATCTGTCTCCCACTAGGTTCCTATAGATGACATTTCCCTGGAGCCTGGGTTACCATGGTAATGGGTGTTTGAGCTATTTTTTTTTCCAGGAACTAAATCTCTTGTCCACTATCAGGCCGGATTGAGACCACCAACCCATCAACTGGGTCCTTTTGATGGCAAGAGGGTAGAACCCCATCCTCAGGGCATGCTAATGCTGCCATTCTGTGAACATGTGTCCTACAAAGAGACATGAAACCTGACTATGCTTGTGCAGATCATGAGTTACCTCATCTCTCCTCACCTCCAATCATTTCAGACCACCTTGCCCCCTTCTCCATAAATACCCCTGAGTCCCTATTTTCGGGGAGGTGGCTTTGAGACTTGTTTTCCCGTTTTCCTCACTTGGCTGCCTTGTGATTAAACCCTCTCTCTCTGCAATCTCCTTGTCTCAGTGATTGGCTTTCTGGGCAGCGGGCAAAAAAGGACCTGGTGCGTAAAGATACATACACCCCTGTGTTCATTGCAGCGTTAGTCACAATAGCCAAGACTTGGAAGCAACCTAAGTGCCCATCAAGGGACGAATGGATAAAGAAGATGTGGTATATATACACAATGGAATACTACTCAGCCATAAGAAACGATGAAATCCAGACATTTGTGACAACATGGATGGACACTGAGGGTATTATGCAAAGTGAAATAAGTCAGAGGGAGAAGGTCAAATACCGTATGATTTCCCTTATTAAGTAGTAGATAATAACAACAATAAACAAACACATAGGGACAGAGATTGGATTGGTGGTTACCAGAGAGGAAGCGGGGAGAGAGGAGGGTGAAAGGGATAATTCGGTACATGTGTGTGGTGATGGGTTGTAGTTAGTATTTGGCTGGTGAACATGATGTAATCTAGGCAGAAATAGAAGTATAATGATGTACACCTGAAACTTATGCAATGTTATAAACCAATGTTACTGCAATAAACAAAAAATTAAAAAAAAAAAAAAAAAAAGGACCTGGTGCGGTAAGAGAGGAATCTTGGAGACACCTTCCTCTTCTCTTTTGGCCCAGCACACTTAATTGGGAATAAATTCTCCACATCTGATATATCTCTACAATCTGTTCTTTTTGTTTTGTTTTGTTTTTAATTTCCACTCCCTTTGTGATTACATTGACCTTGTTAGCTCTTTCCTGAAATATTACAGCATCTCCCTACATAAGATACTGCCTTTACTCTATCCTAACTTGGATGCTTATTATTTGGATTATAAATTAGAAAATAAAATGTCTCCACAACTTAACATGCTCCACTGCCTTTTCAGGGACATCAGAATAATGTTCAAAACCTTAGCATTGTACACAGTTGTTTCTTAAAATCCAGTCCATTCATATAATCTTACACTTTGCATCCACAGTACAGTCTCACAGAATTATTGCTTTCCCCCTTACCTGGAATATTCTTCCTACTCTGTGGAGTTCTGCAGAGACAAAACTTACTCAGCTTTTTCACATAGGTCAAAATACTACGTACAGGACCGGCCCCGTGGCTTAGTGGTTAAGTGCGCACGCTCCGCTACCGGCGGCCCGGGTTCGGATCCCAGGCACGCACCAACGCACCACTTCTCCGGCCATGCTGAGGCTGCGTCCCACATACAGCAACTAGAAGGATGTGCAACTATGATGTACAACTATCTACTGGGGCTTTGGGGGAAAAAAGGAGGAGGATTGGCAATAGATGTTAGCTCAGAGCCGGTCTTCCTCAGCAAAAAGAGGAGGATTAGCATGGATGTTAGCTCAGGGCTGATCTTCCTCACACACACAAAAAAATACTACATGCATTAATTTGCTTATTCTTTTAGTAATTTGTAATAGGAATTTTCAAAAGAATTATTGCTCTTGTCCAGGAATTGTGAGGAGGTGCTAGTACTGAGGATAAGTGGTCCATTTATCTTAGATTTTAAGTAACATAAAGAGCAACTGATGCCAATCTCTCTCACCAAGGTGTATAGAAATTCAGCAATTCAGGAACCTATCTTTATCTTTGATCCCACATTCAATTAATAAGGAGAGTAGATCTGCCTTTTGCAGGATTACAGTGGGCAGTCTTCATACTCCTTTCAGAGAGATGATGGTACTTGTCTTCCTGGAGGCCAAGGGTAGGAGTCTAAATAGAATCGTGTTTAAAGACTGAAGAGTACCTGGAAGACAGGAGGGCTGTCATTTGATTCCTTAATTGGACTGTGCTGAGTCTGGAGACGTGTTGATTCATACTCCTACTTGTAGAACCGAGAACAGGATATCTGAGGGGAGATAGCTAGTGAGGGATCAGCAGGGCTAAAAGGGGGCCAGCAGGATGTGGCTAGCCATTGGGTGCTTGCTCAGAAGTAAGTACTCTGTCTTCAGGACTCTTTGAATTTCCCCCACCCCACTGCCAAATCCACATCAAGTACAAAAATTACATAGAGGGTGCAGCAGTCCCATCCAAGGGGAGAAGTGCTGCCTCACCTTCAAGTAGGATAGCTCTGTCTGCTTCTTTTGTCCTTGTTCGTATTTAGCCCCAAGAATGGAATAGGTAACCTTGTACTGTGGGGATCAGAGAAGCATAATTTTGAATTGTGTATAAAATTACAGCTTTGAACACAATCAGAGTGTAGTTTTAGGAACCAAAATGAGACTACTTATTAGATAGAAATGGCTAAAAACATTAAGGATACCAAGAAGGTGATAACTAAGTTGATTGAAGTGGGTCTGGGTGGGATGCAATTGGGGATTTTTTTTTTTTTTTTTTGGAAAAGTAAAACCATTTCCTGTTTATAACCCAGTCAGTTAATTATCTGTAAACTGGTTACATATCAGTTCACCCAACAAATATTTACTGAGCTGTTACCATGTGCCTGAAACTCATAGAGCCCTAGGAACAAAGCATGGGACCAGACAGAGAAGATCAGTCTTCTGAGCTTGCCGGCTGAGAGACATCACCTCATCTGTAAAGGCTTCTCTTACTCTCACCACAGGACAGAATTAATTCTTCCATTTTCTAATATTTCAAAACTCATTTATATACAACTAGGTAAATGATATTTCTTATAAGTTTCAATCAGTTGTAATGCCTCATTATTTTAAAGATGCTCTCAATCCACCGTGGGACAAATTTGTATCATGTCTAATTCTAAGACTGCAAGTCGGACTGAAACTGGGCTAAGAGTTAATTCTAGCATCCCCAAACTGTGTGACCTTGGACAATTAATTAAATGATTTGAATCCCTGCCTCCTAAATGAAAATAATAATAGCCTCCAAGGTTGTGGTGATATATATATATATATATATATATATATATATATATATATAAAATAACATATAATAAAATATATATTAAATATATATCATATAAAACACCTGATGTACAGTAGCTGTTCACGATGACTAATCCCTTTCCATATGTCTTTCATTTGTTTATATCCTGTGCCCAAATCACTCAATATTTTAAAAATGAAATGTCATATGCTAGTATCATACTGTTTTCTTCAAATGGTGTTCCTATATCTCACTTTTATTAATTTCCTCTTTGTGATGGTCCCCTTTGTTCCCTTCAGCATTTTTCTCAAGGCTTATCTTATTCTGGGTTTAAACTTTCTAGTCTGAACTCTTAGGTATTCATACAACTCTTATGTTTTTCTCCTCTAATATGGGATTCTCAATTTGTCTTGTACACATCTCATTTTACTATCCAAGCATAGCAGAGGCATTGTTAGGTGATCGGGCTGGGTTTGTATTTATTCCCTCTTTTGTGCTATGTATCAATTATTTACATTTCTTTAGTCTTACTCACAATTGCAGCACTTACCATCCCCTTGGAGCCACATTCCTTTTTAAAGTTTGCTTAAGGTCTATGTGTATCTTTTTATATGTTGGAAGTCTGTTGTTCTGAAGCCTAGATGTTTGTCTGAATTATATCCAGTTAATAAAATATAATATGAACTGTGATAGGACAAGATTACTTTTTGCAAAGTTTGAACATTGCTAAATTGTTCTTTCTAGTCACTAAGAATTAAGCCCCTGTCTTTAATACTTCTAAGGGATTGTCACTCATGCCAGGGCAAGGAATTCTTTACTAGATTTTCTGATTTTAGTCGAAGAAGACTTCTGGTTCAAGGGAAGATTCAGACCTCCCATCTTTCCCCTGTACTCTTACTGAGTACCTATCTTCTGTCACGCTTTGTGTATTGGTTAGGGTTCTCCAGAGAAACAGGATTTATATCTATATCTATCTATCTATCTATCTATCTATGTATCTATCTGTCTGTCTGTCTCTATCTGTCTCTATCTATATGTATCTATCTATCTAATGTATCTATCTATCTATCTATCTATCTATCTATATCTATCTAATGTTTGTATGTATGTATGTATGTATCTATCTATCTATCTAATCTATTGAGAGATTTGTTATAGGAATTGGTTCAGGTGGTTATGGAGGCCAGGAAGTCCCATGATCTGCTCTCTGCAAGCTGGAAAACCAGGAAAACCAGTGGTATAATTCAGTCTGAATGAGAAGGCCTGAGAATCAGGGGACAGATGGTCTAAGTCCCTGTTTGAGTCTGAAAGCCTGAGATCCAGCAGCACTGAGATCCAAGGGCAGAAGATGAATATCTCAGCTGAAACAGAGAGAGCAAATTTGCCCTTCCTCCAACTTTTTCTTCTAGTCAGGCCCTCAACAGCCTGAATGATGCCCACCCTCATTGGGGAGAGCAATCTTCTTTATTTGTCTACTGATTCAAATGCTAATCTCTTCCTAAAACACCCTCACAGACACACCTAGGATTGTTTTACCAGCCATCTGGGCATGCCTTAGTCCAATCAAGTTGACACATAAAATTAACCATCTTTTGCAGTCTGTGAGAACGAATATGACAGAGAGATTAAATCTGTCAAAACGTTGGAGTCAGATAGACCTGGTTCTATTTCTAGGGTTTGTCATTTGTTAACTGTGTAACCTGAAAAATGTTATTTATCCTCAGTTTACTGATTTGTGAAAAGAAATAATTACAGTGCCTATAAAAAAGACTGGAGGAAATCCATGCACATTGCCTGGCAATGTTGTTGTAATTATTAGGTATTTTATGTACATTATCGTGTTTACTCCTACCAATAGCTAGATAAATTAGATGACATTATCTTTCTCATTTTATATAATAAAAAACTAGTTGTTAAAGAGTTTAGGTAACTTGTAAATATTTAGCGTGAGTTAGTAGCAGATTCAGAATTACATTGTAGTTCTAGTGCAGTTTAATTTCTAGGTCCATGTAATGCTCACTCTAAATTCATAAAGGAGGCCTACAGGAAAATGTCTTTGTTTCTCTAAAATGAGTTAATATTAGGTATGAAAATTCATGCACCAATAATAGACTAATGGGAAAGAATCTTTCTGGTGTTTCTTACACTGTTAATATAAGTGTATGCCTGGTAGAATCTGGTATGGTAGGCATTTCCCAGAAGTATTCTTATTGTCCATGACTCACCTTTTCTATGTATCATTCCCTAAAGTTCTGCTCTCTGAGGCTAATCAATCTGATAATCATATCCATCAGTATTATTCATAAATTAATTCTGTACACATATAAGCTCTTACTTTTACACAATGCTGGTGTTAAAAACATGAGCTACTGGTAAGATCAGATTTTACTGTGTCACAGAGTGTGTTTGGGAAGGCCCTTTGGCCCCTTGTAAATCATGTTATATATGCATCAACATTTTGTACTTAACATAAGAGTAATTTAAAGCAGAGGATTTGGTATTATTAATGAAGAAACATATTACTAGTGTTGACTCTTAGTAGGTAACCTACCACAGCTTAAAACATGGTTGTAAACAATTTTTTTTTTTTTTATTTTTTAATTTTTAATTTTTGTGAGGAGATCAGCCCTGTGCTAACATCTGCCAATCCTCCTCCTTTTTTGCTGAGGAAGACTGGCCCTGGGCTAACATCTGTGCCCATCTTCCTCCACTTTATATGGGACGCCGCCACAGCATGGCTTGACAAGCAGTGTGTCAGTGCGTGCCCAGGATCCGAACCGGCGTACCCTGGGCCGCTGCAGCGGAACGCACGCACTTAACTGCTTGCGCCACCTGGCCGGCCCAATTGTAAACAATTTAAATTAAAAATTTAAGTTATGAAATTTTGTGTTATAACAGAGGGAGGACTTGGATAGGAGTCCAGAGAACTTGGTTTTGTCTGGGTCTCTGGTCTGTTATCAACTCTATTGGAATTTGGGCAAATCACTTTTCTTTGCCAATGAGTTTACTATCAAGTGGGGAGCCCAGGTGATCTTAGCCTCTTTCAGTAAAAGATATTCCACTATTTGGCCTGAGCAATATCCTCTAATCTTTCCCCATTTTATTGTAATTTCTAATTTTATTCCATTCCTGCCTTAAAGATTCCCATTAGTAGCAATAAAAAAAAAAAGAAAGTAACCATTTCCACATTGTCTCCCTTCAGGTACTTGGAGGGTCACCTCCTCAAACTCAAGGGACAGAGTATGTAAAATTTTATTAACAGATTTAAAACCCAACTAATTGTGTTTAAGAAATATTTTAGCACATTATAAATTATCAGAAATTACATAGTTTTTTATATATACATATATATTAGAAAAACAAATAACAAGACTTAATCTTGTTCTTTAAAAAAAAAGTCCTTACAATAGTATTAAGCAGCTGAATAGTTGAGTTTCTTTACATATAATGTTCTTCTTTCTAAAGAATAGCTTCCAAATTTGCTAAAATGTGATTTTCTTATATTAAAGACCATCACAGACAGTGCTGTTATCATTTTCTCTGAATGAGTCTATCATTCTGAAAAATATCCATATATTAACAGTAATTACAAATCAGATCCTTCAGTTTCATTTTTCCTACAGCACAGCTGGGGGTATTAGAGAATTTTTAAATAAAAACTTTTTTTTTACGTTCTTCTTACTAGTTTAAGATATTCAAAATAATTTCTTTAAGAGCTGTGGTAAAAACTGCATTCTGTTCATTTCAGCCTTTTAGATGAGATTAAGTTTGCCAGCTAGCAGATTAAACTATCCATGGGGTTACTGTAGTCCAAAGATGCTGCTTGTTAGATGAGATGTTCTCAGGCCGGATTTTGAGAAAACATAAACAATATCTGTCATGATGTTATTTTTTCCTTCTTAACATTTCTCAAAGTCACCTTCTCCTTTTATATAATAGAGTAAAATCAAGAAGTCCTATATGTTAGTTCTAGGAAAGACCCTAAAAGTTATGTATTTCAATGTTTTTTATTTTATATGTAGGGAAAATGCAGATCTCCAGTGGTAAGTAACCACTCTCAAGATCACAGAGTGAATTTGCTTTTTGGTCATGACTCTGAGTCCAGTGAAGATACTCAAATGTCTATCTTGGAAATCTGATCCTCATCTTCAAAAGCTTTCACATTCATTAGTGTTAACTGACCTACAATCACAAAATGTACTCAAACAATTTAGAATACTTTCAAGAAAGGTAATACAAGATAATTTCCTATGAACACCTAGTTCTCTGGTGAATTAAACCGGAGAACCCTTCTTTCATCCTATTCTGATCAGTTGAAACTTTCTCTCACCTAGAATATATGTTTGATTTCTATGTTCTGTTGAAAGAAATGCCTTTATGCTCACAAAGTTAAAATTCTCTCTCCGACTCCCAGTGGATGCCAAGAGCAGTTCCTATTTGAACGCCTCACAAATGCAGTGGGCATATGAGTGTATGTTCATAAATATTTCATCGTTTTTAGCTGTACCTTAAATAATAAATGTTTGGTTTGCTGAATTTTGGTTTCTAAACATGAGGCCCATTTTTTCCATTATGAAACAGCTTTGAAAATATTATTTTTTTCTCCTAGTATCCATCCAGAATTACTTATGAGTTAAGAGACTCCAGTTTAAATTGATAAAATGAGAGCAAACAAATTTAAATCAAATGTGAATTTTAGGGTCATGACAGCTGCTCCCCATATTCAGTGACAGGAATGATCTACACATTCACAGAGCTTATGGGGAGTTCTATTTCTCTGCATATATAGTTGTTGTGTGAGGTAACGGTAGACATTGATATTGGAAGCTGGACAGATTCTGTTCAAGTTTCAGACCTCAGACTTTCTGTTAGACTATAGCAAAGTTAATATTTATATTTTCCCCTATACTTATCTATAAAATGATGCTAAGAACATTGATTTTACTTACCATATAGGAATTTTGGAAGTAAAGTTGTGTATGGTGGAATGTATGTTATATAAGAATTAATTATGATCAGCTCTCGCACTAGGTATTTGTGATAAAGAGGAAGATGTCACTAAAACTTTGTGCTGTTATATATCAAATGAATAAATTATGATTTAACTCACATGGGTTTTATGAGAAGAAAATGAAAAAAAGCTTAAAATACCTATATCAATAATTAATACCTGATATATATGTGTGTGCATGTGTATATCTGTATTTATACATATATGTGTGTGTTTATACATTATAAATATGTATATGTGTATATATTATATGCATTATATATGCATGCATAATAACACACATGCATGTACATAATCACACAAGATAACATACGCAAACGTATAGAAGAATGCTGTGCAAGGATCTTAGGAAATTAAAAAGAGCTATTTGAAGTTGAAATGTTAAAAAGATTTGTAAAATTATTTGAGCAGTGTTACTATTAAAAAAGAGATAAAAAGAGAAAGAAGAGTGGCTCAAAAGTAAGAATGTAATTCATAGACAGCATTCTGTAAGATAAAAAGGAAAGTCTGGATTGCATATCCTAGGTAAGGAGTTATATTAGAAGCCATGTTTAAGGGAGAAAAAATTCATTATTTGATCAATATTAAAAGATTTTAGAAGATGTAAAGGAATGTCAGTCTCATTTATTCAGTTAATGAATACAGTTTGGCCAATTATTTGGACTGGAAATAAGATTCACTTTATGGTTTCTACAAAGCAAATGGTTCAAAACCGGTTATGGGGGATTTGGTTATACTACTTGGACCTCTATGAAATCCTAAGATGGCAAACTAACAAGTGATCGAGTTTTAACTCAGGCTCACCTATTAGTATCATACCCTGTGCTAAAATCATTCCCCTTTATCTCTTTGTATGCAACACCTATTATTGAATTCCTTCCATTTAGACTCAAAAGAAAAGAAAAACCATACAGGTGTCACCCACAGTTCAACCAGCATCTGAGCTTGTTGCAGACAGAACACCATCAACTTTTACTTCTTCCTGCCTTCAAGTCTATCTTATGTTTTAACAATGATTTGTTTCCCTGAGAAACTTTTTTTGTTATTGTCGTGGTGGTGTTATTCAAGTTTCTTATAATTCTCTGGGCATATGTTGCTTAAACTATAAAATCATTAATTATAATTTATTTGTCAACTGTTTTGTTGAGAAAAATATATTTTAAAATAGCATGAAAAAGCATCTTTCATACTGTTATATGTTGTAGCAGAAACTCAAGAACTGCAAGGATTCATGGTGTTAATAGGTAAAAAGGTAAATATCTAGTTGGGAAGTGTGCCTCTATGCCATTATTTTCCTATCTTAAGGATGCCCTTGTTTTTGTTTAATAGGCTCACTTTAACCATTCAAATATATATTTTCTATATTTTTCAATTCATAAAGATTATTTTCACTAATATGTAAAGGGAAATAGATGTTACTAAATATAACTTCAAATTTAATCAACATGAGATCTTTGTAGTAACAAAAATATGATCAAAAAGCCTTTCTTTTGCTTTCTCTAGCTTCTGCCTGAAGAGTGTTTTGGGACTTGAACACATCTCAGTCCTTTTCACATTACCATGGCCTAATTAATTTAAAATCTCTGTAATTTGGGCAAAAACTCACACAAAAATCTTTCAAATTAATGATGATTCAGACTTTCTAATTTCCTAAGCTGACTAATGCAGCCCTACGTGTTATTTAAATATTTAATGTTTCCTTACAAGTTGATAAATATGTCATGCTCAGACTCTCACCCAGCGTGCTGCTACCCCAGGTCTCCCCTCTCAGGAGATGCACCATAGTTTACCAACCAATAGAGTAAAGACTAATCCAATAAGACTCTGCTCCAGCACTGTATACAACTTCAGTTCTGATATGTTGTGCTCATTCATCACAAATTGTTAAATATTGTAAATATCACTCTTTTTTTGGTTTGATTTACGTATATTATAAAATGATTACCATGATAGGTTTAGTTAACATCCCTCATCTCAATAAAAAAAGAAAAAAAGTTCTCCTTGTGATGAGAACTCTTAGGATCTACTTTCTTAACACTGTTGGTAACTATAGTATAACCACAAATCTGATCTCTTTTTTCTATGAGTTTGGTGTGTGTGTATGTTTTAGATTCAACATAGTGAAATTATACAGTATTTGTCTTTCTCTCTCTGACTTATTTTGCTTAGCATAATACCTTAAAGGTCTATCCATGTTGTCACAAATGGTAGGATTTCCTCGTTTTTTATGGCTGAATAATACTCCATTGTGTGTGTATATATGTGTGTGTATATATATATATATATATATATATACACATATATACACCACAACTTCTTTATCCATTCATTCATTGATGGACACTTAGGTTGTTTCTATATCTTGGCTATTGTAAATAATGCTGCTATGAGCATGAGAGTGCAGATATCTTTTCAAGTTAGTGTTTTCATTTCCTTTGGATATATTCCCAGAAGTGGAATTGTGGATCATACGGTAATTCTATTTTTAATTTTTTGAGGACTCTCCATACTGTTTTCCATAGTGGCTGTACAAATTTACAATCCCACCAAGAGTGCACAAGATTCCGTTTTCTCCACATCCATGCCAGCATTTATTTATTTATTTATTTTTAATTTTTTAATTAATTTATTTTTTTCCCCCAAAGCCCCAGTAGATAGTTGTATGTCATAGCTGCACATCCTTCTAGTTGCTGTATGTGGGACGTGGCCTCAGCATGGCCAGAGAAGCGGTGTGTCGGTATGCACCCGGGATCCGAACCCAGGCTGCCAGCAGCGGAGCGTGCGCACTTAACCGCTAAGCCACGAGGCCGGCCCTATGCCAGAATTTATCATCTCTTCTCTTTTTGTAAATATCACTCTTAATTACCTCCAACCTATAGTGCTTCCTTCAAATATGGAAGGAAGGCAAAAGGAATGAAAGACAAAGTTATGCTACAAGCAATAGTGAGAGTTGTCCTGCTTCCGTTATGTCCAGGAAATGTGCTCAGCATGTCAGGAAGACTGTTCTTCCAGCAGACACAAACCACTGAAAAAAGGAGGAAGAGAAAGGAACAGACTAGGAGGGGGAGTGGAAGAGGAGGGGACAAAACAGACATAGACAGGCAGGTAGATGATGTGGACTGTTGAGCCTCTCCAACAATTCCTCTTGAGTTAGAAAAATATCCTTTTATTGTATCCTTGTACAGTGAGCATTTCAAATCTCATCCCATTGTTTCCCAGATTATTATTTTTTGCCTACCATCAGTCAGTTGGCCTGAGTTATGAGTATTTATCAAATATTTTCAAAACACCTTCAAAGACATGGGAAAGGTTATTAGAAAGTTGATGAGAGAACTATGCCTTTAAATAATATTTGTTTTAAATTTTCACAAAGGAAAGAAGGAAGCAATGAAATGTACCTGTTGTTCCCAGTCAAGTTAAAAAATCCTACTCTAACAGAGAGGTATTACATCAGGCAGAGGATGAAGTTACCTCAGAAAATAAATCATTTTGGGGCATAGAAATGAAAACTATAAAGCACAGGACTTTTGGAAATTCACTAATTCAGATTTTATGACCACAGGACTAAAATATACCCTTGCAGTATTTACGTATGAGAGGATCGCTGTGTGGATTTTTCACATAAACAGCTTTGATAGACTATGTCAGGGATAATAAATTGGGAGTAAAACTCCTGAAGAGAACAAATGACTTCCATTTGCAGAATTATAGACTTATAAAATGCTATACTCTTAAATAGCACCCAATCCATATTCCAGATTTTGTAAGTAAATAAAATGAATGAAGCCCAGAGAGGAGAACTAACTTACTCATAGTCCAACATGCAGTGAGTTACTTGAATGGTACATATTTACTTACAGTGTGTCATTCTGAGTTTTAGAAACTTGACTCAGACATATATTAGTTGTGTCGTTTTGGGTATATGTTTTGGGCACTTGTCAAATCAGAGAAGACTTCCTTGATTGGGTTACTTCAAATTTTCTTAGTAAAAACCAATGCTAATTAAAAAAATAGCTATTATAACACCAGTTTTAAGCCCCTGGTATGTGATATGTGTGTGTGTATATATACATATATATGTATTGTTATATCTGATCATATTTAGAACGCTAAGTTATAGGATTATTGGACACAGAAGGTTCCATTTATCTCCAGTGTGAGGAAGGGCTACTATGATTGCTTATAAAATCTCTCTCTGGACATGATGATCGGCAGAGATAACAAGTAATCATAATTCTGTTCTTCCTATGAAGTGGCTTTAGTTGGAAGAACCCTTTTGGTGTTTGGTAACAATTTTCAAAAGACACCTAAAAAGAGTTATTAAAATGGCGATATATCATTTTGTAAGTATCACATGCTTTACTTGTTTTTGTAATGTGTAATTTAGTTTTTTTTTGAGAAAAAAAATACACAGTAATTAATTGAGACTTATTTGAGAACAGTAGTTAGCATTTGCAGATTGTCATTTTAATCTTCTTTTTCCTAGTTGAGAGGGGAAAAAATAAATGTATGGTGAATTTAGTTCAGAAGTGCCAATCCTATAAAAAGGAATTGATGTAATTATCTCTTAAGGAAAAAAATGCCATTTAACCATCTTTAGCGTCACTTTTCTAATTTGTAAATATGAAGATAAGAAAATCCATGTTTTAGGACAATGTAATATATCAAAGGATATATTGGCCTTAATGATTTAAAAAATTATTGGAGCACAATAAATGCTTAACAAATAATGAATAGTGCTATTAATTCATAATGACGTATCCATTAATTAATTGATGTTTTATTTTATAGCATGCTAAGTTATTATATGTATTTGTTAAGGTAGTAAATCTGTGCCACTTAACATACATTATATAATTCAGTTTACATACTCATTTAAAATATCATTCCATAGTTATTTCTTCCAATTTATCCTTGGTTAGGCAATTTAATATAGTGGTTAGAAATGTAAGTTCTAGTATTAGACTTCTTGTGGTAAATCCTGCTCTATCATTAACTAGCTCAGGGATTTCAGAACTTACTTAACTTCTCTGTTCCTGGAATTCCTCATCTATAAAATGGGGAAAAAAAAAAATTAGCACTTCATAGACTTTGATGTACTAGCTTGATAATTAAGTTAGTCAGTTCATTAATGTATTTAGAATAAGATCTGTCCTTGCAGTATGCATTCAGTATATCTGGCTTATTAGTTTATTACATTTATTTGTAGTGATGATTTTTATCAGCAGAAAAAAGAAAGGAATAAAAGTCTTTAATGTTAAAAGGAGAATTTGGAATTTGAGGAAGAACTCTGACCATAAGATCAGTTCCACATGCAGAGAGAAAGTTGACATAATGGCAAAGCACTGGGCAAATTGTCATGGATCTTCAGTTCTAGGACTGCTTCTTGTTTGTCCATTTCAGGGAAAGATTGGGAGTGATGTAGTGATTGTATTATATGTACTACCTAAAGGCTTCTTACTGTTTATAATAGTTTAGGTAAATAGAAAAGATATTGACTATTTTTATTAATAAACCATGTTCAGAATTTCTGTCTTCTATTTTTATGTTTACTTATTTATATCCTGTCTTGTTCCAAAAACATATTTAAGGTGACTTGCAGGGACATACAAACTATATTACAGTAAATTAAATGCAAATTAGAAAGGCAGAAGAAAGTCAAAGTCTAAGGTCGTAAACTTCAGCCATGAGGGAAGATAATGTGAAAAACATCATATTATCTTGTCTTCTTTCTAGAGGGGAACTACACATTTGCTTTTAAATGATGCAAATTCCAGTCAAAAAAGAAAACTGAATCCTTGAAGATTCAAGTGTCTTCAAGAGAAAAATCATGCCCATATTTCAGGAGAAGCACAAATGCTCTTGACTTGAAAGACATTTTTTGTGAGGTGAGGTTTCTCAGCAGCTTATATTTTTATTGCTATTGTTAATGGGATGTATTCTTTAATTATGCTTTCAGATTTTTTTCTGAAAATAAAAATCCAGTTGGTTTTTATGATTCAATAAGATTTTTACATTTTAGTGGCAGTTATCCAAGATACATGATTTTATTATTTTTATTTATTTATTTATTTATTTTTTGTTGAGGAAGACTGGCCCTGATCTAACACCTGTTGCCAATCTTCCTCTTTTTATGCTTGAGGAAGATTAGCCTTGAGCTAACATCCGTGCCAGTCTTCCTCTATTTTGTATGTGGTTCGCTGCCACAGCATGGCTGACGAGTGGTATAGGTCCGTGCCCAGGACCTAACCCTGTGAACCTGGGCCACCGAAGTGGAGCGCACTGAACTTGACCCACTACGCCACAGGGCTGGCCCCCGATTTTATTATTTTTAAATAAAGGTCATTTTATTTCCACTTTACTAATGATATACACCAGTTATTCTTCTTGTCTAATTGCATTTGCTAGTTCTCTAGAACAATGCTAAATATTAATAGAAAAGATGGACATTTTTGCCTCACTTTTTACTGTACCAGTAATGTTTTTATTGTTCATATTTTAAGCATGATTCTAGATTTGTCTTTAGGTATTGACACAAAATATAGTATCCGTCTATTCTTATTTATTAATATCCTATTCCATTTTCTGCATTTGTTTCATTGATCCAGGACCAGATGAATCTGGACTTCCTTAAAGTTCCCGTATGTCCTTACTGTCAATGAATGTCCTTGATGTGATTTTTACTGCATGTTGGCAGGTTTAATATTTAATTCAAAAATTGATAATGTTTTTAAGTTTTAGTCATACATTAAATGAATGTTAGTTCATTTGTATTAACTGTAAGACAGTGATTTTAATATATGTCTATGTATAAGGTCCTGGCTTCCCTATGTAGCTCTGGTTGTAACATCTTATGTAGATTACTATTCCAAAATCTCTATAAATGTGGTTACTGTACTCTCTTTGAATAAGGCAGTCATCTCAGGCAGGACTAAAAAAGTCAATAAAAGGTGCTTGACTCTACAGAGAATCTAAAAATCTGTGTGAGCCTTAGACAGTAACAGGTATCTCCTTAGAGCCCTTTGCTTCTGCAGAGGAAAGAGACACCTAAGTGATTAGTCACATGACCTCAGTTCCACCTTTGACCAGCTGGGAAATCTTGAAGTGGAGAAAAGACAGTGAATTCCTGGACCATGACCAGTGTTAAAAATAAATGAATACATACAATAAAATAGTGGGTAGTCTCTAGGTTAATTTAATTTAGAAACTTGAGGAAAACACTGTAAAAAATAGTGATAGATGTGTTTTACAGTCCATCCAAAAACATGGTTTTTCACATTTGAAGTACATGTGATTGGAGGCACTGACACATCAAGATGGAGGAGTAGGAAGCCCTAGCTCTTGTTCCTCCACAGAAGCACAGATATAACAACGATTTGGGTAGCAAAATACCTTGAAAGGAAATGGAGAATACAGATAAGGAGTTGAAATACTCCAGAGGAGCACAAACTGAGAGCAGTCACATTTACATAAGTAAGAAGGGCAATTTCACTTTACCTACATCAGTTCCTTCCTCAAATCAGCTTAGCTTAGTGCCAAGCAGATTGTTACAGCCCATGATCTCTCCCATGGGAGGAAACATGAGATTGGAGTGTGCATCTGGCCACCTGGCCTCCTGGCCTCTCAGGGCACACTCCATTGGGCTGGTTTCTATCCCACCTCATACTAAGCACTGAACAATTTGAGGAACCCAGTCCCCTGGGACAACAAGGAAAAAAGGAAAGGGTAGGGCATCCTTTTACAGCCAGTGCTGCTCAATGGGACTGAGAAAAGGCACATAACTGAGACTTTTTCCTCCAAGAGAGAGGGAATGAAGTGAAGGGGGCCTTATCCCCAGTATTTCAGAGCACCCTCCATGGAGCCAGTTTTCTATCTCCTCTCATACTGAGCACCGAGCAACCTGTGGAGTCTAGGCCCTTGGGACAGCTAGGAATAAAAGGAAGGGCATCCTCTTACAGCTAGCGCCGATCTGCAAGGTCGTGAAAAGGCACAGAACAAAAGTCTACATCTTTAAATGCATAGACAACAAAGCAAACCTACAAGGAATATGAAGAATCTAGAAAATATGATACAATCAAAGGAAGAAAATACATATCCAGTAACCTACCTGAAAGAATTGGAGATCTGTGAATTACCTGACAAGATATCAAAATAATCATCTTAAGGAAGCTCAGTGAGTTACAAGAGAATACAGACAACTAAACAAAATTGGAAAAACAGTAAATGAACAAAATGAGAAAATCAATAAAGACGTAGAAACAATTAAAAAGAACCAAACAAAAATATTGGAACGGAAGAATACAGTAACTGAACTGAAACATGCTCCAATTATGTCCAGGAAATGTGCTCAACGTGGCATTAAAATCCGTTCTTCCAGGAGACACAAACTATTAAAAGAAGGATGAAGAAAAGGAGGAGTCTAAGAGGGGGAGGAGAAGGGGAAAGAAAACAGTCCCATTTACAACAGCGTCAAAAACATAGAAGACTTAGGAATAAATTTAATCAAGGAGAGATTTGTGCAATGAAATCTATAAAACTGTGATGAAAGAAAATGAAGAAGACACAAATGGAAAGATATCTCCTGTTCATGGATCGGAGTAGCTAATGTTGTTAAAAAGTCCATATTACCCAAAAAATCTACAGATTCAATGCAATCCCTATCATTAGTCCAATGGCATTTTTCACAGAAATAGAAAAGCAACCCTAAAATTCATGTAAAAGCACAATAACCCCAAACAGCCAAAACAGTTTTAAGCATGAAGAACAAAGCTGGAGGCATCACACTGCTAGATTTCAAAATATTCTACATGGCTATAGTAATCAAAACAATATAGCACTGGCATCAGAACAGATGTATAGACCAATGGAACAGAATTGAGAACCCAGAAATAAATCCATGTGTTTATGGTCAACTGATCTTCCGAAAAGGTGCCAAGAACACACAATGGAGAAAGGATAGTCTCTTTAATAAATGGTGGTGTGAAAACTGGGTATCTACATGAAGAAGAATGAAATTAGACCCTTATCTCACACCATAAACAAAAATCAACTCAAAATGGGTTAAAGACTTAAATGTAATGCTTGAAACCGTTAAACTACTAGAAGAAAACATAGGAGAAACCTTCTGGATGTTGCTCTTGGCAATGATTTTTCCGGATATGGTCCAAAAATCACAGGCAGCAAAAGCAAAAATAGACAATGGGACTGCATCAAACTAAAAAGATTCTACACAGCAAAGGGAACAATCAACAGAGTGAAGAGACAACCTATGGAAGGGGAGAAAATATTTATACAGTATATACCTAATGAATTAATATCTAAAGTGTATAAAGAACACAGGCAACTCTATAGCAAGCAAACAATAACCTGATTAAAAAATGAGCAAAGACTTGAATAGATGCTTCTCAAAAAATGACATACAAATGTCCAACAGGTACATGAAAAGGTGCTCAACGTTACTAATGATCAGGGAAATGTAGGTTAAAAACCACGATGAGGGGCCGGCCCGGTGGCGCAACGGTTAAGTGTGTGCACTCCGTTTTGGTGACCCGAGGGTTCGCAGGTTCGGATCCCCGGTGCACGCTGATGCACCGCTTGTCAAGCCATGCTGTGGCGGCGTCCCGTATAAAGTAGAGGAAGATGGGCACTGGATGTTAGCTCAGGGCTGATATTCCTCACTCACACACACACACACAAAACCACAATGAGATATCACCTTACTCCTGTTAGAATGGCTATTATCAAATGAAAAAAGATAACAGGTATTGGAGAGGATGTGGGGAAAACATCCTTGTACACTGTCAATGGGAATGTAAATTGCTACAGTCATGGAAAACAATATGGGGATTACTTTAAAAAATTAAAAATAGAACTGTCATATGATCCATCAATTCCACTTCTGGATATATGTATCCAAAGGAAATTAAATCATTATCTTGAAGAGATACCTGCTGTCCTATGTTCATTGCAACATCATTCACAATAGCTAAGATATGAAAACAACCTGTGTCTATTAATGGATGAATAAATAAAATGTGATATTCTGCATACTGGAATATTTTTCAGCCTTGAAAAAGGAGGAAATCCTGCCATTTGCAACCACATGGATGAACCTGGAAGACATTATACTAAGTGAAATAGGCCAGGCACAGCAAAACAAATACTGCATGATCTCATTTATGTGTGGAATCTAAAAAGTTGAAATCTAAGAAGCAGAGTAGAATGGTGGTTGCCAGGGACTAGGGAGTAGAGAAATGGGGAGATATTGGTCAAAGATTACAAAGTTTCAGTTATGCAAGAGGAATAAGTTGTGAAAGTTTAATGTACGGCATGATGGTTATAGTTAATAATAATATGTTGTATGCTTGAAACTTAATAGAGTAGATCTTAAGTATTCTCATAAAAAACTTTAAAAAGTGACTATGTGAGGTGATGGATATGTTAATTAGCTTGATTGTGGTAATCATTTAACAATGTATACATATATCAAAACATTACATTGTATGCCTTAGATATATACAATTTTCACTTGTCAATTACACCTCAGTTAAGCTGGGAAAAAAGTTCAGCACACAGGAAGAAAAAATACATGATTGGATAAATTATGGTAATAAAATTGGCCCATCCTTACTTTCCTAAAATAACTCTGTTGATATCTGACATGATTTTTTAAAAATAGTCTTAGATTCTGTTTTTATGGAAAGGTTTTTAAGCAAAAGTATGTCACATCCTCCTTCCAGCTCTACTCGGAATCAGTAATTTGGGCTTGAGAATGTGAATCAGACACGGGATGACTTCTTCTCCCTCCCCTCAACTTCCTACCACCAAAACTTTAAAACCAAGGACCAGTGCTTGATAATAGCCACTGGCCACTGAGCACAGGAGGCCTTTTTTCCTTAGTTTTCCTCTTTATCATTAATCTCAAGGCTAATGTAGTTTGATTTTTTTGATTAATTGTGTTCATAGATTAGAAAACACTTTAATTCTCTGCTGTGTTGATACCAAGAGAAATCCAGCTCATATTCCTCTGTCTTTATTCCCCTGGAACTTATTTCATTGCCTCCTGAGAGTCATGCCTCTAACACTGAAGAGGCTGAACACTACACGTGCGTGCGCGCGCACACACACACACATACTCACACACTTCTGAGGAAGCCATTCTACCCACAACAGCTATATGTTGGGAAAATTACGCTGATTTTCTTTATTCAAAATGTCTAAATTCGGAAAAGTTACCAGAACTGTATTAAATTCTGCAACACCCCATATTTGCATACCGTAAGCACATAAGGAAACTGCAAAAGAGACCTCCCTAAGCTTCAATAGCCAAATGGCCACAGGCACAACCTCATTCCATGATCTTGCTTTCTGTCAAGATTCAGAAACATGGTATCCTCTTAGTAAACATTTGGCATTTGTTGGAGTGCTCTAGGCAAGTTTGCAGCGCTTTGCATGTAAATCAACACATTATTCCCTGTATGCTTCTGGTGAGGTAGATAGAAAGAATCAACACTGTTTAACAAAGGGGTCACATATCTCTGTGTATGTCAGCAACTTATAAGGAGCGAAAAATGAACATCTAAATGTATAGTTAGGGAGAAATAATTATGCAGCTATGTAACCTTTTGTTTTATGTCTGTAGCATTTAAGAAGTCAACATTGAGTTACAGAAGACTAACTAATGCCTTCAAATTTATATATCACAGCAGGTAATATAGGTTTTATGCTTTAATAAATATCTAGATACATTTTCTACATAGTAGAAAAAGTAGTAAAACATTCATACATACAACACAAATGGAGAAATACCTCCATTTGCACGTAGACATACCTTTTTTTTTTTTCCCAAGTAGCCACATCATCACTGCCCAAGTTCAGGGACCCATGCAAGGCTGTGTGATTAAAAAAGTAATTAATTAAATATCTATTAACCAATTACTTCATTTCATTTTTCGCTATTGGCCCTGAAAATAAGTAGTAGTTCTTAGCTCTTAAATGTTCTCTTTCTAGTCAGGGAGAATGCTAAAATTTACTTCTAATAACTTCTTTCTCAATTAGTAAATGAATGGCCAACAAAAGTTACGGTTCATCTGTTTGCTTGTGTGTTTGAGGCAAGAGTGGTTGGTGGCAGTGGTATGAGTACAGTTGGACATAGTAAAGTTGAGGTACCAGTGCAATGTCCAGGTTGTCTCCAAGAGGCAATTGAATATATATGTCTTTGGTATCAATCAAAATTAACAAAGTGAATAAGGGTCAATTTTAAAGCCAGCAATTTGAGGCCAGTTCTATACACTAATTCCCATATATGGTACTAGGATATAGTTCTTCCATGAGATCCAAATTTTTAAGTTAATAATAAGACAATGAGGCAGAAACTGTTTTTATTATGGCAACTATTTTTAGAGCTTAAAGGAGATGTGTGTACTCTTCTGGAGAGCAATAGAATAAAGCAATTCAATTACTAGGTAATACAATTCAGACTCCAAAGCAAATGGGTTTCTATTTCAGTTTTAAAGAGTTTAACACTTGTTAAGCAAACCCATTTATAAAATATCCTGTAGATAAATAGAAAAGTACTCGACAATTTTGCAGTGGTCAAAAGCAAGCACATTCATTGATATTATATAGTGGTCAAGAGTCAACATGTATTGGTATAATATTTTTAGACTATCTTAAATATTAAACATATTGTGCTTAAATCTACTAATGTTTTTTAAAAGATAATAAAGCTGAATACTATACATTGAGGCAAGGGATAAACTCAAATGTCATTTTAAACAAAATTCGAAATAGATATTGAAACAGCTTATAAATAGTAAAACATTTCATAGAATATCATGATGACCAAGATCTAATATTGCTAACTTAAAATGTTTGCACTTGCTTCTATGTGATGGTAACCCAAGATTCTGTAATCTCAACAGAATCACTTAATCCATGACAACATAAAATCTCTAGTGATAAGCTGAAGAATTCTTTCCTTAATGAAGCTTTGAATGTCTTTCAGTTTGAAAAGGAAATAGTTATAGAAGACATGCTTTCCAAATTTACAGGTGAAATTTAGCTATAATATATGCTAAAAAATATTGAATGGTTTAACCAGTATCCAAAAAAGGACTTGAGCGGCTAGAATGATGTGCTAAAGCTTACAAAATAAAATATACTTTTAGGTCCTACAAGTGGATACCACTAGAGTGACTGCTTATCGCTGAAAATATTCTTTGTCTGAGAACCTGGCCACTAACCAGGATGGACCCTGCTAGCCATGTGAGTCCGATGTGGCCTGCCCTCTCTGGCGGCAATGGTTTGAAACAGAGCTGACATGTGGCAATGAACAAAATTGAGGAGAAATTAAGAGCTGAGAATTGAGCAATTTCTGGAAGATAAGTGAGTGGAAACTCAGAGAAAGCATATTTCCACATAAGAAGACCTGAGGATATGTGTTTAGAGATAAAATAAAAATAAAAACACAGCTTATCTCCTAGTTTTCCAATGACATTCATTCATGCATACTTAATAATATACATAGGACATTGATAGGGTGGTTGGGATAGGAATCAACATACAACCAGTTTTAATAAAACTCATACACTTTTCTCCAGAGAACTGAAACAAGGTACCTTTTAAGAATGACATAAACATTTAGCACACCTCACAGATGTGGAAGACATGAAGGCATGGGATAAGTATGAAAGTTGTCAGAGTCTAATCCCAATAAATGTATGATTTATGTAATAGATTTTAACTGATTCCATATTTTCTACACTTCTCTAAGGGATGATGTCTTACAACTTGTGTAGCTTTTCACATGGAGGGAATGCACTGGCCCATTTACTGTGACTCTGGTCTTGCTGATAGTTTATTGCTCAGTATATTCTAATGAATTCTGATTTTTCTGCATCTGTCACTTAGGAGCATCCTTACCTGATTTAGCATTCCAGAGTCTTAAACCAACTTTGGGAAACCAGCAAAATTGAATCTTTGAGCCTGCAGGACTATAAGAAAGGATGAATTCAGGTTTGGAATAAATGAAACACTACAGGGTCTGGGAGGCTTCCCAAGATTACACTTCCTCGTTTCATTATACGTTATCTTCAAACTTTTCGAATAGGCTTGTAGGCAGAGGGTTAATGTCTGGCCTGGGCTGATACTGACCTCTGGGTGAATGATCTTGGTATTTGCTTTCTTGAAACTACATTTAAAATCAGTGTGAAATTTTGTATCTGTTCTACTGGATAAACCTCTAATCTGTAAAACTCACTTGGATTGAGCAAACTGAATTTGCATGCAAACTGTGGGCCTATATAGTTGGTGAGATGCTGAGATTGTAGCCTGTGTAAAGATGACCTGCTTATACCTTGGTTCTTATGTCTGTCTGTGACAGCCCTATATAACCATGGGGTAGGGAGCAAAAGAAGTTCAGAACTGTATAGCTGCTAGGCTGTCTACTGCTTCTTCAGCACAGTCGTGTGTCACTTAACAAGGATGCGTTCTGAGAAACGTGTCGTTACGCAATTTCATCCTTGTGCCAACGTCATAGAGTATACTTACACGAACCTAGATGGTATAGCCTACTACACACTTTACGCTATATGGTACTAATCTTATGGGACCACTGTCCTTTATGCGGTCCATCACTGACCAAAGCATCGTTACGTGGTGCATGACTTCTTCTTCCGTAAAGCTAAATAAATGCAATATCAGATTGAAGGCTACTTATATCCTGTGAGTCTGATTGTGTATTCTGACCCTTAGCAATTGCTGAATAAATATGGAGCTTATTCAAAGGTTGCTATAATATAAATTAATAATATGATAGAGCTTAAAAATTAAAACAAAAGGCAAATAAAACCTTAAGAGTCGTGAAGCCCTATGATTAAAACCAAACAGACCCTTAATAAACATAATTTCTTTCCCTCTGCTATGGGTTTTTGACACTCTATATTGGTTTGCTAAGGCTGTCATAACAAAATACTGCAGATTAAGTGGATTAAATAACAAAAATATATTTTCTCACAGTTCTGGAGGCTAGAGGTTCAAAGGTGTCAATGGATTTGATTTCTTTATAGGCCTCTCTCCTTGGCTTGCAGATGACTACCTTCTCTTTGTGTCTTCACACGGTCTTTCCTTTGTGCACAGGCATCCTTTGGGTCTCTTCCTGTATCCAAATTTCCTCTTATAAAGACATTAGGCAAATTGGTTTAGGGCCCACGCTAATGGCCTCGTTTTATCTTAATCATCTCGTTAAAGGCTCTGTCTCCTGGGCCCGCCCTGTGGCTTAGTGGTTAAGTGCTCGAGCTCCGCTACTGGCGGCCCTACTGGTGGCCTGGATTCAGATCCTGGGCGCGCACCGAGGCACCGCTTCTCTGGCCATGCTGAGGCCGCGTCCCACATACAGCAACTAGACGGATGTGCAACTATGACATACAACTATCTACTGGAGCTTTGGGGAAAAAAAAGAGGAGGAGGATTGGCAATAGATGTTAGCTCAGAGCTGGTCTTCCTCAGCAAAAAGAGGAGGATTAGCATGGATGTTAGCTCAGGGCTGATCTTCCTCACACACAAAAAATAAAAAAAATAAAAATAAAATAAGGCTCTGTCTCCAAATAGTTACTTTCTGAGGTTTTTGATGTTAGAGTTTCAACATATGAATTTGGGGAAAACACAGTTGAGCCCATAACACACTCTGTGTATTCAAGCCTAGAATGGATGACCATTTGGTGAGGATGTAACAAAGAAAAGTGATACGAAGGATGGGACATTGGCTACAATAAACTTGAAAATATTTTGTCAAAGAAATGGTAGAAAGATTTTATAGTTTGAGAAGACTAAAGTATTAGATCAAACTATATGAAATTGCCATTTTTATAGTTCAAAATTTTTGAATTACTTTTGTGACTGCTAAATCACAATGCAGAAACAAAGTCCACAATAAACAATACATTGTTCATAAGACAAGAGTTATTCCAACCAAAATTTTACATGTAGTCAGCTTTAATTTAATTTCCTACCTGGCCTTGTCTGATTAGGCTCAGATAGCTGGATTAGATGATGATCATATTGCGTGATTAAAGACCCCCTTATTAAGGATGTCTCCACTTGCCTCTCCTAATTTAGGGTTATATGTTATGTTACAGGATAAAGCAGCAATTGTTTTTTTCAGGTTTGACAGTAGCAAGGTTTCACTGAATCAAGCACTTTGTTCCCATTGCTACAGTGATAACTGCTCCCTTGTGACATTTTTATTCATGTACTTTTCATGCATTTCAGTTAATTATATGTAATACAACTCTGCAAGGAAGATACTCTTAGCCCTACTTTAATAGTTGTAAAAATCAAGAGTTGAAAGCTTAAGGAAATATGTGACAGAGTCAAAATTTGAACTCTTGTGTGTCTGGGTCTTCAAACACCAGGATCTTTACCATACATTCCCTTGTATCTAATGAAGACAAACACAGAGCAGTAAGTTCTGAAACAGTATTTTGGGAGGGAGCAGTGCTGTACATATTGGTGGGTAGCCAGACTATAAATTTGGTCTTCATCAAGCAAGGAACGTTATTTTGCCTATGGTTGTCACTTATGTCACTTTAAAACTTTTGTTATCACTTTGAGGTACATTTTCTTTTTTTTTTTTTTTTTTTTAATTTTTTTTTATTTATTTATTTTTCCCCTAAAGCCCCAGGCGATAGTTGTATGTCATAGTTGCACATTCTTCGAGTTGCTGTATGTGGGACGCGGCCTCAGCATGGCCGGAGAAGCAGTGCATCTGTGCGCGCCCAGGATCTGAACCCGGGCCGCCTGCATCGGAGCGCATGCACTTAACCGCTAAGCCACAGGGCCGGCCCACTTTGAGGTACATTTTCTTTAGAAAATGTAACTTTAGGCTTCTACTGAGCCTTCTATTGGTGGATCTCTCAGTGTATAATAAGCCACAGTAAAAAGCCACTAATAAACTATTATCACAATAGCGCAGTTAAAATCTACTGTATTCAGTTTTCAAATCACTTTGTAGAAGGCATAGGTGGTGATGTTATGAAAAGACAAATCAGTCAGTTCCTGATTCAAAAAAAATTTTTTTCAAATCAGAAACCACTTAAATGAAGACAGTTATTTTAGTGACTCCAGATTGCCTTTAAAATACTTTCTACGGACACCATTGGTTGAAAGGTGGTGACACTAAGCCATTTCATATATAGGATTAAAATGGCATTAGTATGTTAAAGCCCCTTTTTCTTTTATAAAACAAGAAAGGATTATGCAGATAGTGAATGCTTTCCGATATAAAAATAAAATAATATTTGTATTTTGCCTTCAAATTTATGTTATTTTCATTTGGGATAAGGAAACATTATTATTTAATTTAAAAATGTCATGTTTCATATAATGTGTATTTATTCAGTCTTTATAAAATGTTAAATATAGAGAGAGGAGAAAATTTTTATAATGGATCATGAATTTTGTACTGCTACTGTTGGAAATTAAATATTCAAAAATTGATTAGCATGATTAAGAACATAAGAACACCTCAAAAAAATGAATGATAAAATAAAGCAACCGATCAGAAAATAAGAAGAAAAGGAGAATTTAATGCCAAACTATTGCCTTTTTTGTTTCTGACATAAATGCTGACTGATCTATGGGAAGTTATCTGCCTCGACTAATTTTTTCATTATTAAAAAAATCTATCATTAAGGGCCGGCCTGGTGGCGCAAGCAGTTAAGTACACACGCTCTGCTGCAGCGGCCCGGGGTTTGCCGGTTCAGATCCCGGGCGCACACCGATGCACTGCTTGTCAGGCCATGCTGTGGCAGGCGTCCCATATAAAGTGGAGAAAGATGGGCATGGATGTTAGCCCAGGGCCAGTCTTCCTCAGCAAAAAAAGAGGCGGATTGGCAGATGTTAGCTCAGGGCCGATCTTCCTCACAAAACAAAAAAGATCTATCATTAAAATATAATGCTTAGAGTGATATCAACGAATATGGCAGAGCAAGAAACTCCCAAACTCCATTGCTCCAGAAATGCAATGAATAAGCTGGCAAAAAATGTCAGAATAAACTTTTTAGGAACTCTGAAATCTGATAAGAAACTTAGGACAACCAGGGGAACACTTAATGACGGAAAAGAAAAGCTACTGAATTTTCTTAAGAGAGCTCTGTGGCACTTTTACTTACTCTGTTAACACCCTCCACTCCCCCCCGCCCCCCAACAGCAGCCTTGATGAAGGTAGCCTTCATTCCTGGTAGAGGTTGCTGGTAGCAGAGGGAGAAATATCGACCTTATTCTCAAAGACTTGTGGTTGTACGTTTTGACCTCTCTGTTGGCTCCCTAAAGGATCAGCTCAATGTTTTACCTTTGTTTCACATGTTTCAGAAGTTCCCCAGGGTTGAAGCAGCTTCTAGACATCATTGGTTGAAAGCACAGGGCAAGGGAGAGAACTTGAGACCAACAATAGACACAAATAGGAGCCTGGTAAGGAAGAAGCTGGAAAAGAAGATACTTAAGGGAATAAGCGATTTTAAAAGCTCCTGTCAGGGAATCTGAAGGCTACATGCATGCCCAGGGATGGATGATGCTCAGGAAAGACCAGAGAAGAACCTGAGTGGCTGCCCTTTATGTTCCAGTCATGAAGGAAGTGAAGGCCAAGACAGAGATGCAAACTGCCTGGCAAAGCCCTGAAGGAATGCCCCAACACAGAGCAATCTGAAAAGAGTGGGAGTTTTTGTTTTTAGGGGAAGTGTTCCAGATGTCTAAGGAAATCACTTGTTGACCACTGGGCTCATGGAGGGACTTCTGTAGCCACACATGACAAAGAATACAGACTTTACAAAATTAGTTCAGAAAAATCACAAAACAAACTACACAAATACAAAAAACAACAAAAACAAATCATAGAGACCAGGGAGAATCTGATTTTCAGAATTGCCATATCATAATAATCAGAATGTCTAGTTTAAAACAAAAACAGGGCAGTCAAATAGAAAAGAAAGTACAAACTATTTACAGAAAAAAAGGAATTAATAGAAACTATCCCTGAGGAAGCCCAGATATTGAATTTATTAGACAAACATTTCAAATCAACTCTCTTAAATATGATCAAAGAGCTAAAGGAATCTACTATGCACAAAGAACAAAAAGAAACTAGGAAAATATTGTTTCACTTAATAGAGAGTATCAATAAAGAGAGAAATTATAAAAAAGAAATTCTAGAGTAGAGAAGTGTAATAATTGAAATTAAAAACTCACTGCAGGGGTTCAGTAGCAGATTTGAGCAGAGCAGGCAGAAGAAAGAATCAGTAGACTTAAAAATAGATCAACTTAAATTTTCCAGTCTGAGGGCCAGAGAGACAATAATAATGAAGAAAAATGAACAGAGCCTAAAAATTTGTGGGGCACAACCAAGAATACCAATCTCTGCGTAATAGAAGTCCCAGGAAGAGAGGAAAGAAAGATGCATAAAGAATATTTGAGAAACAATGGTCAAAAGCTTACCAATTTGATGAAATGCATGAATCTATACATTTAAGATGCTCAACAAAATCCAAGTGGGATAAACACAAAGAGATCTGCAACTACTCATATTATGATTAAATTGTCGAATGCCAAAGATGAAGAGAGAATCTTGAAAGCAGAAGGGAGTAGGAACTTGTCCATGCAAGGAATCCTCAAGATTAATAGCCAATTTATCTTCATAAACCATTTAAGCCAGAGGCAGTGGTAACATATAAAATATTAAATATGTAAAATGCTGAAAGAATAAAACCTGTCAACCAAGAATTTTATATCTGAGAAAAATTTCCTTCACAAATGGATATGAAATTAAGACATTTCTAGGTAAACAAAAACTGAGGGGATCCATTGCTAGTAGACCTGCCCTGCAAGAAATGCTAAATGGAGTCCTTCAGGTTGAAATGAGAGAACACCAGTCTGTAACTCAGAGCCATAAAGTGAGATAAACAACATCATTAAAGGTAGTTACATAGGTAAATGTGAAGTCCAGTATTATTTTGCCTTTGTATTTTACTTCCTCTTTTTTCCTACATGATTCAAAAGACGAATACATGACAACAATTATAAATCTATGTTAATGGATACATGGTGTATAAAGATGTAATTTATGACAACAATATAATTAGGCAGTGCTATAAAAAGCAAGTTTTTGTATATTATTATAACCAAGTTGATATTAATTCAAACTAATTATATAAACTAAGATAATAATTTTAATACCCCAGTTAACCACTAGGAAAATAACTAAAAATATACACAGGAAACAAAATGAGAAGAGAATCAAAATGGTACACTAGAAAAAAAAAAAAGAAACAAAAGAATACAATAATGGAGTAATTGAGGAAGAAAAAGCATACAAGACACAAACAAATTGCAAAATGGCAGACGCAAGTCCTCTGTTTAATCAGTAGTCGCATTAAGTGTAAATGGATTAAACTCTAATTAAGAGACATAGATTGGCAGAATGGGTTTAAAAAAATGACCAACTCTATGTTGTCTACAAGAGATTCACTTTAGATCCAAAAGACACAAGAGGTTAAAAGCAAAAGGGTAGAAAGATATTCCATGCAAATATTAACCAAAAGAGATATGTAGTGGCTGTAATAATATGAGACAAAATAAAATTTAAGGGAAAAGTTGTTACAAGAAACGAAGAACAATGTTAATATTAGTAGTACTGTCAATCCATCACAAAGCTATAACAATTGTAAAAATATACATACCTAACAACAAAGCCCCAAAATGAATGAAACAAAAACTAACAAACTTGGAGGGAGATAGATAATTGTACAATAATAGTTGAAGACTTCAATACTGTACATTCAATAATGGATAAAACAACTGGGCAAAAAATTCAGCAAGGAAATAGAGAACTTGAACAACAGTATAAATCAACTAGAGCTAACAGACATATAATACTCCACTCACCAAATAATGTATATTCTTCTCAAGTGGACATGGAACCTTCTCTAGGATACACCATATGTTAGACTGTTAAAACAAGTCACATTCTCATAATTCACCTTGATGAAAATAATATTTTATTAATTCTGCTGTTGTAGCTTGCCATTAGTTGAAATAATTATCTCCTTATTAGAGATAGCAGCATCTTTCATGAAAAGAATGAATTCTTTTGGAGCTGTTGCTCTGTAATGTTAGTTACTCATCTCTCAATCCTTCTTGGCATAAATAATTTCACTCAAGTAACTTACCCATACCTTGTTTCCAGTTACAGTCTCTGAAAACTCCAATTTTACTATGCTCATGGATTCTAGATAAGAGTTTCTTTAACTTTCTTCTATGGAGTTTTTCATGTGCACTGAATTGTGGGTAATCAGCTCTTACTGCAATTCACCAGAACTACATGTTACACAAAGTCCTCAGTTTTGAGGGTTTTGATGATATCTCTCTTATTGCAATGCTGATATATATTTTCTTAGATATTTTATACCTCTCATTTAAATAATTGAATGTTTTAATATTAAATTTAAACATCAAATTGCAAAATTGCTTAAACTTCTCAGCTATAATACTGTTCATTCTCCTCATTAAAATAAAATGCATCATTGTAACTATGACTGGCAAATTACTGCCAACTCATTTCCCATTAACTATTCTCAGTCCCTGTTTAATAATATTGGATGTTAAGTACATCATTTGCGTGGCCTTAAAGGTTAATGCTATTGTATTTCTTAGGCAGATCATGTTTTATAATATTTCCATATCTATGATTTTATATACAATAAAATGAAAAGACAGCTTGTGAAGCAACAGAATTACTAGATGGATTAATTACTTTTCTCTAGAAGAAGAAATTTTATCAACGGACAATTTTACCTTCCAAAGGATGTTTGGCAATGTCTGGAGACATTTTTGGTTCTCACACTCAGGGGCTGCTGCTGGCATCTACTGTGTAAAGGCCGGGGATGCTGATAAATGTTCTGTAGTACATAGGATAGCCCCCTCACAACAGCTCAAAATATCAATAGGATCAACATTGAGAAACCTTGTTCTAGAAAAAATAATTAATTTACCCTACTCTAAATTTCTACCAAATATAAAAACTTGAGCTATAGACCTATGCAGATATTTAGGAGGCATTTTTTTTTTTTTTAAGATAGCCTGAAAGTACGAAAGTAAAATCAACTAACACAGCAAAAAGCTACTAATGAAGTAAAGAACTATTTACTGAGTGACCGTTATGTGCAGAATGCTTACATGCGTTGCCTTATTTCGTCCTCGCCTATGGAGTAGCCTCACCTGGTTTATCATATCATACACACCTTATTCAAAACTGGGTGATGATGGTTTTCCTGCTACTATCATTACTACTACTACTACTACTACTATTCATAACTACAAGAACAAAGCTGTTATTCGGTGGGACATTTTCCTAATAAAGATACTGTGCTCAGCTCTATACTTTTATTATTTAATTCTCATTATGACTCAATGAGACAGATGATATTAGAGAAGAAAATGAAATTTAATCCTCTATTATTAAATACATATCACTCTAAGAGGTAGCATTTGTGGATCAAAATAAAATAAATCTTTCCGTTTTTTATAAGTGAGAGTATTGATGCACTGAGAATAAGTAGGTTCTGCAAGGCCAAGTGGCAAAGCTAAATTGGAGGCTAAGTTTGACTTTCTCCAGAAATAATATTGTGTATGGTTGATGACCATAAATACCATTTTTACTAGCATCCACATGATTTTTACAGCCATGAGTTTGAGAAACATGAAACAATGCTATACTACAAGTTAGAAAGTCAGACGGTGTATTATTTGTTTTTATTTTATTTTTTTTCCTTTTTCAAAGGTTCTTCTTATAAGGGACAGTGCAGACTCTCAGCCGATGGTCACTCTGAGCTCTTATTTAAGAAAGATAGTAATAACCAACTATGTGCAAGTATCCTGAGAGAGTGACTTTTTATAAATTGCTTAATGATTTCATAAGGTAATTTTGAAAGTTAAATAATATGATGCAAATAGAAACTCAAAGTTCTATATAAGCATTTTAAATCGAAGACTCCAAGATCATCTTGTTCAGTTCTGCCTAGACAATTGAACCCTTTAGTTTTGAATGTTTTTTTTTTCCAGCCCCTCAGAAGGTTCCATCACTACAAGAATCACTAAAGTTGTTCCTAAATATCACAGTTCTCTATGGTTACTTTCTGTGCGTGCATTGTAAAATTACAGTTCCTCATTGCTTTGAAGTTGGATAAACCTGTGTAACTTTCTTTGGCCAGTAAAATGTGAGTAGAAGTGATGTGTGTCACTTTCAGAACAATGTTTTGAGCCAGTGCACAATTTACCATTTTGTCTTCTTTTTGAAAAAAAGATTTTAACAGTGAGCGTTAAGAAGGCTGCATCAGCCAGAGTGACTACAATGTGGTGAGACACCTGTGTTTTATGAACTTCTGAAATTGATGTTGTTATGGTAATATATTCTAGTCCACTATGACTGTTATATTCACTGATAGAACATTAAGATGAGAAACTTTCTCTGAAAAACAAGAAATTGGAGTGATGGGACAAAGACCTTTGCCTCCCTCCTTATCACATGCTGTTACTTTCTTAGTGTGTAGAATGACCTGTTATTTGGAACCATAAAAACTGTGACTGTGATGGCAATGGAAAGCCTTTACAAAATGGGAAATATCTGGGTTAAGTTTAAAGTACAAGGTAGAAAGACATATACACACACACATACATGCACTTTTAGAAAGTAGTGACAATGCATGCAAAAATATGTTTATAGGTTATAGTAAAATTGATGATATGATTTGCAAAAAGATAAAACTAAAAATTATCCAAACATAGTATAAATGATTTTCCTGAGATAATTTATGGGCCTTGAGTGTGTAAAAAATGTAATTATTTCTAATGTGTAGCCTAATCAAAGTAAATTAATTATTTTAGCTTATTATTTAAAGTCTAAAATAAATTGTCATGGAGTATTTCCTTACTTCCTGAGTTTTCTTAGATTTCTCAATGAAATTTACCTTACTTTGTTCTATTTTTGTCAACCATAAATTCTCATTGTAAATCTTTCTTCGTACTGCACATCTTACAAAGGATATTATTTCCCCATTATGTGTTAACCTGTTAAAATATATTCAGCTGTTCTTGGACTAACTTTTATAAACTTGTCTGACCTCCTCTTCTGTCTTAACCCACATTTTATAGTGGTCTGAAGCAAGGATTAAATGCTAATCCTCTTTTTAGGAGGAATAATCCCAGAGCATTAATAGAGGGGGAAAAAAGGAAATGAGGCAAGTATGGGTAACAATGCAAGCAGATGTATTAACATAGTGATTATTAATTCAAAAGAATGAGTTTCTTAGCTATATGAAATTTATGTAGGATCTACAGATAAATTGTGCCTCTAAACCATTCTGTGTAGGAAAAAATATAGAAGGCCTGAAGTTTTTTCTTTCTGATCTTGTGATTCTGATTGACTGTGTGATCAGAGCAGTCCATCCTGACCTAAGTGTATTCAGTTTCTCAGAATTATGAGTCAGGGTAGATATAGGGTGGATATCAGTCTGCTGTACAATGAAACTGGCATATTCAGGATTAGACCTGAGAGGGTTCAGAAGGTATGTGTAAGTTACATGAATAGATGGTCCAAATTCCTATGTGATCCATTGCAATTGCACTAAAGCCTTTCCCACAGTTCACACTTTGACCTCATGGGGGCTTCAGAATGACTAATTGATGATGGCAGTAAGAACTCAGGCCTGTTTTATAGATGAATTGCCATGATATCCTGATTATCAACAAAAATATATTCTTGTCATGTATAGCCCCACTTAGAAGGCAAGTTGTGAAGGGAAATTCTCCCACTGGGTAAAGCAAAAAGCAATACAATTGGCTGTTCCTGTTTTTTTTTTTTTACAGGAAAAGTGGCCTGGAATACCAGTATGTATTTCAGGAAAATAGAAATATTTTGGCTAGTTGGTCTTGGGAAAGAAAAGCATTAGAATTTGAAATAACTAAGTCTAGAGAAGTGTGGATTGATTTATGGTGTGTACAAAAAGCATGTAGACATTTTTCTCTGTCTCATGTTAATGCCTATTATTAATATTATTAATGCCATGAGCCTTTCCCTCATGGACAAACTAGACATGGTTGGAGGAATGGATATTACACATGAGGACAATAGCATGACTGAATACCTAATCTTATATCAGCAAAAACCTGTCCTGAGCCCCAGTACAGCCCCTTTCCATTAGTTAATTAACCATCCCCGTGGAGACAAGTTGGTCACATCAAATCTCCTTCAATTTGGTAGGATCTATTCTGGAAATGGGTTTACCTTACATGTACCAATACCATCATCCAAGGACAATGACTGTCTATTGACAGGACGTTTCAAATTAAATTGCCCCAAACTAAGGGAACTATTTTATGAAAAAGGTGGTGAAAGAATAGGGTGATAACTTTGGGATTCACTGATCTTACCCCATCATCTAGAAGCAGAGAGTCTTATGAAATAAAGGAATAAACTGTTAAAAGCTCAACTATCTCCAATCTAGAGAATCATCTTACATATTGATTCTCTATAATGCATGAAAATCATGGCTAATAGGTAGTGTTATGTACTGAATAGCTAGAATGCATGGGTCTGGTACTAACAAGTAGAAGTAGAATTATCCCTTACCAACTTTTCTTCGAGTTCACACAAGCTGATTCTTACTAAATGAAATTCTGAAGTGTATACTTCAGACAGAAGGAATATGATTCTAGGCTGAATTTCTGTGATTCAAGAAGAAATGTAGAGGGCCGGCCCCGTGGCTTAGTGGTTAAGTGTGCGCACTCCGCTGCTGGCGGCCCGGGTTCGGATCCCGGGCACTCACCCACGCACCGCTTCTCCGGCCATGCTGAGGCCGTGTCCCACATACAGCAACTAGAAGGATGTGCAGCTATGACATGCAACTATCTACTGGGGCTTTGGGGGTGAAAAAATAAATGAATAAAATCTTTAAAAAAAAAAAAAAAGTAGAGCAAAGAAGTGGTAAATATGTGTAGGTAAACCTGAAAGAACTTAAATACACAATATGTCAAGATATTAACATTTTGTGGTGTTATAAAATTAGAATAAAATATTTAACATATATTAGTGTGAAGCTAAAGTATTCTAATATTATTTCATTATCTTAAAGGAAATTAAATCTCTTGGTTAATTTTGAACCTTGGTAATTTAAGTGTATGTTTAATTTTGAGAGTTAATACCAGAGGAAAAAACAAGGTGTATAATTTTCAGAGGTAGACAAAAACAAAAACATAAAAAATAAAAACTCAGTCAATCCAGAAGAAGGCAATAAAGGGAAAAAAAAGAGAGAAAGAGAAATGAATAATTTTGCAGAGGAGAAACCTGGGAGACACCTTGCATATAAAGTTGACAAAGTCAAATTCACCAATAAGGGGACAAATTGAAACTGTTATACCACCTGATTGGATACAATGATAACACATTGTCATTTCTGGAATACATCTGCCAAAAAATGTACGACACAATATTTAATGAATCATGAAAAAACCCCCAAAAATTGAGGGGCAGTATCCGTAATAATTGAATTGGAATCTTCAGCTGCAGCATGTAAAGGAAAGACTAAGGAACTGTTTTAGATTGAAGGAGACGAAGAGACATGCCACAAATGGTTGTAAACTGGATGCATTTGCTACAATGGGCATTATTGGGACAATGTGTGAAACTTGAATGGGAACTGTAGATTATATGACTTTAAGGCATCACTGCAATTTTATTGGCTTTGATAGTTATATTGTGGTTATATAGGAGAAAATCTGTGTAGGAATTAAAAAGTAAATTATTCAGATGTAAAGGGCACCATGTTAGCAACTGACATACACTCATATGATTCAGAAAAAAAAAATACTGCTCCTGCAAATGATAAAATAGCCTGCATGTTTGTATTTTAAAAAGTGGTTAGAAAAACAACCTAACATGGTACATTGTAGAGAATGTACAATGAGGGGAAAAATAAAGATTAAAGCAGAAATTAACAGAGTAGAACATAAGCGTTTAATAGAGACTCAACAGAGCCAGAAATCATTTTTCAAACAAATTGTTTGAGAAATCTCTGACTATACATAGAAATAAGTAAACAAGAAAGAAGGAAAAAGACACTAAATATCAGAACTAAAAAAGGTACTTCAAAATAAGTGCTGCAAATATTAGCAAGATTATACAGGGACATTATGGAAAGTTTTACACCAACATTGAAATTTTAGATTAAATGGATATTTTCTTACACTCAAGAATAAAGAGAAAACCAGAATAATTCTGCAGCCATTAAAGATAATAAATTAACTTTTAAGAAAATCCCTCCCTAAAGACAAGAGACAGCAGACACACACACACAAACATAGACACAAACACAGACACAAATACACTTCAGGCGTGGTTGATTTCAACAGAAATTACATTAAAATTTCAATATAGAAATAATTTCAACCTTACGCAAAATTTAGCTGAGTATAGAAAAGGAAGCAGTGTTTCTCAGTTTATGTTAGGAGGCTGCAAAACCTGGATAACCAAAATCTGAAATGGACATTAAGAAAAAGGATAATTATAGGCCAATATCATAATCTGCACAGAACTTTAAGGAAATTGCATTACGGTATTATATAAAATGTATAATACATCATGAGCATTTGGGTTTATCCCAGCAATATGGGCTATTTGACATTAGAAAATAAATCAATATAACTTAACACATTCATAAAAAAGAATATATTTGATAATTTATATTGCTTCAGAAAAATTCTCATGTAACAATATTTATTTGTGATTAAATACCTTATTAAGTGAGGAAGGGAGTACTTTTAAATCTAATATAGGTAATCTGTAAATTCCTATAGCAAACAGTATGCTCAAAGTTAAAAATCTGAATTCTCTCCTTGTTTTGAAATAAATAGTTAGGGATGCCTACAGTGTCTATTGATATTCAATATTGTAATTGAGGTAATATCTAGAGCTATACATGTACTGAAAAAGAATTTTATAATATCAATTTATTTGATATCACTCTGTACATAGAAAATTTTAAAAACTTGTTAAATAATGTATTAGAGAGTTTGGCAAGGTTTCTGGATATCCAATCAATATACAAAATTAATTGTAGTTCTATATACCATCAACTGACGGGAAAAATTTACAATAAAATAAAAAATACCAATTGCCTTGGAAAATATCTAACAAAGACATACAAGATCTATTTGAGGAAAATTATAAAATTTTATTGATAGTCATTAAAAAAACCTTGATAAATGGATATATGCAATGCATTAGAAATTTCATTTTCAAAGCATGTCCTCAAAAATTGTCTTATTAAATCAATTTAAGTATACAATGTGTATATTTGCAATCCAAAAGTTTTTTACATTGTTATTTTATAAATCTTATCAAGTTGATTTGGAAATGCTTGGGGCCAAGAGCAGCCGAATATCGTACTAATAGTACAAGGTCTTGACTGTATTTAAAAGTTTTAAAAACTGGTATATTGTAGTTATAACAAAGTTGTATAAATAGAGTAATGGAATGGAATGAAGAACCTGAATATAGACACAAGTGTTTATGAACTATTGACCCATGATTAGGTGGCACTGCAGAGACAGGAAAATAGATGGTCGTTTCAATAAAAAGCTACTTGTAAGCTGGTTGATTCAACACCTATATGTTTAAGGCAAAATTGAAATGTCTTTTAGAAAATAATTAAAGGGAATATTTTCAAACTTTGGGACATGGAAGAGTTTCCTAAACAAGACAGAAAAGCTGTAACCAGAATTTCATTAAGAAAGAAAAGACAGCAGCATAGTTTTTAAGCTCCCTAAATACCCAATAAAAAATAACATACATGCAAAATGGAAGAGTAGGAAGATCCAAGGTTTGGTCCCTCCACCTAAGCAACCATTGAACTGAAAAGAATGATTGGAGTCAACTGTTTTGGAATATATGATTCTGGTTGGTCACTTACAACAACAAGGGGTGTACTTAATGAAGGGAGAGAAGCTGTTTTTGGTAAGAAAGCAATATCCACAAACCGGCTACCATCCCCTATTCCTCAGCCCCACTGTGGCTTTGGGGATAGTGGTCTGCGTTTTATGGGTGTGTCTGGCTCTGGGGCAGGCATAGGAGACGTTATACTCCCAGAATTAGAGGTTGTACATTTGGGTTGGTCTGGCGGTTCCCTGAAGGACTGGCACAGAAGCTTCCCTTGGCTTTAGCTCTCTCAGCTGTAGTGATTTCCCCTGGTGGCATCTATGAGGACGTTTAAAGAGGCAGAACCCTTCTTCCACACCTTCTTCTGGAATACACATTTGAGGAAACCTTCGTCAGGTCACTGTCTGAAGGTAGAGAAAATAGGCCAAAAACTTCAGTGACCACACACAAGAAGGAGTATACACTTCGCAAAAATAGTTTTGGGAAATCACAAATGGACATTTCGAGACCTACACAACCAAAATCAACAATCCCTGAGGATTGGGAGGATCAGATTTCCAAAATTATCACGTTATAACTCGCAGAATATCTAGCTTTTTACAAAAAATTACAAAGCATTCCAAGAAGCTGGAAAATATGACCCATTGAAAAGGTAAAAATAAACTTGGACACAAATCATTCCTAGGGAAGCCCAGACATTGGAATTACTGAATCCAACAACATAGTAGAAGGATTATATTCCATCACCAAGTGGGATTTATTGCAGGAAATCAAGTCTGCTTCAATACTAAAATGAATCAATATAATATACTATATTAATAGAATAAAGGGGGAAAAAAACATGATCATCTCAGTAGAGGCAGAAAAAGCTTTTGACATAACACCCTGTCATGATAAAATACTCAACAAAATAAGAACAGAAGGGAACTAGTTTAATCTAGTAAAGATCATCTATAAATAATCCATGGCTAAAAACAAATTTAGCGGTGAAATAGCGAAAGATTGAAAGCTTGAAAACTTTCTTCCTAAGATCGGGAAAAAGACAAAGATGTCTGCTCTTACCACTACTTTTCAGCATTGTACTAGAGATTCTAGTCAGGGAAATTAGGCAAGAAAATAAAACAAAAGGCACCCAGATTGAAAAGAAAGTAGTAAACTGTCTATTTGCACTTGATTTGATCTTGTGTACAGAACATCTTAAAGAAACACAAGGAATTATTAGAGCTAATGAACAAGTTCAGCAAAATTGCGGTATATAAGACCTATATACAAAAATCTGTTATATTTTTATACACTAAAAATGAAAAGTCTGAAAACGAAATTAGAACATCAGTTCCATTTAAAAGAGCATCAAAAATAAAGTACTTAGAAATGAATTTGAAAAAATAAATCAATGCTTAGACACTGAAAACTACAAAAACGTTGAAAGAAATTAAAGATCTAAATAAATGGAAATGTATTCCGTGTTTATGGAATGGAAGGCTTGTTATTGCTAAGATGTCAATACTCCCCAAATTGATCTATATTTCAACTTTTTAAACGGCCTTTTTTGCAGAAATAGACAAACTGATCCTAAAACTCATATGGAAATGTAAGAGACCAGAGATAGCAAAATCAAAATTGAAAAAGAACATAGTTAGATTACTCACACTTCCCAAATTCAAAATGGGCTACTGGCATATAGATTAAAGAAATAAATTGAGGGTGTGCAAATAAACCTATACATGCATGGCCAATTGATATTTGAAAAGAGCACTAAAACAATTTGAATGAAAAAATAACCTTTTCAACAAACAGTGCTTGACCAACTCAATATCCACATGCAAATAAATGAAGCTGGACTTCTACCTCAAATCATGTTCAAAATTAAGTCAAAATGGATCAAAGATCTAAATATAAGAGCTAAAACTTTAAAGCTTTTATAAGGAAACAAAGGTGTAAATCCTTGTGACCTTGAATCAAGCAATGGTTTTATAGATATGGCACCTGAAAATATATGCAACCTAGGGAAAAATATATCAATTGAACTTCATCATAATTAAAAACTTTTGAGCTTCTAAGAATGCAGTCAAGAAAGTGAAACTCACAGAGTGGGAGAAAATACTCACAAATCATATGCCTGATAATGATCTTGTCCAGAATATGTAAAATACAATTGTAAAATTGTAAACCTATAAAAATACAATTCAACAATACCTTAAATGCATATTGCTAAGTGAAAGAAGCCCACCTGGAATGGTTACATATTGTATGCTTCCAACTGTATGACATTCTGTAAAAGGCAAAGCTATGGAGACAGTAAACATATCAGTGGTTGCCAAGGGTTTGGGGGGTGGGAAGGAGGGATGAATAGGTGGAGCACAGGGGATGTTTAGGGCAGTGAAACTATTCTTGATGATACAGTAATGGTGAATACATGTCACTATACATTTGTCAAAACCCATAGAATGTACAACACAAACAGTGAATCCTAATGTAAACTATGGACTTTAGTTAATAATAATGTGTTGATATTGCATCAGTTGTAACAAATGTACCATATTACTGCAGGATGTTAATAGTAGCTGAATTTGTGGGGTTGAGAGTATATGTGGGAATTCTGTACTTTCCGATAAATTCTTTAAACCTAGACCTGCTCTGAGAAAATCTATCAATTAAAAAAAAGCCTGGTAAGATTTGTTTTCTAAATCAGCATTTTGTAGTGTTTTTGCATGTTTTGCATATTTTGATAGATTCATACCTAATTTTATAATTGTTTTTTGAGGCCATTGTAAATGGTATTCTTTTTCTTTTTTTTCCCTTCTTCAAAGTTTAGTTTTTCATTACTGGTATATAGAAAAGCAATTGACTTTTCTGTATTGGTTTTGCATCCTGTGACATGGCTACATTCACTTATTGGTTCTAGGAGGTTTTGGTTGTTAATGTTGATTCTTGGAGTTTTCTGCTTAGACAGTACTGTCTTCTGTGAATAAAGTCACTTTTATTTCTTTCTTTCCACTATGCATATATTTCATTTCTCTACTTGTATGATTGCTTTAGTTAGCAATTCCAGTATAATGTTGAATAAGCGTGGTGAGAGAGGATATCCTTGCCTTGTTCTTCAACTTAGGGATAAAACATTCATTTTATCACAATTAAATATGAGATCAACGATAGGTTTTTTCATAGGTGTTATTTATCAATTTATGGAAGTTCTGCCCTATTTGTACATTGCTGAGAGTTTGGGGTCATGAATAGGTGATGGATTTTTTCAAATATTCTTTCTGCTTCAATTGATATGATTATATGTTTTTTTGGTCTATGATCTGTTGATATGCTGTATTATATTGATTGATTTTTAAATGATGAAATACCCTAGCAAACCCAAAATAAATCATATTTGCCATTGTGTATAATTATTTTTTTAAATTGTGGGTTTTGTTTTGCTAATACCTAGTTGAGGATATTTTTATCTGTATTCATGAGAGATATTGGCCTGTTCTTTTGCTTTCTTCTACTGTTTTATCTGGTTTTAATTGTAGGATAGTGCTGGCCTCATCGAATGAATTGGAAAGTCTTCCCTGTTCCTATTTTGTAGAAGAGAATGTGGAAAACTGGTATAATTTCTTCCTTAAACGATTGGTAGAATTCACTGGTAAAATCATCTGGGCCTGATGATTTCTCTTTTGGAAAATTATTTATTATTGATTCAATTTATTTAATATATATAGACCTATTCAGATTATCTGTTTCTCCTTGTGTGAGTTTTGGTAGTTTGTCTCTGTCAAGTAATTGGTCCATTTCATCTAAATTACCAAATTTGTGGGCTTAGAGTTGTTTGTAATATTCCTTTAGTATAATCTTAATGTCCACAGAATCAGTAGTGATGACCTGTGCCTTTCATTTCCTATATTGGTAATTTTTCTCTTTTTTCCATTTTTTCTTGTTTAGCTTGGCTGGGGGCTTTATCAATTTTCTCTTTTTGAAAGCTAGCTTTTGTTTTTGTTGATTTTCTCCTTTAATTTACTATTTCATGAATTACTGCTCTCCGTTTTATTATTTCTCTTTTTTTGCTAGCTTTAGGCTTAATTGTTCTTATTTATGTAGTGTTCATTTGTGGAAGCTTAATATTTTTATATTATATACATAAATATATATATAAATATATACATTTAATGCTATAAATTTTCATCTAAGCACTGCTTTCCTTTCATATCATAAATATGTTATGTTTTAAATTTTCATTTACTTCAAAATATTTTTAAATTTCTTTTGGCACTTATTTTTTGATCCATGTGTTATTTAAAAGTGTTTTGTTTAATCTCCAAATATGGGAGGATTTTCTAGCTATCTTTCTGTTATTGATTTTTTTGTTTAATTCCATTGTAGAATGAGAACAAATTTTATATGGTTTCTGTTCTTTTAAATTTGTGGCACAGTGTATGGTCTATCTTGGTGAATGTTCCGTGTAAGCTTGAAAAATGTGTAGTATTCTGTTGTTGGATAAAGCATTCTATATATGTTAAGTAGATCCAGTTTATTGATGGTGCTGTTTAGTTCAACTATATCAGTACTTATTTTCTTTATGCTGGGTCTATTTTATTGGAAGAGAAGTGTCAAATTATCCAGCTACAATAGTGGATTTGTCTGTCCTTCCTTGCAGTTCTAATAGATTTTTCCTCATGTATTTATTTAGACACTCTAGTTAGGTGCATAAACATTTAGAATGTTTATGTCTTCTTGAATAAATAAGCCCTTTATTATTATTTAGTTCCCTTCATATATATAACATTTCTTTAATATTCTTAAATTTCTATTGTATATCTTAAAGTTTACTGATTATTTGTTCAGCAAAAATAAAAGTACAAATCATGTTATTTAGAAGTTCAAGAATAGTTTAAAATATTCTTCTTATGTATTACTGTGTAACAAAGTACTCCAAACTCAATGACATAAAACAACTGGTTTATTCTCATAAATTCTGTGTCAGTAATCCAGACAGAGCATGAAAGGATGATATTTTTCTGCTCTACTATGCCTGAGGCTTCAGTTGCAAAGCTTTGAAGGGCTGTGGGTGAATTGATTGGTTGGATCTGTAATCGTCTAGAGGATTATTCACTCACATTTTTGGTGTCTGGGCTAGGATGAGTCTAAGATACGTTGACCAACTATCCCAGTTTGCCTGGAACTGAGGAGGTTCCCAAGGTGCAGGATCTTCAGTGTCAAAACGGGAACCATCCTGGGCATACAGTTGATCATCAGACTCTCTTGTTCATACCGTGGTTTTTTTCCTAGAACTGGATATTTTGCCTTGGTGAATGAAAACGGCAAGGTCTTGATGTATAAGTTGCACCATTACTGAGACTTCTAAAGAGATTATTTGAAATCCAGTTGAGCCACAAGAGAAGCCTGTCCTGATGTATTGTCTCAGAAACTTTCCTGAATATGTGGTAATATATGGATAATGATTTATTGAGACAGCTGTGCTTATTTACGTTAACATAAATGTCTTAATAAACACACAGCAACTTTCGTTTGAACATAAACTTTTTTTTTTAACCTCTGAAGTAAGGATTATTTTTAGTCTTACTTTTACCAGTGGAGCAATCATAGCCAGGATTTGGTAGAGCTGGGGTTCAAACCTAGGCCTCTTAGTCCAGAGTCTGTGCTCTCAACTACTATGCCATGTGCAATGTGGTCCCTTTGTGTTTTGTTTTGTTTGCCTTTGTTTTCAAAGAGTATTCCAGCAAAAACATAGAGGATGGGTGGGCAAGCAGATTGAGACAGAGAGGCCAGCTGGGAAATGGTTGCCCCCATGCAAGTGATGGTTAACAAGGACATGACATAGGACTGTATTACTGGAATTGGAGAAAAGAGGACAGATTTTAGAGGAAAGTTGGGAGAGGGCTACCTGAAGTAACCATGGACTAGCTGAGAGAGAAACGTGAAAGTTACTCTGAGGAGTTGGGTGGGAGCACGGGGGAGGCTACTGGGGGAAAAGATGGAGAGAAATGGAAGGATGAGGAGAAGGAGAAGGGAAGGTCCTTGAACCTAAATAGCTCAGCATTTGTATTAAGTTTTTTTGATATCTATTCAGAATCATAATCATAGCCCATGAAAGGAAAGTGCATCCCTTCACAGGTGGGCGAGGGCCCAGAGTGTGCAATGGTGAACCAAACCTGAGCTCAGCTGTGACACTTGATTGAGGCACCTCACATGCCCTCTTCATCTGCCTTAGGCTTCTCAAAACATGGTGCTGCATTATGAGAGGAGATGTCTTAGGAGGGAGTATTTGGAGACAAATGTTTAAAAAGACCAAGGCAGAAGCTACAAGACTTCTTACGTAAAGCCTGGGAAGTCACATAGCATTGCTTGGTTACAAATGAATTACAAAGGTTAGCCCACATTTAGCAAGAGGGGAATTAGATTTCACCTTTTGATAGTGGAGTGGCAGAGTCACGTTGTAGAAGAGCATCTAGGAGAAGGAATAATGTCGTAATTTTTGAAAAAGAAAATCTGCTACAAATAAATGATATTGCTCTGTGATACATATATAGGTGGTACGATTATAACGAAAGCAATTATCATCTTAAAATTCAGGCTAGCAGTTATTAATAGGGGAATGGGGGCAGGTTGTGACACTCAGGGGTTGCTCAGTGGCATTTATGGAATTCTGGCAATGTTTGGTTTTTTGGGCTGAGTGGTTGTTAGATAGTCATTAGATTTTAAATTTTGTTAAAATATATGTTTAATTTAAATGTTCTTTTACGGGTGTATGTTATTATACAAAATAAAAAAGATTATTAAAATTAGAAATGGACAACTCTATTCTGGACTTTATTCTTTATTGCTGAGAACTTTTGCTTTAAGAGCACCAAGTGAGAACTTATTTATCAGAGAATTTTCAACTTCAGTTATTTCATTTTCTGTATCTGAAGTTTGGAGATTAGAGCCTCTGGAGCTGGCTAATTTTATTGAAATCAACAACAACAAAACCACTGCATTTGAGTGACAGTTGTCTCTAAGAGAAATGAAAAGAAGAATAAACCTAGTGATGCCACAGACACATTTTGTGGAAATGTTGAAAGCTTTATGAACAGTGTGAACTTTAGAATGAGGCAACAGAATAAGCAAACACATTAGTAAAGTTTAGCCCGAAGATACATCATTAAGAAATCTATTTTTGTTAAAAGAAAATTATATTTATGGGCAGAACTTTCTATATTTTTATAGGAAAAGAATCAGTGATGAAGATGCTTAGCAAACAAGACTAGCTCTGAGCATTAAATCAAGGAAACCATATGTATTAATTTCCTATGGCTGCTGTAAGAAACTCCCACAAACTGAGTGGTGTAAAGCAGCGGAAACTTATTCTTTCATGTGTCCGAAGACTAGAACTCCAAAATCAAGTTAGCAGGTCCGTACTCTCTCTTAGCTTCTAGCAGTTGCTGGCAATCTTTGGCATTCCTTGACTTGTGACTACATAACTGCAATCTCTGCCTCCATCATCACGTGGTCTCTAAGCTGTATTTGTCTGTGTCTTCTCCTGTTCTTATATTGGCATTCGCTTTTGTGCGTATACCTGTCTGTATCTCTCTCCTGTTCTTATGATGACATCCGTCATATTGGAGTAAGGGCACACCCTACTCCAGGATAACCTCATCTTAATTATATCTACAAAGACACAGTTTCCACATAAGGTCACATTCACAGATACCAGAGGTTAGGCCTTCAACATATATTTTGAAGAGATGCAATTCAACACACAACCCCCTCTATTAAAAGGTGGGGTTGATTTCATAGCATTGATTTTAATTTTGGAAAATGAGTTTTCATGTTTAGGAATTTCTGCTAAGTTGCTAGCTATTCTTTCTTATTTGAACAAGCCATAATTACGATATTAAAATTGTCTAATATTCATACATACCAGAAACATATATACAGATCACTAATACAGAATTTAGATCTTGGTTTTACCTCTAATTGACTGTAAAACTCTTTGGAAACTCATTTCACCTCTGGTATCTTAATAGCCTCACAAAAAGGTGGCAGAGGGGTGGACGAAGTTTTTAATGCTGACTTCAAAAATCTTTCATGGCCAAATGAGAAAATAAACTGGAAAATGTAAATATGTGATACAGTTAAGAGTATTTGAGGTCAAAGGTAAAATTTCCAGTGTCCATTACAGTTTAAAGATATTTGTTATGTCTTACAAGATCCAAGCTAGAAACACAACCATGTAAGGGGACATGGCAGATGCCCTGCTGGTTCCTGTTCTTCCAATGATGCAGATACTCAGATTGCACTCTCAAGAAAACATGCAAGAGATAAATGGGGCCAAAATACCATAATTATCAACACTTTCTTCTTATATAGCTTGCCTTCTACACATCCAATGATTTCATTTTTCAATGTCTTAAAATTAGCTTTTATTTGAATATTTAAATTGCTAGGATTGTGATTTTCCTTCATTCTCATCTTTTTTTTTTAAATATGTATATATAATTTCAGGAGCTAACTAAATTCTTTCTTTGAAAATCCCCTAACCCTATCTACCAAATCTAACACTGTATCACATTAAATTTCTACATATATTGGTTAACTTCATGAAGGCAGGAATTTGGAATTGTTTATGCTCACTGTGATATCTCCAATAACAGTAGGACACACAGCCTGTAGTAGAAACTGAATATATATATTTAAAAAGATGAATACATTAATTGAAAAGCCTGTACAGGTGAAGCAGTATAACAGTGGTTCAGAGCTAAGGCTCAGAGCCAGACTAACTGCTCTCATGTTCTGGTTTAGTCCCTTATTAGCTGCTTACCAGCCACTTTTTACCATCAGCAAGTCAGTCAATTTCTCACAGCCTCTGTTTTCTTATCTATAAAATGAAAACATTGGTGGATACTGTTTCATTGTCACTTCCAGGATTAAATACACGTAAAGTGCATAGAACATTGCACTAAGCAAGTGCGTAATACAAATACATAATTCTTAATAGATGATACGTGGTAAATACTCGAAAATAACTATTACAATGCTGTTATATTTGTCATTTGTTGTTTTCGGTACATAGAACAGCATCCACTTTTACTTACCAAAATTAGATGTTATTGAAACCTGTGGCTGCTAATGAGATGTAAAAGCAGCTTCCTGGGAAGTTGGATATTTCTTCAGTGAAGACAGAAACACTTAAGTCAGTCTGCCTGCTTTTTGTTTCTTCTTTTTTTCTTTTTCTTGTTCTTTGCCTGTAGCTCAGACCATTAAAATCAAAGGTGATGGGAATTGAACACTGCGTTTCTCAGATTTTGGTCATGGAGAAAGTAGCGCTTTGTTCTCGCGTGGCTTGGCTGAGCACTTACCACTGTGACATGTAACTTAACATTTATGAATCTCAGTTTTCTTATTTGCAGGAAAAGAAAGAAAATATCTTGCCTTGCTAGGCAACTGTGCAAAATAAATTACATGCATATAAAAAGCGCCTGACACAGAACAGGCAGTTGTTAAATCCTAGTTTCCATCTTCATCCTTCCACTTTCTCCACTCAGTTCACTTTTTTTTGCTCTGGCAAATGCTACTAACTGCCTTGTCTCACACTTTTTATGTTCCTTAATAAAGTTCAATTTGTTTTGCCTGTAATTATTGGAAATCATTTATTCGACATAAAAACAGTATTCAGAATTTGTTTCCTTCAAGATACTTTTTAAAAAAATGAATCACCAGAGTGCTTGTTAAGAACTTTACTGTGAAAATGTCAGCTGTGAGGAAGACTGGAATAGTCATAACCACACAGTGAACAGTTTTTACCCTCTAGGTGGAAGTTTATGGAAGTTAAATCATTGCACAACAAGGCTTGACAGGCATGAACTAAGGACAAGGATAGTTTATTTGAATATTCAGCGGTACTAGATCATAGTAAATGTCTGATATAGTCTTCTTTACATTAAAGATGGCCTTCCCATTGGGATCCTAGTATTTACTGTGTGTTTAAGCTTCTCCTTAAAATTCTTATAGTTTAACTCCTTTTAAAAAAATGTCTCTTAAACAGAAGTCAGCTAGCTTTTTTCTATAAAAGGCCAGACAGTAAATGTTTCAGGTTCTGTGGGTGCTGTGGTCTCTGCTGCAAAACTACTCAGCTCTGCTTTTGAAGAGTAGAAGCAGCTGTAGACAGTATGTAAACCAGCGAGTGTTGTGTGTCCCAAAACATTTATTCACGGAAGAGTTGGGAGGCTGGATTCGGCCTGCCGGCCGTAGTTCGCCAACCTCTAATCTTAAATGTATTTTGAAAAGAACAGAGTGAGTTTTAAGCAAGGGAATCTCTTTATAGCATATTGGAAAGATCATGTGTTAGGAATCAGAAGTCTTATGTTCCATCAACTGTCATTTATTCGTTAATTTTCTTTAGACTAATTATTTAATATCAGAACTACTTGATATGCTATCATATGGTGAAAAACATGTAATACAGATAATGGTTCTTCTTGGTAGTGAACATCTTCTACAAAAAGAGATATTGACTGCCTAAATCTCTTCAGTTCTCACTTCTTGTGCTTCACAGGGCACTGAACAGGTTCAGAGAGTGAAGGGAGTTATTTATGACTCAGGTCCAGCCAATGAGAGTTGCTAATCTCCCAGCCTCGGTGAGTACTGCAGGAATGGTGACATCGCCCAACTACGTTAATCAGTCATCCCTGGGATGTTCTTGCGGTTGTCCTTAAGTTTAAGGAATGCGATAGGATTGCATTTTGTGAGAGTAACAAAAGAATACAGTTCTTGGAAGCCCTCCCATCTATGTAAGAAGCCAAAAGAGAGGAACGAAAAACCAGAGAAATAAGCAGTGCCCTGGTATTAACATTTGTATCCTGGATCCAGTTATGTCCTAAGCTAGTTTTTCCTTTTATTTATTTATTTATTTTTGGCTTCTTAAATAAGAGTTTGTTTCTACATTTGAAATTTTAAAAAGATATTTAGTAATAAGCCTTTATATTATTCTTTTTGCTAAGATCTTCTCTAAAAGCAGAGATAAGCATAACATGTTAGTATATTAGTGGTGGAGTCATAAAATTTGTGTCCAGAAAGCTCGGGCTCAGTTCCTAGTCACCCACTCCCAATTGTGTGAACTTGGACAAGTTATTTAACCTCCTTTTTTTTTTTTGTCTCTTCATATCTGCAGTGTGGATGATGACATGTGTTGTTGTAAGGATAAATTGAGTTAATAGCCATGAAAACCTTAAAATAGTAGCTGACAGAGAAAGCACCCCAAAAAATCTTGTCCATAATTATTACTCATTTATACTTTATGGAGAAAGTCTTTCTCAAAACCCTTGTACTAAAAAGATTGTTATAAGTAGGCTAAGAGTAGATCTGCAGGTGTTAGACATCAGAGTATGGGACTAGAAAAGTCTGCAAGTGAAGATTGGATCACAGAGAAAACAAGCAAACACAGGGAGTAGTGAAGACCTTTTTTTCTAGTCATGATGTTGCCTGTACTTTGTAAACTGAAAAGCATACTGCTTTAGCATCAACCTATTCTAGCTCTGCTGCATACTTTTACGCATACCACCATAGTTTTATGTATGGTGCTGTGTGTCACCATACATAAAAGTGAACATTTCAAATATATATACAGATATGTTTAAATGGAGAAGAAAATTCCACACAAAACCATAATGAAACCAACCAACCAACCAAAGATCTACAAAGTGAAATACAAATATTTAAAAAATACAAATATGTATTTTATGTAAAAATAATTTATTTAAACAATTGCTTTATAATATTAATTTTAAATACCTGTTGCATGACTGAATTCAAACTCCATGTTTCAGATAAGTGCATTTTACAGTCAGGACCCTAAGGAAGGGCTCTAGCCTGTGTGGGGCATTGCTACCCAAAGTTTCATTCAGAAACAAGTACTAGACTGCAAATTCAGATTTAGAGTAAATAATTATATATATTTATAGCAGTTTGACAGAAAAGCTTATGTATGATGAATCTAATAATAAAAATGTAGAATTGTATTTTGTGTGATTTTTGTTTTTTGTCTTTCATTTCATTTTTGTAATAATTTAATTTTGTTGCATTCGACAAAAGTATTAATCCATGTCCAACTGGGGGAACAGGTCTTTTACCACCAACGGTTTAAGAAGCTCTACTGTAGGGCATGAGATGGTGCTGATATGAGCATAGGAAGGTCCAAGGCAGAATTGGTGTATGTCTGCCATAGGTTGGGGTGGTTCCCAAGGGGCAATCATTAAGCCCATGTCAATATTCGGAAGTCATCAGTAGCTCTATTCATCCACTGCATGTTATAAGCCAATGGACTAGAAATGCTGGTGAGTATCAGCTCCAGGGAACGAGATTGCCAGCAAGCAAATTCAGAAAGCTGAGGTCCTCAGAAGGCAGCAAAGCCCTCTCCACAAAAACCTATCAGGAGTAAGAGGAGAAATCTGTAGGAACAAAAGTATAAGTAGTTCTGATGCGATAGCAGGATTAAATTAAAATATGAAGTGTACCTAAGCCTTCAGGTCAGGCATTCTTCTCTGGTAACGTTCAAAATTTCTGTGGGGAGAATTTCCGTAACTTTTGCAGAGATCTGATACTTGACTAAAAAATTTAATAACCACTATCATGAGCAGTGTGTGTCAGTGGCTTCAGTGTTGACGATCCCAGGAAACGTAGGCAGGTTGACAGGAAACAGAGTCCACTGATTATCCAGTCAATTTAATGCATGCATATCAACAACATGGCATAAGTCTGATCCATCTCCTATTCCCCAAACACAGTTTCTTGACATGATCTGTTCAGAGGAGCTGGAAATGATCCAGGCTAGGGTGCAGAACCTCTCATTTCGCATGCACTTTGGGGTAGTTTTATTCACATCTGAGGACAAATAAGCGTAAATGATATTAACTTTCAAGCAAAATTATAAGGTTACAAGGAAGGTTTTGCATGTAAACCAAACTGTCATTCCTCTAACTTTACAAATGGACGGAATTTTAAAGTTCCAACATACAAGAAATAATTTCCGTATACACAAAACATTCAAATTCCACGAAGTTATGTATCAGACACCTTTTGTGAAGTGACTAAAACAAGAAAATTGCTTTGGATTATACATAATTTCAAAGTTTAAAGATAATAGGCAAAGCTTTACTACTATAATATTATACTAGCCCAGGTGAAGGGGTGGAAGTGACGGAACCCTGCTGCATGTGCATAGTTCCCTCAGTCAGGAGTAAGCCCTCCCTGCTTCCACCAACACGCTTGGACTGGATTCTCTTCTCTGCCTACTTCTCTATTTTCCTCTATATCTGTAACTTCGTATCTTTTCCTCCCTCCTTCTTTCCTTTTTATCCCTGACACAACTTGTCTCCCTCCACACTTCATCTTTCTCCTTTAAATGACTATATTATAGAACTTAAAATTCTCTTTTCCTTTCTATTGCTCTATCAAATAATTGATTCCAACTTCTTAACATTTTAATTCTGGAAACTTAAATTCCTTTAAACTTATTTTTAAAAATTCTTAATTGCAATACCGATGATCCTCCTCCTCATGTGTTCTTAGTTGTTGAATGAAGCCAAATCTTTCCTATCACTTTCAACTTCCCTTTCACTTCATTTCCCTTCAATAAACCAAATATGACACAAAATTGAATAATGTCATTTGGTGGATTGAGCCACCAAATTAATTAGCTCAGAGGAAATCTCTAAGGAAGAGCAATTTTATGAACATCAATAAAACAAGCCATATTAAATAGAAGAATTACTTGCTGACACTCAGAGGCTTATTTGAATGAACTCCGGTCTTTAAAAGTGCATATCTCTGTCAGTCTACTTTGTTGCTCCAATTTGAAACATCATTTTTTAAGGTGTAAATAGGGAAACAATTTGCAGTGTACCATATAGCTACATGGTATTGCCCTTCCTGTGTAATTGACACACTTCTTGGATTGTGTTACTCTGTGTTAGACTTGTGTAGATTAATTCTATATGAGATCAGAATGAAGGCAATATTCATAAAAAACTTACTAATATATTTTAAGGCAATTTAAAAAAATCATTTTGCTTCCTTCTATTCCTCCATTTGCCTTACTAAAATGAATCATATTTCTAAAAATTGGGGCTATTTTCCTAGTATTTTAGGTACTGTTCATCTTAAGAAATATCAGACATTGTATAAACAAAACTAGTGGTTGTAAATGATTTTATGGTTCATATTCAGGCAAATGTGGTCAATTTACATCTGGATAAGACACACAATATCTGACATTTTGAATAATATGAGGTTTTTCTGATCATTAAAATTCATGTTCTGACATGCCAAAGTGCAAGTCATGAGCTTAGAGCACACATGTGATTTCATTTTCAGGGGGTCCCAGGCCAGGCCTCCATTTCTTAACTGACTTAGTGTCTGGGCTAAGGTTTTGACGAAAAACAATGCAACTTATTTTATTTTTCCAATAGTGTTAAAAAGATAACATATTAACAGTATGTAATGCCTGATTTAGAGCTATAAGTGCTTCCCCTTATTTAATAGAAGTTGATTTATTTATATTTTCAATTATGTTCCCTGCACAAAGAACTATTGTGATGATTTATGTATTTTGTTTTAGACATGGCTCTCTGAGTGCAGAAACAGTGCTAGTATGTGGATCAAATGGCTCTGAGATACTCTTGACCAATAACTAATTACAAAGTCAAATTCTGCAAGATACATGTGAGTGGAATCTGCCATATTCTTACTTTTCACCGAACCTTAGTAATATATATAGTATTATACACAATTCATCGACTTCAAGTTTTATTAGAGTTTCTCCTTGTGTTTCCTGAGTCAGAGAATTTAACTAGAAAAAAACAATGTATTTCTATTTTCCTTTCATGTTGTTTTTAATTCAAACAGTTAATAATAGCTTCACTGTATTTACAGTGAAGGGTGTTCATAGGAAACCTTCAGGGCCAATTATAGCAAAACTAGGACTACAGAAAAGGCATATTGCCCTTTTCAATGCACTGTGAATGTCAGAGTCCTTGTGTTAGATTGTATTGATTCTCGTTTGAACATATGACTTATTTTGACCACTGGAATGTGAAAGAAGGATTGTTGTTTAGCCTAGACCCAGAGTGAGAGACACATGGATTAGATCTTAACTTGCTGCACAACCTGGAGAAGAGCCACCACATTAGACCTGCAGACTCTTACAAGAGTTATTGCAAGCCACTGAGATTTTGGGATTGCATTTTGTTGCAGCGTTATTACAGCAGAAATTGACTAATACAGCTCTCATTGGTGAGGGCACCTTACTTCCACACCACAACTGGCTCGACCTTCTGTGTTCTGTGAACAGAGCTTTCAACCATAGCATAATGGGAAAGTTTTCTTTGACAGAGCTACATGATAATAAATACAATTGGGCCTATATATTACTAATCCTTCGTGTATCTCTTTAATGTTGCTTATATTATGATGCTTGAACCCAGCCTGACATTGATAATAAGGGGATAGGAGTTAAAATGTCAGGTTTTCCGCCAATGTTTGTACTATTAGCAAATCATTTTGTTCAATATCTCTTTTGTTCCTATTTTCTTTGCTGAATAAGGTATTTAGGATAACTTAGCCCTAGAGTTATGGATCATTCCTTTCTTTGTTTTGGATACTATGCTAGGAATCTGAGAAAATAAAGAGGAATGACACTGTTTTGTTTCTCACAGATTAATTGTGGAGAAAGGGATGCAAGAACAGTTATAACTCAGAGACCTGAGTATTATATAAAAGAAATATGGAACCTTCTGTGGAAACCCATGAGGCAAAAGGCCCACTTAGCCAAAGCATAGGGAATTATATAACATATATAGTGTCATTTCTAGGGAAATCAAACTGTGGCATAGAAGGTGTGAACAAAACCTTGGTCACATGAAGATGTCTGACATTTGGGGGACCTTTATGCAATTGGCTGTTTCTAGAATTAGGGTATGATATGATAAGGAACTTGAAAGGGACAATATATGAGACTTCAAGGAAGACTGGAATCAATGTGTAAAGGGTTTTCTTTCTCTGATAAATGAGAAAATAGGGGACAAGGATTGAAGAGAGTTTTACGAAGCTGATTATTAATGATGTTTTGAAAGATGACCTAGAGTTGAAAGATAGTTGTTTCACAAAAATCTTCTGTGAAATAGTCGGGATAAGCTATGTCTTGGCACTTAAAGTGAAACATGACGTGGAGAATAGAGACAGGCAGAGCGTAAAGGTTTTTGGGTGATGGAGTCAGGAGTCCTTTGTGACTAGTGAGATGAAGTAGATGAAGAAAGAACTGAATGGTTGGAGAGAACCTTGAGGTTTCTCTCTGTTAGGAGGATGGACAAGGTGTTAGTTTTCTAGGGCTGCCATAACAACATACCACAGGCTGGCTGGCTTAAGTAATAGAAATTTCTGGGGGCTGGAAGTCCCAAATCAAAGTGCTGCCAGGATTGATTTCCTCTGAGGCCTCTCTTGTTGGCTTGCAGATGGCTGTTGTCTTGCTGTGCCTTCACAGGGTCTTCCCTCTGTGCAGGAATGCTGCTGATCTCTTTGTGTGTCCTAGTTTACTCATAAAGACTTAATCAGATTGGATTGGGGAACACCATAAGGGCCTCATTTTAACTTTATTATTTCTTTAAAGGCCCTATCTCCAAATATAGTCATATCTGGAGATACTGGGGGTTAGGGCTTCAACATATGAATTTGAGGGAAGTGGGACCCAATTTAGTCCATAATAGACAATGTTGTGGTAAAATAAGCCAGAGCACACAAAAAGAATTGCAGTCATTTTTTTTTAAGTATTATGATTCAGGACTCTTTAATTATACAAGTAAAGATTTCAAATGTGTCTGGTATGACTAACGTATAGTTCTGAAGATCAGAAGCATAGTAAGGACTGGTGGGAGTCATCAGCTACTGTGGCTTGAATCCATGAGAATAAAAGTTAATATTCCAATGAGGACAGAATCCTGGTGAACAACATAATGGGCAAAGGAAGAAAAAGTGGAATCATATAAACATGAGATATGGTTGGCAGTAAGCTCACTCTGTGGCATGGTTTAGCTATCACAAAGCTAACAGAGAAGCATTATTAGAAGGAAGAGGCTCATGCTCCACTTTGCACTGGCCATGTCACTTCCATTTTAACATGCGTAATTCTGGGTACCATAATTTAGGGGGAGCACAGAGAGGCGGGTGATTTATTTTAAGACTGGCATAAAGATCCAAAACATTAGTTTATTCACTTTTACTCAACCAATTTAGTTAATTTCATTAAACCAATATTTGTACCACACTATATGCGAAGCAGCTACTTATAATAACCCAGCTGTCTTACGAGTTTATAGTGTAATGATAGAAGAGTCGTTAATCAGAAAGTCCCATAACTAAATGTGATATTACATTGTGATAAAGGGTATGAATAAGAAATACATATTATGAGGGCCTATACTAGAGGGATTTATCTTAGGAAGATCAGAGAAGACTTACCCCCACAAAAGGTGGATCAAGCATGTATCTTTTATAAGGAATTGTGCAGGGAATTAGAAAAGTTTTACTTCTGGAAAAAATTATGGCAATATATATATTTTCTATCCTTAAATAATTGACAAACTTTCTTCTCAAAGAGTCTTTCTATTTGTTAATTATATTTCTAAAGAGTGGCATGATAACAAATACCTGGACATTATAGAGAAAGAAATTTCACCTCCATATGGTTGGAGTGAAGCCTTCTGAATCAGAAGAGCTGAATCCTGGGGTCAAAATTAGAGGAAAGGAACATAGAGAGGATCATATAAGAAGGGGAGAATTTTATTAATCCAGTGAAAGCTGCAGTGTCTTCCACTTTCTGAGGTCTCCCATTTGTTGTAAAGAGGGGAGGTCTTGAAGCTATTGGATGTAACAGCCCCGCTGGCTGTAAATGAAGAGGTAGCAGTATTGTTCAGGATGCGTAGGGGGTGGGGAACAATTCCGTTGTCTTGAATGGATGGATATGTTTCCTACAGGCACCAGGTAGAAGAAGGTGGAGAAAGAGCGAGGAGAACGTTCAGCAGGATTACTAAGTGAGTCAATGAAACTGAGATGAGAGAATAAATATTCTAAAACATTGTGATAGGCACTGATGTGTCACAGTTACCTGAAGCCTTCAGATAAGAGGAGAAATACATAAGTGATGCTGCCATCAAAGAGTTCCCAGTTTAGTGGGAGAAAATGCAGGATATAGTCAGAATAGGACATGTGCATGATGCTACACACAGGGAACACTTAGACTCTCTTTGGGTGAAAAAAGTCCTTGTAGAGATGGTACCTAAACTGATTCTTGAAGAACTACATAGGGTTATTCCTGTGTTATGAATCTTTATGTCCCCCCAATATTCACATGTTGGAAACCTAACCTCCGAAGTGGTACTGTTAGGAGGTAGGGCCTTTGGATGGTGATTAGGTCATGAGGATAGAACCCATATGGATGGAATTCGTGTCCTTATAAAAGAAGGCTGTCAGTCAGAGCTCTCTAGCCTTCTTCCACCCTGGGAGGACAGCAAAGAAATTGGCAGTCTGCAACTTAAACGAGGACCTTCACCAGAACCTGGCCATGCTGGCACCCTGATCTCAGACTTCCAGCCTCCAGAACTGTGAAATAAATTTCTGTTGTTTATAAACTACTCAGACTGTAGTATTTTCTTACAGCAGCCCGAATGGGCTAAGACAGTTATCCAGGCCAATGGGACTGGAAATGATTTTTCAGTCGGAGGAGACAACATAAGCGTAATCTTGCCATGTTTTACATTATGAAATGTGCTAGAAAGTAAAAGCAAATAGGTGTTTTTGGAAAGTTAAGTGGTTGGCAGGTAGTGCAGGCCCCCTCCAAAAAAAATTGAGATAAGAAAAAGAATAGAGACAGAGACTGTGACTTTACCAAGAATCTTGTCTGAGATAAATTGTGGAAACTCCTGGATCTTTATGACTTCTACAAGTTTGTTATTTGTGTTACCCTTGTAACCCACATCCAATAGCGTGAAGACTTAACAACAACAACAAAAAAGTTTGCATTCTTATGCTTAGGAACAGAAGACTGGGAAAACTGAGGAGACTGTTTCTCTCTGTATGGATAAATTACATGCTTAGTAGCAGTGTTATAATGCAAAAGAAAATAGACTGAATGTCTTGGGCTTGAAGAAAAGAAGAAAAGAGAATTTTTAAAAAGGCATGTGATCTATGCAAATTGACTTTTGGGGAAGGGGCTAGTTCTGATTAACCAACCAGGCATTGACTCTGTAAATGTCTCTTAAATGTTATCTCTCCAACTCCTATCTTCTCTCCTTTCTTTTATTCGTGGTTTCTCAATATGTTGTCAACCTAAAAGGACTTTCCTCATAGACAGTGAAAGGGGAGAGGTGCTGTCTGGGTGATCTGAGGAGTATCAGGAAAAACCTTGATGGCTAAAATACTTTCCTCACTGTTGCTTAAAAAAATCTGTGTTTTCTTCACTTGCAAAAAATGCCTATATGATACTGCACTTATGGGGCTGGGGTAGTTGAAAGAATGCAAAGGAAGAGATAGTACCATCAAAAGAGCCTGAGTGTAGCACAATGCTATAACATAGCAGTTATCTGTCTTGTCTGGGTTAAATAAAACATCAATCACCTCAGTGAAATATGTTTAAAATTACAGTTTATTTATGGACATGCACTGCCAATTGCAGTCACCAATATAAATATAATACATTTCAGTTAGAAGCAGACCACATATCAGAGAGCATCCTGAGAGCCTGATAAGCAAGGCCACTGTGGGGAGAAATATGTAAAGAAGTTTGTGGTGCATGAATGGAAGCAGCAAAATTTGTTTCTGGCAAAGGGAAGGAGGCACAATCCGGGAAGAGAAAATGAGAGAAAATAAATCATTCTATGCATGTGAAATCACTCTTTCTGTAATTTACTGTACTTTGCATTCAGAGACAAGGCTCCTGAGGAAGTAGGATCTGGGTGGATACTTGGGGATGAAAAATAGATGTTCATAAGTTGGTTTTGACGAATATACCAAATGGGCTGGGAAATACAAAACAAAGCAAAATTTAACCATAATAGTAAAGAATAAAGAATTGACTCTGTCCTTAAAATACTGTAGGAAACTAAAAGGAAAGTTGGTTAAAGGTTAAATAAGATAAGGTTGGGATTCTCTTTGTTGTCTTCCAACTCTCCAAAGGCTAAAGTGTTGTAACCATGGGCCCTCTAGGACAAGTTCAAGCTGACCCCATCTTATCAACAGAAGGTTTCTCAGGGGCAAGTCAAAAATTTGCAAGTCACATAGCCAGAGCACGCATAGAGGAGAAAATCTTGATCTGAAATGATCCCAGAACCAAAGATTCTTCCCCCCATGGAACCAAATGACTGGGACATGACCAGAACTTGAAAGTTAGACTCTTCATCGGAGGCAAGGGGTCTGTTGTCTAGGAAGATCTGGTGTTAAAGCCCCTTGCACACCTTACCATAAATGTTTAAAGCCCTCCAATCAAAACCTGCCCTGACAGCATTTTGACATACCAGCCTATTTTCCCTAACCTCTTAAATTTCACCCCAAATCCTGAATCAAGGAGAATAGATTTGAGAGTGTTGTCTCCTGTCTCCTTGCTGGTCAAGCTAGCAATACAGCTTTTTTCTTTTCTCAAAAGATGATGCCATAATAATTGGCTCTTTATGCGCATTGGGCAAGAGAACCCCAATTTTGTGCGGTAACGTTGTAACTGACAACTACACCCTCAGAATAAAGAGAGGCACTTCTTCAGCTCCTGAATTATTCTTGGTGCAGATTCTCCCAAAATACCTTGGGATCCCAGAAGTGGTTTTGTGGATTTTGCCACCAGGCAAGTTCAAAGTGAGCTGGAAGGGGGAAATTCCTTTGCGAGAAAATGTTTGAGAGAGACTGTGTACAGTTTTAAGTGTCTTGTCCAGGTGCTGTATCTGTCCACGAAGTTTGGGGATGAATGGAAGGAGGTAGGTGCACAAATTGGCCCAGTTGCCTGAAATGTTCCCAGTTTTAGGGCTGAGCATCCCACATCCTGGAAACCTCCTGAGTCCTGGAAACATTTAGTCAGTTGGTCATCCTAGAGGTAGAGATTAGCATCTTGCCCCCAGCTAGATTTAGCTGACAGAACACACAGTTAGTTAGTCAGAGCACACAGACAGACCCTGGTACCATTAGCTGTTAAGTAAAGGAACACGGGATGAAGGCGGCAGTGCTTAGTGAATTGGAAAAAGCATAAAGTTTTCCGAAGGAGCCAAGGTTCATGTGATAGACACTGCTTATTCCTTGTGGATCTAGAGAACTTTGTAGAAAATAGGAGCTGGGTAAAATGTCACGACTGCCATCACCCCTCCCGGTCAAGGACTACCTAACAGGTAATAGGACCCTGTTGAGAAGTTCTGCAGTGGATAACTCAGTAGGGGAGGAGATGGTTACTATGCTCCTGTCGAATTCCTGACTTCAGGAGCTATGGAGTCCATGTCCAGGTGAGGCTCCAAGACCACCAGCTGCACCACAGAAACCCATACACCCTCAATGCTGTGCAGACTGAGGGAATTAGCAGTTGGCCAAGGCATAGTCAGGTGGTTTCCAGCAAAACAAGAAACTAGATTGGATGTGGGCACCAAAAACTTGTTCTGGCAGAGAGCTAGGAAGGAAGCAGCCATAAAACATCCCATTTCCTCCAGTATGCTCTCAACCAGGACTTAAGCAGATAAAACCCTCTCATTTCTGGCAGTGGATATAGGAGAAACTTGTAAAGGAAGGAATGGAATTGAAAGAAGATGAGGTTGAGTGGGTGTTGGAACCTTGAGGTTTAGAAGCAAACCCTGATGGAGATGTGTAAATGACAGTAGCTGAAATTGCAGTCTTGGAACTAAATTAATTTACTTTGATTGGGTTTACTCCAAGGAGTTAACTGATGATGTCAAAATAAGGCTGATTTGCAGGATAGAATAGGAAAGATTTGGGAATAGCAAATATTTGTGGTTCAGTATTATCCCAGGGTTATCTTTCTAGAAGAGATTCATTTGATTTTTCTTTTCCACTAAAAATTAACTCATACTTAAATAATGCACAATCTGCGTGACCTCCTAGAGAGAAGATTCTTACCTGGTTAAGCAAAACCTGATTAGATCTTGTGATTACCTCTCACCACAGGACTCATTCTACAAAGCCCTTCTTGTGGCATACTAATAGGACAAGAATGTTAACAGTTACTCAAAAGCAATCCCCTTCATTCAGCTATCTGTGTCTTCCTGGAATGACAGAAGTACTGTGGAGTCTTTGTGTTGTATAGCCAGAGGCAAATAGGGAATCAAAGGCAGGCAGGAGTGTTTCTTATTAAAACAGAATATACTTGTCTGAGTAAACCATACTCAGAGATGTCCATGTCATGTATTTCATAAAAAATGGCTTCTGAAGTAGCTGAATTAATTGTATATAAAAACTAAGGTAGATAGAGAATAGGGGAGATTGAATGCTTGAAAATACAATTTAAATACTAAACAAGGAAGATATAATGCAAGATGGTACAGGGGAGATGTTGGGGAAGGAATCTAATATTGGACATTAGAAAGGAAAGGATGACTGAAACATGAAGCAGTACAGTTTATTGGAAAGGCTTATTTAACTTGGTAAACTGGATGTGAAAAATGCTATTGTCTTGCTCCAAGAATTGCCCCAGTTCAAAAGATAAGATGGTATTTTCTTCTTTTTCCATTATTGTTTCTTATTTCCCTCTATGGTTCTATGACATGGCAGTGCATTTACTAAGAACCAATAATGGCAAGTGGAATCCTTTTATTTATCCTTAGGATGACCCATCATAGGCAAGTAGAAAAAGTATCACATTCGGAGTTTGAAAATTCTGGGCTCCAGCCGTGACCATATTTTCAATTTTTATTGCCATAGAGAATTTGTATAAGACTTTAGAATTTCAGTTTCCTCACCAATAGAATGGTAGAAAAAATATGTCTATGTTAGGGTTATAAGAAAGATAAAATGCAATGGCATATATGAAAGCACTTTAAAAATTGCTAAGAACATTCTAAATTTAAAGCACAAATGTTAGTAATTCTATTTTCTTTTTCACAAACTTATAACTTCTTGTTCTGGGCTGTGAGGATCTGATTGTTTAAGCTACAACTCTCACTTTATCATTTCATGCAAATCATCTCCATGTTCATCTAGTTTCATTTCAACTTTCAGCTCTGTCATCCTCATACTGTTTCTCCTCATGAAAGAAAAGTGGCTGTCACAGTGCCAGGAATCATATAGAGACATGATAATATAAGAGTATAAGAGAATAAGAATAAGAGAAACTTGCTCTCTGTGTCTATCTCTTGTGTGCTACTGATGAGTGCAGAAATATTTTTTAAAAACCCAGAATACTTATCCTCACATCCTGTTGATCTAAATTCTATCATATCTCCATAGCTAAACCAGTCACTGGAAAGATGAACTTGACCACTGTGGTAAGTTTGTACCAATCAGAACCTAACCCTGCAGTATCAAGCTTCTCTATGAAGAGGCAATATATGAAGAAAACCAGGGTTTTGTTGAGATGAAGAAGAGTAGGCAAGTTTGGTTGATAACTATCAGTATCTACTCACAAGCATTATTCATGATTTGGTAGCATTAATTACTCACTTTCATGAAAATAGAGAAACTTACATAAATATAATTGGGAAGTCTGGTTCAATATATGCCTAAATTTTTCTGAATGTTATGTTGGGAAAACATTTCCTACTTTTCAATCATTATTGATCTGTCAGAACCAGGCAAGTCCATGAGAGTCATACCAAAGGGTTAAACTTTTAGGCAATTAAACAAATCTCTAGTTCTAAGTAAACATTATATTATGCATTATTCAAAATCAAAACGTCAGCTGCCTGCAACTACTGACAACAGATTCTGCAATGTGTATGTGAGCAGAGAATCACACTCTACAGAAATAGGGTAAGCCAGGTGAATTTGTGTGTTTTAATGTGGATGTGCTTTTTACCATTGTTTTAAATTCGCTTGTTTTTCTCTTTCTTTCTATAATTAACAAGGAGACAGATTAATTTACATTTTATAATTTTTATGAGGAATTGCCATGGAAATGTGGAATAACTGCTCCCTATCATGTATTACAGTGTTGTCTTAGAATCCTAGTAGATTAGCACTGACCAATTATGGTTTGTCTAACTCATAGTAACAGTTTATCGTATCATTTTTCTGTTTTTGGCATCTTGACAAATGAGGAAAAACTGATTTCCATGATAAAAGAAAAGAAAAAATAAGCTTTTTAATAGGATACTATTTCAACAGTTTTCAATATTTGATGCTATACTTATTAACCTTGATTCACATAGTGCCTCTATGAACTGTTACTTCATGCTTGGGGTATAATATTGACTTTAAGAATTATTTTCTTTGGAAAAAAAGACATTTAAAAATGTCAAAATATCTCGTATATAGTGCCTGGAAATTGAATAAGCTAAATTTTGTTTTCATGACTTCAGGTTAAAATCAAGAGAGGCAGGGGAAGCGTCAAAGTAATTCTGAATTCTAAAAAAGGATGCTACCTTGACATCAAAATTCCATTTTCTTTTCTAATTCTCAGCCATTCATGCTTCATTGCAATCCTGTATAACACAACTTTCCTGAAGGGCTCTTGGGTAGCAATGCACACTGAAAACCATTGTATTTGGGATCAAGTCTACTGAGGGCATGCTTATCAATAGAAAGAGACTTTGGTTCTTCAATAAAACAACTCTTTCTTATCTGTATGAACATAGTATTTTCACAATGGAACTTAGCTGCTTTATGGAAAATGTTTTAGAATATTGAACTAAATTCACTTTTGACATCAGCTGCTCCTTGACAGTAGTGAATGGTCTCTCGGATGCCAAACAATTATAGATATATAAGAAATAGTGTTGTTTGTCCTAATATACTGAAAACAAAAGAATGTAACCACAAAAAACTTGACCAAGAAATTATAACAAAAGAAATTAAATCTGCTTGTTGTTAGCAATGTGTAATGCAGTTAATAGTAATCTCTTCAACATTACATTAGATCCATCAGATTGGGTAGATATATCTGTAGGATAGTTAATATCCATGGTATTTAGATATGTTCACACTGGTATGAGGTAAAGGGAGCATGAGACGTGGCAATAGTTTCCATTAGTGTCTTTCAGCCTAATTAGAAATATAAGACAAATTCTTATAAAAGCCACTGTATTCTCATTTTGTCATGCAATCCTATGAGGTAGTTATTATTACCATTTTATAGAAAACAGCTTTGAGCCTCAGCGAGATTAGTAAGTAAAGCGAGAAGTGGAGGAAAATGGTTTTCAAAGCAGGAAGGTAGGATCAGAGTATGCCAGACTCTCTACTCGGGATGTAACATAGCTGTTAAAGCCACTCTGAGTGATATTACATGCTCAGCACCACTACCTATAATGAGAAATATGAGGAGGGGGCACTCCACATACAAAGGAGGTGCTCTCTTCCTCATTTTGCTCTCTGTATAGGTTCCTTTAATACTACTGACCAGAGCGAGCATCGTATCCAGCACCCTGGATGTGGAGCATCCAAATCTCAGGAGGGCTGACAGTCTTGGTGGAGAGATCCAAGAAGTAGGGCCTGAAGCTAAGCTAGAGCTTTTGTCACTTAACCGAGCAATGTTGAGCCAAGAGGGAGAAAATAAAACACCAAAGTTAGGAGACAAAACCATGGGTATGAGTTAGAGGAGGCAAGACACAAAAGCTGAGGCCGAGTAGAAGCAAGAGTGTTCAAAAGAAAAAAGCACTGGGTTGAACATGTGGAGTGATACCAGTGGTATCAATTCAGGAATGATTTATTTTGCTACAAGATTCTGGGAACTTTTACTAGCCGTCTATTATACTTCCACTCGGTGAGCAATGGCCTAGAAAGTTCTCAGTTCTCACCAGAGACCCACTGGGTAAAGTGTTGAGAGACTCCATTCTTTTATAGACTTACATTTAAGAAAATAAAATAACATATTCTCAGACAATCTACTCAACATTATCAGAGAGAAAAAATGCTCAAAAAACCATAAGATGCTTATAAGTAGTTTCTAAATGGCATACCCTGAATTAAAATATTTAATTTAATTATAAAAATTTCAGGTGTAAAATTTCTGGTACTTGCACTGACTTTCCTCTCCTCTGGGCAAGGGAAATTTATCAGTCTTCTTACCTTCTGTACCTCAAATAGATAGCGTCTGTATTCACATAAGTGCAGGAGATTCTTTGCAAAATTTTGACTGATTCAAAATCCTAGACCACTTCAGCCATTATTCCTCTTTAGTTTTCTTCGTAACCTGGATGGTTGTACTTTGTTTCCTATTAGCAATAATTGACAGTAGTCTAATTTTCCAGGGCAAGATCATCTCCAGCATATCTGTGTTATCCATTGTCTTAATAACTATTAATATCAGTCTGTGTTGTAATAACACCTAAAGACGCTAAAGTAACCCTAATATTCTTACTCTGCAAATTGGGCATTCCCTCATTGTCTTGGCCACATTCATGAGTTGATCCATGCACCTTTTTGTTATTCTGCTTTTTTTGTGTGTATGGGAACCCTGCCTCCTCAACAGGACTGATCGCCTCTGAGCATTTGAAAAAATAAAGTGTTTACTCTTCCTAGAACAGTGCCCCCTTGCTCAAGTATGTGTCAGGAATATATTTTGCTTTATTATGGATTATTTTAATAATTAAATTTTTATCCTGATTAGCTGAATTCCAGTTCAGTTAATCATTTGTCTGTTCTTTTTCTCATGATTAGCCTGGGGTTAAGGGCTTTTGGGAGAAAGACCACAGAGGTGAAGTGTCATATCATCACATCATATCAAGGGTACATAATATCAACATGACTTATCATTGTTCTTGTTGTCTTTAATCATCACCTGGCTGAGGTAGTATTTGTTGGATTTCTCCACTGTAAAGTTGCCTCCTCCTTTCAATATCGTGCTCTTCGGAAGGAAGTCGCTCTGTGCAGCCCACACTTACAAAGTGGGCAGTTACGCTCCACTTCCGTGAGGGCTGAGTATCTACAGAGATTATTTGGAATTTTTCTTCATGAGAGATTTATATATTCTTCCTTCCTTCCTCTCTTCCTCCCTCCTCTGCTTCCCCTCCCCCCGTCTTTCTTTCTTCAATCATTTATTTATATCAGTATGGAGTAATGGATGTTTATACTTTAGATAATAATCCAATGCTACTTTATTTTTTGTCATTGCTCAAATTGTTCCAGCTTGGACCATTGAGAGCTCTTCCAGGTTGGCTCGTGTGTTCCTTTGACGTTCTTCCACCAATGTAAGTTGCTCCAGGGTCACCCTTATGTTTCTTGCTCTGGTCTTAGAATCAACTATTTCTGCAAGGATCCTTGATTTTCTTTGACAGAGAGTATTGGAAACCAAAATATGGTTCTATATCTGTTCCACTAACAAATATTTTGGATAATATTTGTACAATATATTTTTATATATTTTAACTGGAAACATTCCTTCTTTGTAATATTTTAGGTGTGTCTCCTTTTAATGTAAAATCAGAGTCACAAATTCTGATTAACTTCAATTTTTGTCTTGTAAAAACTGAATTTAATCTCTTTATTGTGATTACTAATAGATTTTATTTCAAAAATGCTGTTTTGTGTCTCATATTTAGCAAGTATTCCTTTGCTTCTGCTCTCATTCTCTTTGCCTGTTTTCTGTTAGATTTACTGAGTTTTCTCTAGCCCTCTCTTTTTTCCCTTTCTGATTTGGAGGTTAAATATTCTGTTTTATTTGTTTTTTTGGTAACTCAAAATTTCCACATGAATATTTGACTTAAATGCCCCAATTTAAATAATATCTTCACTTTTACCCCTTAGACTTGTATTTCAGTATCATCTTTTTTTTATTGCCTCTCAAATTTAGTTTTTTTACATCAATGTTTACTTAGATTTACATCTCTATTTACCAATTTCTATATTTACTATTAATTTTGTCATCCCGTTATTTCTTTCTAGGCTTATTTCCCTACTTACTGAAATCCCTGTGATTCTTCTTTTGACATTGGTCAGCTCCTATGAACTGGAGGAGCCTAGATGTAGGTCTGGATGTAGGTTGCTGATGAGAGGTGGGCAGCAATTGCATCTCAACTACTTGCTACCTGATGTATAGCTTCTCAAAGATTCAGAGTCCTCATCTGTTGTATCAATAAAATATTGCTGCATAACTAATTACCCTAAAACTTGTGGCTTAAAACAACACACATTTATTATCTTACATTTTCTGTAGGTCAGGAATTCAGGCCCAGAGTAATAGTCCCCTCTGCTTTACTGTCTCTCACAAAGTCATAATCAAAGTGTCAGCCAAGTTATGTGGTCTCATCTGAAAGCTCAGGTGGGAAAGAATCTTCTTCCCAGTTCACTCACATAGATGTTGATAGGATTCAGGACCTTGCAGTCTGTTGGACTGAGGGCCTTGCTGGCTGTTAGCGAGTGGCTTCCTCAGTTCCTTTCCACCTGGGCCTCTTCCACATGGCAGCTTATTTCCTCAAAGTATACAACCCAAGAAGTCAATGAAGAGTGAGTATGAGCAAGATAGAAGCCATAGTCATTTGTAACATAATCATGGCAGTGACATCTCATCCCTTTTCCATGTCTTATTTATTATAAGTAAGTTTTGAGATCCACTCCATACTCAGGGAGAGAGGATAACACAAGAGTGTAAATCCATGACTGGGGATCACTGAGGGCCATCTGAAAAGTCAGCCTACTATATCTGTATAATGGGATTTCAGTAGTAGCTACTTCATGTGATTATGAGATATAAATAAAAAAAAAAAAAACACCTCCTGAATTCCTTTAGCCTTGTAATCAATTAATGTATATAAGTTTTTACCATTATTAACCTACTTAGCCTACCTATGCTTCTCTCTATATTTAATATTTCTGGTGCTTCCTGGTTTAGCTGATCTATATATTTTTGTCTCTGGCATGCTCCACAACTTCTGGTAAAATACATGAACTTGACACAACAAAGCTGTGCTTCCTTTGGAAATAGACACAGCTCCTCATAATGGATGATAAGCAAATAACGTGGATTTATTGTGTTAAAATCTATTTGTGGTACCATGAAAAATATAAAATGGTTTTTCACTCTAAGTTGTTTCATGTTTTCATGAACATATTCTTTGAGGGCTGTTTTTGTGTACATTTATATTTGTTTGTGCTTGGTATAGATGATGTCAGTGTTATAAAACAACTTGAATGTGAAGAGTTTTTCATTCTCTCTAGGCTGTTCAGGAGCACCTTCAGTATCTGCAGCTCTGTCCTGAGAGGAATAACTTGGGTGCACAGAGATTAAAAACATTCTATCTTGTTGACATGCATTGGCTACTAATATAATCTTAGGAAGTTCTTTTTATATAACTTGCAGATATTGACTGGTACTTGTAATCGCATAACAACATGGATAGAGAAATGAAGTTTAAAAGTTCCCAGTGTTCTTATTACAAAATAGTAATTCTAGAGTTTTATGTCTTAGCTGTAAAATTTATAGTTAGATCAATCATTGCCCTAGGGCCCAGTTCAGGGGAGAATTTAATTTTCTGGGAAGGATTTTAAGCAAAAATTTTAAGTTATAATAACACACTGGATGTACATTTTCCAGTTTACAATGTTTGGATTAATAACAGAGGCATTCTAACATTCCATTTTAGAAAATTAAGGATGATGTTCCTGCCACCTATTGATAAAATTCTTTTAAAGTTAATAGCACTTTTGATCATACTGCAAATTGCAAATGCAAGTGCTCAAATTATTGATGAATTGTTCTATTCTGATAACTTTTTATCACTTTGAAGAAATTATCCAAAGAAGCTGAATTAATGAAGCCATCGGGAGAAAAAAATGAAATAAAAATATACAACTTATTTATCTGTCTTGCTTAAAATAAACTTACTGAATATTAGAACTGAAAGTGACTTCAGAGATAATCCTGCTCAATTCTGTAACAATTAGGTGAGGAATCTGAAGCTCCAGTAAGTACAGTGATGTCCTGTGACAGAGGGACTGATTGGTAAAGGATTATTTCCAATTCCTCACTTGTAGTTTTCTGTCTATGCTATTTTCTAGTGTCCAAATAGTACTTTCTGCACTCTATTCATTTACATTTTCCTGATTACTAATCATGTTAGAATCTTTTCCAGTACTCATTCACAATTTATATGTATCCTTTTGAAAATATCTCTTAAAATATAATGCTTATTTTTTGTAGCACTGTTTTTCATTAAATTTGAAATTTAATTTTAAAATATGATCTAGATACAAGCCGTATGTCAGATATATGTATATTATATATGTATATATAATATTTTCTTTCACTTTGTGGCTTTCACATTTTTTATTTTCTTAACACTGTCCTTTGAAAGGCAGACTTTTTAATTTTTTATGAAGTCCAACTTAGCTTTTTATTTTTTATTAATAGAAGTCCATTGTCTATTTAGACTCCCTTAGTTTTTACCTAAAGTCCTTTTTTCTATTCCAGGATCCCATCCAAGATACCATACTCATTTAGTTGTCATATCTCTGTAGGCTACTCTTGGCTGTGGCAGTTTTTCTGACTTGGTTTTCCATGCCTTGACAGTTTTGAGGAGTGCTTGTCAAGTATTTTGTAGGATGGCCCATTATTAGAATTTTTCTGATGTTTTTTCCATGACAGGACTGGGGTTGTGGATTGTTAGGAGGAAGACCACAGAGGTAAAATGCCATTTTCATCACATAATATGAAGTACTTACAATCAACGTGATTTATGGCTGTTGATGTTGGCCTTGATCACCGTCTCTGTTAGTGTTTGTCAGGTTACTTCACTGCAAAGTTACCTTTCCCCCCTTTCCAGTCCTTCCATACTGTACAATTTGGAAGGAAGTCAAAATATGCAGCCAACATCAAAGGAGTGTTATTTGAAATTCTTCTACATGGGAGACTTGTCTCTTTTCCTCTATTAATTTATTCAATCATTTATTTATGTTAGTATGGACACATGGATATTTATTTTATATTTTGGGTTATAATCAAGTAATACTGGATTTATTTTTTTTGCTCAAATTGTTTCGGATTTGGCTATTGGGAGCTATTTAAGTTGGGTACTCTGCTACTTTGACATACCCCATCAATGTGTATATGTTTGTGTGTGTGGTTCTTTTTTTTTTGAGTACTTCATTACTCTCTGGTTCTTCAAGATACTTCAAGTTCATCTTATATATTTTCTGCCCTAGTCCTAGAATCAGCCATTTCTCCAAGGAGCCCAGGTTCTTTTTATTTAAGAATGGTATTAGAAACCAAGATGTGGGCCAGGCCCGTGGCTTAGCAGTTAAGTGCGCGCGCTCTGCTCCTGGTGGCCCGGGTTCGGATCCCAGGTGCGCACGGACGCACCGCTTCTCCAGCCAAGCTGAGGCCACGTCCCACATACAGCAACTAGAAGATGTGCAACTATGACATACAACTATCTACTGGGGCTTTGGGGGTGGGGGGAAAGGAGGAGGATTGGCAATAGTTGTTAGCTCAGAGTCGGTCTTCCTCAGCAAAAAGAGGAGGATTAGCATGGATGTTAGCTCAGGGCGGATCTTCCTCACAAAAAAAAAAAAAAGAAAAGAAACCAAGATGTGGGTGCTACAGGTGTTTGTTGCTACTAAAGTGTTGGTTCTTTAGCATCTCTCAGCTGACAGAGCAAAAAATATGTGTTTATATTAACCTGTGTATATAAACGTATCTCAAAATGTTTCATTATGTAACTGTCTGTACCTATTTTAAGCTAAACATGAGTTCACACTAATGTCCTCACATCTAATTCATTACCACATGGATCATTCTTGCTTCTTGCCCTTGTTTATCTGTAAATTCCGTTCCAAGAGTAAGATGCTTGGCTTTTACGTGTGCCATCCATTTACTTCATTATTTCATTCCAGTATACACATATAGTAGTATCAGAATTGTTAAACCATACCCCAATGAGAAACAGTTTTATCAAGTAGAATAAAATATCTATGATTAGTTGCTTTTGCCTTTAATCTTACAGACTTCACTCCTTTTAAAGATACTTGAGTCAGCATTTCTTTCCTCCATCCCCTTCATTGAAGTTGTTTCATACATTTCTAATATGTTTAGATTCTCCTGTCACAGTCTGCATTCTTTGCTAGAATCCTTTTAGCTCCTAAATGATTTTTAAAATTTGCATATATTAAGTTCACTCTTTATGAAGAGTTTTTATGGTTTTTGACAAATGCATAATATCTTGTATCTACCATTACAGTATCACATAGAATAATTTTACTGTGGAAACAGTTCCCTTTGCTTTACCTATTTATCCCTCCTCTAACCCCCTGAGTCCCTAGACTTTTTTTTTTTCCTTCATCTGCCTACATTGTATGTGAGGCAGTGTGTTATTGACAAAGGAGAAATAAAACGATTATTAAAGAAGACTAATTCTAGACTGTGGACAAACCTGCTGGGCTGTATGTCAGTGTTCTCATCTGTTACTCCTCATCCATCTCCTTCCTGAAGCTGCTGCAGTGGAAGGTGTCAACAGGTCTTCCACTTTTATCAGAGGAGGCTATTGCTCCAACATTCTCCACATTCTTTGCTGCCTCCTTGCACCTGCAGTCCTCACTGAGACTCCCTTTTGCCTTATGGAAGAATGCAACCTGACAAATTTCCCTAGGATTGAAATATAAATATATCACAAGGACATAGTTCTGTATCCACTAGAGGGTGCAGGTAGAATCCTGGCATTTCTCTTTCTTCCTGCTTTTCCGTGTGAGCTGTGGCCATCTACTTCACTATCTACTTTCACATTGTGTGGGGAAGGGCGTAAACTGGGACCAAGCAGTGAAAGTACAGTCGTCTCGACATGGGACCATGCATTCTTGCACAAGGGGAGAAACCATTGGTCCTTTTCCTGTCTCTAGAGTTTTGCATTTTCCAGAATGTCCAATAATAAGAATCAGACAGTATGTAGCTTTTTCAGGCTGCCTTCTTTCAATTATCAGTATGTATTTAAGATTCTTCCAAGGCTTTTTATGGCTCAACAGTGATGGTGCTCAGGGCACGTTACCCCAGGAAGCACCACTCTGGTATGAGGATTATTTCGAGCTGAAGACAATAAAGACTCAGAAAACTCAGGAAGAATATTTGAGTTTCCCCTTCCAAACTGCCTAAAGAATTTAAAACAAAAGATCTGTTTCAGGAAGGAGTTATTATCATGATGGCTGTAATGATAATGTAAAAGAGAGCCACATTCTCTATAGATGGCCCTGAAAAGAATTGTCAGAAAACATTTACATTTCTATCTCCATGTGAATTGTCTTCCCCTCTGAAATCCCAGACCACTACCCACCCCCAACACCTTCCTCGCCTTTAGTCACAATACTTAAGCAAGCAGCTTAGACAGAGGGAAGGGCTGCTCATTTCTGAGTTTCTCCCATGCATACATGTTATTAAACTTGGTATTATTTTCTCCTGCTAACCTATCTTGTTAATTATTTGGCCAGCCATAAGAACCTTAAGGGAAAGGGCAGAGGTGGATTCTCCCTCTTCCCCCAACAACAGCTCATTTTTTTTGGTGAGGAAGATCAGCCCTGAGCTAACATCCAGTGCTAATCTTCCTCTTCTTGCTGAGGAAGATTAGCCCTAGGCTAACATCTGTGCCCATCATCCTCTATTGTGTATATGGGATGCCACCACAGTATGGCTTGATGAGCAGTGCGTAGGTCTGCGCCCAGGATCCGAACCTGGGAACCCTGGGCCGCCTGAAGCGGAGCGTGCGGACTTAACCACTACACCACCAGGCTGGTCCCTCATTTTTTTTTTTTTATCGTTGAATAATATTCCATTGTATGGATGTGCCAGTGTGTTTATCCGTTCAGCTATCAAAGGACATCATGGTTACTTGCATGTATTGTTAATTATAAATAAAGCTGTTATAAATATTTGCATGTCAGTTTTTGCATGAACATGGGTTGTCACGTGTAGCTTTGTAAGAAACTGCCAGACTGTATCCCAAAGTGGCTGTACTATCTTTTATTCCCACCAGCAATAAATACAAGTTCCTGTTATTCTGCATTTTTACCAGTATGTGGCATTGCCAATTCTGGGGGATTTTAGTCATTCTAATAGGAGTGTAGTGGTTTCTCATTATTATTTTAATTTGCTTCCTGATGACAAATTATAATGTGCATTATTTCATATGCTTATTTGCATTTATATATATTCTTTAGTGAGGTGCCTTTTCCAATCTTTTACCCATTTGTAATTGAATTGTTTGGTTTCTTATTATAGAGTTTTAAGAGTTTTTGTGTGTTTTGAAAACAAGTCCTTTATCAGATATATGTTTTGAAAGATTTTCTCCCAGTCTCTGACTTATCTTTTGATTCTCATAGCAGTATCTTTCTCCGAACAGAAGCTTTTAATTTTTAAATAGCCTAGTTTTATTAAATTTTTCTTTCATGGATTATGCTTTTGGTGTTGTATCTAAAATCTCATTGCAAAATTTAAGATCATGTAGATTTTTTTCCTGTGTTTTATTCTAGAAGTTTTATAGTGTTGTTTTATATATTTAATTACATGAACCATTTTAAGTTTATTTTTGTGGAAATTGTAGGATTTGTGTCTAGAATTCATTTTTTTCTGCATATCAAATTCCAATTATTCTGATACCATTTGTTGAAAAGACTATTAGTTCTCTTTTAAATAAGTTTTATGACTCTGCAAAATTAAGTTAGCTTAATTTTGTGGTCTGTTTCTGGGCCCTCTATTCTGTTTCCTTGATCTCTTTGTTCTTTCGTCAATACCATGCTGTCTTGAGTAGTGTCCTTTTAGTACAACTTGAAGTTGGTTAACGTCAATCTTCCAACTTTTTTCTTCTTCTTTAGTATTGTGTTGGTTTTTCTGGGATTTTGCCTCTCCATATAAATTTAGAATCATTTTGTTTACATCCAGAGAATAGATTTCTGGGATTGCCTTGAATCTACAGATTAAGTGGGGAATAATTGATATCTTAATAATATTGAGTGTTCTAATCTATAAACGTGGAATATCTCTTCTTTTGTTTGGATTTCTTTTATTGGTTTTATAATTTTCCACATATAGATCCTATGCAAACTTTATTAGTTTTATACTTATTTTATTTTTTTGGCGCTGTTGTAAATAGTATTATGTTTTAAATTTCAAACTTCAGTTGTTCCTATAGGAAAGTGAGATTGACTTTTGTGTAACCATCTATAGTGTGACCTTGTTATAATCATTTATTAGTGCCAATTCTTTGGGCTCTTTTATTTAGACAATCATGCTATTCATGCTCACCATCTGTGAATAGAGGCAGTAAGACAGTTTTGTGTTTTCATTCCCAGTCTATATGTGTTTTTTATTTCCTTTTCTTATTTTACTACTAGAATTTCCAGTACATTATTGGATAGGAGTGGTGAGAAAGGATATCCTTGCCTTGTTTCCAATCTTGGAAAATTTTCAGTTTCTCCTCATTAGGTGTGATGTTAGCTATTGGTTTTTTTAGTCATTCTCTATCAGTTTAGGAAGTTCCCCTGTATTTCCAAATTACGGAGAGTTTTTACTATGAATGAAATTAGATTTTTGTCAAATGTTTATCTGCATCTATTGATATGTTCATGTGTCTTTTCTTCCTCAGTTCTTGATATGGGGGATGACATTAATTGAGTTTTGAGTGTTGAATGAGCCTTACATACTTGGAATAAATCCTGCTTGGTTATGGTGTATTGAATTTGATTTGCTGTTATTTTGTTGAGAATTTTTTAATCCAAATTCAGAAAAGATATTGGTCTATAGTTTTCCTTTCTTGTAATGCCTTTATCTGGTTTTGATAATTAGATTAATACTGGCCTTATAGAATGAGTCAGAAAATGTTTCCTTTGCTTCTGTTTTCTGGAAGAGATAGCGTTTGGTATCTTTTCTCCCTTAAATGTTTGGTAGAATTGGCCAGCCAAATTACCTGAGCCTGAAGCTTTGCTTTTTTTGAAGATTATTATTGATTTAATTTCTTTAGTAGATATAGGACTATTAAGTGTTTTTGGTTTGTATCTTGCAAGGAATCAGTCCATTTCTTCTAAATTATCAAATCTGTGGGCATAGAGCTGTTCATAATATTCCTTTACTGTCATTTGATATCCTTGAGTAAGTAGTGATGACCTCTCCTTTCCTTCTAATATTCATGATTTTTGTCTTCTCCTGTTTTTTTCTTGGCTAGCTTGCTTAGAGATTTGACAATTTTATCTTTTCAAAAAACAGGATTTTGGTTTTGTTGATTTTCTCTATTGTTTTTCTCTTTAATTTTGTTGATTTATGCTTTTTTATTATTTATTTTCTTTTGCATACTTTGGGCTTAAATTGCTCTGCTTTCTCTAGTTTTCTAAGGTGGAAGCATAGAGTTTAGATTTTAATTCTTTCTTCTTTTTAGATTTTAGATCTTTCTTCTTTTCTAATATATGCTTTTAATGCTATCAAGTTTCCTCTAAGCACAATTTTGGCTGCTTCCCACAAATTTTGATAAGTTATATTTTCATTTTCATTTAGTTAAAAATGTTTCTTTTAATCTTGCCTTTGATTTCTTTGACCCACATGTTATTTAACAATGTGTTGTTTATCTCCAGACATTTAGGGATTTTCCAGGTAAATTTCTGTTATTGATTTGTAGTTTAATTCCATTGTGGTCTGAGAACATACTTTTTTTTGTTTTTTTGGTGAGGAAGATTAGCCCTGAGCTAACATCTGTTGCCAATCTTCCTCTTTTTGCTGAGGGAAGATTGGCCCTGAGCTAACGTCTGTGCCCATCTTCCTCTATTTTGTATGTGGGACGCTACCCTGTACAGCGTGTTTTAGATGAGCAGTGTGTAGGTCCGCACCTGGGATCTGAACTTGCAAACCCCAGGCCGCTGAAGCAGAGTGTGTGTACTTAATCAGTATGGCCGCTGGGCTGGCCCCAGAACATACTTTTTTTTTGTTTAATAAATTTGATGTGTAACATTGTGTTAGTTTAAGGTGTACAGCATGTTACTTTGATACATTTATATATTGTCATATGATATACATACAAAATTATAGTGCAATATTATTTTTTATATTCATTATAATGTACATTAGATCTCTATGGCTTATTTCTTATACCTTAAACACCATCACTCTTATCCACCCCCCATCCACTGGTAACCACCATTTTACTCTCTGTTTTTTTACAGGTTTAACTTTTTAATATTCGACATATAATTGATATCATATAGTACTTGTCCTTCTCTTTCTGACTTATCTCGCTTAGCATAATGTGCTCAAGGTCCATCCATGTTGTCACTAATGGGAGGATATTCTCCCTCCTCATGGCTGAATAATATTCCATTGTGTATATGTACCACATCTTTTTTATCCATTCATCCTTTGATGGGCATTTGGGTTATTTCCATATCTTGCCTATTGTGAATAATGCTGCAATAAACATTAGAGTGCATATACTAAAAACATACTTTGATTGATTTCTAATTTTTAAAGAACTGTTAAGATGTGTTTTATAGACCAGAATATTGTCTCTTTTGGTGAATGTTTCATGTGAGCTTTGAAAGAATGTGCATTCAGCTATTGTTGGATGGAGTATTCTATAAATGTCAATTAGAAGAAGTTGATTGATAATGCTGTTCAGTTCAACTGTATCCTTACTGATTTTCTGTCTTCTTTATCTATCCATTACTGAAAGCAGAGTGTTGAATTCTCCAGCTGTAATAGTGGATTTGTCTATTTCCCTTTGCAGATCATCAGGTTGTTTTACATTTTTATCTCGTAAGACTCTGATCTATTTTGAGATCATTTTTGTGTGTATGTTGGAATAATGACTAATAGTTACCCTTTTGTCAATAATGGAATCAAATTTTTCAGCATTAAATTTTTCAAAGCACCATCTCTTGCCTATTTAATTATTTTACATCTTTGTTGAAAATCAGTAGACAATATACATGAATGAAATAGAAGGGTGAATCTAGCATTATAGATCTGTATATGTATGGATCCATTGCTGGATTCTTCATTCTATTTCACTGATTTATCTGTATATTACCACAGCAGTGCCATACTGTCTTGATTATTGAAATTTGCATCGATTCTTAATATGTCTTTCACTTTATTATTTATTTTTAAAATTGCTGTATGTGTTCTTTTTTGGTTCATCTTCACTCAAATTTACAATTAAAGATATAGTTCCTATTGGTCAATGTATATTAGCCACTGAGAATTAAAATGGAAATAATGATGTCAATGTGCTATTGAAAAAATTAGCTTTTTGTTAAAATTTTCTCTAACAGAATCCCAGTATATCCTTTACAACAATTAATCCAAGTACAAGTTTCTTTTGATTGCTTTTCACAAAGTTTTTGTTGTTGTTGCTGTTTTTATTTTAATATTTTGCAAACCAGGAAAAGAAAGAGCTAAGTTGTGCCATTGCTAAATTCTTGGTGGTAATTAAACTTTCAATGTGACAGTTATCCTAAGTCATTTCTAATCATCCCTTTTCCCATCCTCAAACAACTCTACCATTAAATATGATCTACCTCAAGCGAAGTCCATTCACCAAAACGAATTATCAAGTGACTTTGGAAATTGGAGAATGAAGTATGAGGGACGGGATAGTACCTCCCTTCTCCCTCCTCTGCTCTGCTATAAATTACCTTACACTTTCTCTATGAAAACAGTCATTGGAATTCAATATTCCTATCAGACTCGCACTATTTTTAGTGAAAATAACAGGTGTATTTTTGATGAGTAAAAGGTCATCATGTATCTCTCTTTATTTTATGGTTATGATATCCATAAACATTCAGAATGTTTTGTACAACCTTATATCACTTTGTCCCTTCGTCATTATTTGTTATCTTGCATATTTATACTATGTTACTCTTTTGCTGATTCCATTTGTTACCAGTATTTCTATTCCATTCTTGCCTTATTTTATAGACTAAATCATTTTATTACTTGTTACCTTTTTCTATATTATAATCTCATTCTTACCAATTCTTTATCAGAATTTTATGATAAAATATCATGATTTTCAAATCCCAAAATATGAGAATGTGTTTAATTACATTTTTCTATTTCCTATAATTAGTTTCAAATATATATTTCAATATTATTGTATGAAAAATAGTAATATTACAAAGTATACTAAAAGTAAAGCCAACAATATGTGTTAGACAATTCACATTTTATCCTTTTACTACTTATTTCTGACTTGATATCAGAAAAGGGCATCTTGTCAGACAAAACCCTCTTTGTTCCGTCCTGAATAGGGTAATTAAAAAAACAAACAAACTATGCTCATGATCTCAGTTTTCTTCCCCTTCAAGGAATGGGTAACAGCCTTTAGATTAGTAGCTGTGGTGATCTATCTTTTCAGAATTACCTCTATAGGGAGGGTGATTAATGTTCAACTCATGTGTTAATCTGAACAATTGTTAATTTCCGTCAAGAGCTGTATTGAAAAAATTCCCAGGAAATATTTGGTCTCATTGGGTCAAGTCCCCCATTTTTCTTAGAACACCTTCTATGTTAAGTATAGCCGTTTACTGCTAGGGAACAATGGGCTATATCTAAAGATTTCATATTCTCTCTACCAATTGCCATTTCTTTTACCCCCCACTGCTCTGAGCTTAGAGTGCCTACTCTTGTTTTCATTGGTTTGTTAGTTGGTTGTTCAATGGGTAGAGCTTAGCTTAAATGTCACCAAATTTAGGGATAGAGAAACTGAGCTGAGAAGGGATATGGATTGTATCAGAGGGATTAAAGGCTACAAGTTTTGAATCTGACAGATCTAGGTTCGATTTGATCACACACTATCAATGAAAGTAAAAGCATGTTCCTTAAACTCTCTGGGCGTTAGTTTTCTTATCTGCAAAATGAGGTTAATAAAATTTACCTCACAGTGTTTCTCTAGGGAATATACAAGATAATGCATGTGTGTGCTTAAATTGGTGCCAGGCAGAAAGTTACAATAAATGGTATTTGCAGTTAACAGTAGTAGGGATAATTTCAGTGGCTGATTTTTCTCCCCTCTTTTCTACTCCCGGTCTTCAGCTAGCATGTAGGGTAAATGATACTGGATTGCAGGTCTCATTATAAAGACATCTTTCTGAATAGTCTTTCAGGGAGAAAGATAGTCATAATATCTCCACTACAATGTACAAATCTCTTCTATGATGACCATGAATTTTGGTATAGAATGAATATATTCTACTGTAACAATTCACATTTTGTTCTTACCTTGAGATACATAGATATCTGTACAAAAAGTTAAAGGACTTATCATGTTCAAACAAGGCAATGAGGAAAAGAAAAGTAAACGTACAAATATTTACTGTGACTGTCCCTGACTTTTTGAAATTTTCCATTTATATTTCAGTAGACTTTTTCCCCATTTGGCTAGAAACAGAAATTTCTTTGGCTCAGAAGAACTTTCAAGCAGTTGAATAACTCATCATTACGAAGTGGACCCAAGAGGCTTTGGGGGGGGAAAAAAAAAAAGGAGGGGGATTGGCAATAGATGTTAGCTCAGAGCCGGTCTTCCTCAGCCAAAAGAGGACGATTAGCATGGATGTTAGCTCAGGGCGGATCTTCCTCACAAAAAAAAAAAAAAAAAAAAAGAAGAAGAAGTGCACCCAAGAGAAAAGCTGCCTATTTCATTTTATTCATTGGGTTAAAAAAACATAAAAGTGAAAAAAGCAACATTAGTACTTTTCACTTCTTTTATGTATAGGATTGGTATTCTTCGTCATGTTATGCCTAGGTTGGAAAATTACAGTCTCAGGGCCAATGCAAGGGAGATGATAACAAGAGTGACTCTTTTAGCCATTCAGACAAAATCAATAGTGTTTTACTAGAGCTTCAGTGAGAAAACAACTCGTCATGCCAGCAGCTAAGCAATATGTGTCAACAGAAAGAAACCACTGCTTAGAGCGGCAGCCCAGGAGATATCAGTTGTAGGCATGATTGCTTATTGCTGGTGGTTTCAGGTCATTGATGCACGTAGGAAACTCGGATTAAAAGAGTAACATGCAATGGTGGGAAAGCAATGTTTTGTTCTTCAAGTTACAGCTCCTTTGGGTTTACAATGTGACCAGAGCAAGGGATGGTATATATAATGCTGCTGGCCCTTCTGTACCAAAATGTACACATTCAGTTACTATTTTTCACATCATGTTGAATATCCAGGTGGTTCCCACTATTAGACAAATGGGTAAATAAAATTACTACCAGATAGAAACAGCATATTGTAAAAATGAAGAGCATGGATTCTGTCTGCTGACCACCTGGGTTCAACTGCAGATTTCATCACTTCCTAGTCTGTGGCCAATGAGCAAGCCTTTATGCGTCAATTTACTTTTTTATATAAAGGGGTAATAACAATATGTATATTGTAGTGTTGTAATATAGTTTAAAAGAGTTAATTTTTCTCAACCACCTAGAACAGTTTGTGGCTCACAGGATACAATTCACCCATTTAAAGTGTGCAGTTCAATGGATTTTAATATATTCACAGCATTATGCATTCTTTACCACAATCAATTTTAGAACATTTTCTTTACCCTCAAAAGAAATCCTGACCCCAGACCTCCAGCCACAGCAGCCACTAATCTACTTTCTATCTCTATAAATTTGCCTATTATGGATACTTCATATATTTGAATTCATACAATATGTGGTCTTTTGTGACTAGATACTTTCACTCAGCATAATGTTTTCCAGGTTCATTTGTGTTGTAGCACATATCAGTACTACATTCCTTTTTCTTTCCTTTTTACTCTTGTATTCCTTCTATTTAGTTTTCATTTCACAAAAAAGTTTTTTTTTTTTTTCAAATTCTGTCTGCTAGAAGCTTTTATGCTAGCTCACTACCTCCCCACATAGCAAGTAATTTCTGTAGGACTTAACAAATGTCCCATGGGGAAAAGCAGCTGTTCATTTGAAGTTCCTCAAGTTTCCAGTTTGTCACATAAGTTCCACATGACGATAGGAAGCTTTGATAGTGTCCCTTTCCTAATATTCAGGATTTCTGTTCTTGCTGTTACTTCTACCTGCAACACTTGACTCTGCTCACTTTCTTCATGCTTTTACTGCTAAGGTGGAAAAACACCTTATGTATTTGAGAAGCATGGAGACTTGTGTTTCTGTAGTGGAGTGAGTACTTGAGAATTAAGAGTATGGGGAGAGAGAACATGAGATGTACCTGGGACTAGATACTTTGTAAGAAATTGATTCTTATTTGGAATGAGACAGTAAGCTACTAGGTGGTTTGTTCAGAGAAATTACATAATTTTATTTATTTATATTTTTATTGAAATATGTGACATGTAACATTGTATAAGTTTAGGGTTTGCAAAGTGTTGACTTGATACATTAATACATTGCAATATGATTACCACCTTAGCATTAGCTAATACCTCTATCATGTCACATAATTGCCATTTCTTTTTTGTGATGGGAAGTAAAATTTACTCTCTTAGCAACTTTGAAGTTTATAATATAGTTTTGTTGTCTATAATAAGTATGCTGTGCATTAGATCTCCAGGACTTATATATTTACTAGTTGCAAGTTTGTAGCCTTAAACAACATATCCTCAATTCTCTCACTCCCCAGACCCTGGTAGCCACCATTCTACTCTTGTCCGGAGATCCTGATCTCTTTCTCTGATAGCACTTCCTTTACTGGACTTGCTCTCTCCGCTGCACTTGGGAGCGCACACAGGGTGCTGGCTGCAGAGTTGGGGAGGGTGTGGGTTCAGCCCTTGTGGCTAGGGATACCCTCCTACCCAGTGGGGAGATCCTCAGGTGAGGTACTGCCAGAGCAGGCAGACTTCCTGCTGAAGTCCTGAGTGCAGTCAGCAGGAACTTTTTCTCTTTAATGCCCTTTGATATTCTTTCTGCCTGTTTCCAGATCTCCTCCCTCCCTCCAAGTTATAAAGGTCCTGCCTCAGTGGTCTGGGTGCTGCTGGAGAGAAACAGGTTTCTCTAGCCGGTCCTGCACAACTAGAGTAGCCTGGCACTTATTCATCACTCTCCTTTTCCCGTGGGAGAGGTCCTTGCTTCTGGGGGGAGTTCAGCCCTGTGCAGTGTTGCCTTGGGGGATGGCTGATGCTGGCCATAGCTCCTCTTACCATCTCCACTGCATTCAAACCCATATATTTTTTTCTCCAATGGCGTGCTGCAATCTCCCTTCAGGAAGGGTGGACTTCTCCCAATTCTCTCTTGTCCATGAATATCTGCCCAGATCAGCACACTTCAGGTTTTTTTCCTGATCACTGGTGAGAGGGATCAGAGCAGGTTCGCTGGCTCTGCTGGTTCTGCAGCCCATATGGAAGTCTGCCTGCCTGTTGACTGGATGCACAGGTGGGCAAGACTGTCCCTGGGTCCCTTGGCATATGGTACTGGGTCTCACAACTCCCATAAAGGCACTTTGGTCTGTGGGTGGATATATAATTAGTTGTTAAAAAATGGGAACAAAAAGGAGGAATATCTTATATTGCCATGATGCTGATGTCACCTCTTTCATTCCTTTTTATTGCTGAATAATATCCCATTGTGTGGGTATACCATGTTGTATTTATTCCTTTATCATTTGATGTTCAATCAGATTGTTTTCACCTTTTGGCTATTATGAATAATCCTGCTATAAACATTCATGTAGCTTTTGTGTGGACACTTGATAAGTTCTTTCATAGGTGGAAAGAGAGAGAGAGAACAATGGATAAATAGCTCTAAATTTTATTCTAACATGCACTATTTTGATTAACTAGATTCTTGTCTTTTTTTTCTTATTCACCAAAACCCTAAACATCCTCTGCTCAGGCTACATGTTCCACTTCATTTTCATCATATTATTTCAGTCAGGCTGTATTATGTAGCTGTAACCCCATATTCCCTTTAAAGCCTCCCTGTTCATCTCAATCCAGATTGTTCAAGTGCCTCTTCTTCATCACCTTATGAAAATTACTTTTCCTCTCCTTGTCACTTATTATATTCTGTTTGAGGGTACAGGAAACCACTAACCTCCCCACCCCCAAATACTTCAAAAAGAAAAAAATTCTCATCTCTGTGTTAAAATAAAAAAGCACTTCTCTGCTCAGAAATACATATATTTAATATATGTTATATTACATGTACATATATTATATTTAAGATATATTGTGTCTTAGTATATTAATATGTACTTAATATATGCCATGATAGAAGCAATTGCTTAATTTGGATAATGTATGACTTTTTAAAAATCATTCTTTACAAATAATGCTTGCAAGAAGGCATGGGATCCTTGTTTTCATGGAGCTCTTAATAGACCCTCTAATGAGATCATTTTAATTGTCATATTCAGAGGTGAGTAATTGTCAGAAAATGATACCAACCACCTTCTCCTCACCATTCTGGATGCCATTAGTGTTGATGTGTGTAACCTTTCAAAGCACAATGACTACATGATGCAGTATATGATAGTAAGCTCTCATAGTTTGTTTTGAGATAAAGGCAAGATAAAAGCATACATTGGTTCTATATAATGAATTATAAGTGTTACTGCGCAAAGGGCATGATCTACTCACCGGTGAGACAAAAGCCAATTGTCAAGAGGCAAGATGGTGGCAGAGAAAGCGCATTTTATTACAGCTTGCTAGCAAGAGGGAAGATGGCTGACTAATGTCCAAAAGAACCATCTTCAGGGGGGCACAGAATCTTGAAGCAGTTGTATAGGCCAGTGGGTTACAGGTAAGGGGGTTAGGAATGTTGACTCTCTGGTGTTACAGACTGGGAATGGCCACACTAGATAGACTCTCTGTCAGGGGGTCCACACATTCCTAAGGAACTCAAAAGAACAAAGTTATCATCTTATTGCAGCTGGGAGGTAGATGCACAAGCGGGGGTCATAAAATCTACAGGGCAGATAGATCTCCTGGGGGTATATATCCAGCTGGGTTAGTTAGTCAGAGGTCATTCAAAGTTACAATATGGTCTCTTTACTACAATGTGGCTCCCCTTATGTCAGCCTTGTGTTGAGCTGGTAGCATAACCATCTTCAAAGTAGAAGCTGGTTATAAATATAATCTACATCACCACAATATCTACTATAGAACTTTACATGAAATAAACCACTGTTTGAACACTACTACTTGTGGAGTTCATGAAGGAAATAATCATCAGTATTTGCAAGGTTAAGTGTCCTGTGTGGGTGCAGATCTACCAGTCTCCTGGTTAATACCTGTATTAGTTTTCTAGAACTGCTGTAACAAAGTATAGCACACTGGGGAGCTTAAACAATAGAAATTTATTTTCTCACAGTTTTTCCGGCTAGAAAGCTGAGACCAAATTCAGGGAAAGAAAGGAGACTTATTAATGCCTGTATTTCATCTGCTTAAGTAAGGTGCTCAATACTGTATGCTAAAGTATATTCAAATATATCTACATCTAAATATTTCCACTCCTTATCATAAGAGTATGCATTTACTCTAAATTCTACCAATTTCTTCTGAGACCCTAATGTGTTAATTTTATACCTTATCTCTTATCTTCAATATTATTTTATCACCTCAGGTTTTTCATCCCAGCATCTATGTGTTCAAGGCTTTTGTAGGTTGTTGAGGGTCTTTGAAAGTCAGTGGAGGTAATTGTAGGTTGTATATTTGGAAAAATACTCTGCGCTGGTAGACTGTGGACTGAAGGTAGAAATGAAGTGAGTGTGCTGCAGGAGGTGAGATAAACTGAAAGAAAGGGCAGTAGTTGGGAGCTATTGCTAAAGCTCAAGTGAGAGATGATGTGTCAGCAATAGGAAGTAGTTTTGCAGAAGTGGGTGAACAGTTACATGGAACAGGAGCATGGTGTGTGGGGGGTAAGAGAAAAGAAGAAATCTAGGATGACTACTACATTGTCAGCCAAGTTAAAGAAGTAGGCTCTTTATTATAAAATGTTTTATTATTAAAACTCTCTAGCGACTCTTTATCCTTTGCCACTCTTAAAGAGCATTTGATGTTTCTGAAGACTTCACTTTTGCTCTTCAAGGTTGCAGATGTATTTTCCTTGTTAACATCCATCGTCAAATGAGAGTTGAAGTGTTACAAAGGTCAGCTTTTTCTATGCATGTATCTGGAACTATGTAAATAGGATTTAAAAACATTTAAATATTGGTATAGGATTTTTAAAATTTTAAACACTGTTTTGATTTAAGTTAGCACTCAACTTGTGTTTCTATATTTTCTGTGAAAGGAACTTGATTTGAGTTTTATAAAATGGTTGTGTATAGTAAGTCATAGAGTAGCTATAATAGTTTTTATTTTGAAAAACTTCATAAAACATGGTACATTTAAGGAATGTTATTATTTCAACTGGATGTTGTCTAGCATGATAGCTGAACAAATCAGATGGAGTTAGCAGGACTGATGTAAAATCTCTTTCATTTTTTAATTTTTTATTTATTTTTATTTATTTTTAATTTTTTGTTTATTGCAGTAACATTGGTTTATAACATTGTATAAATTTCAGGTATACATCATTATACTTCTATTTCTGCATAGATTACATCATGTTCAACACTAAATACTAATTACAGCCCATCACTACACACATGTGCCGAATTATCCCCTTCACCCTCCTCCCTCCCCCCTTCCCCTCTGGTAACCACCAATCCAATCTCTGTCTCTATGTGTTTGTTTATTATTGTTATTATCTACTACTTAATGAAGGAAATCATACAGTATTTGACCTTCTCCGTCTGACATATTTCACTTTGCATAATACCCTCAGTGTCCATCCATGTTGTCACAAATGGCTGGATTTCATTGTTTCTTATGGCTGAGTAGTATTCCATTGTGTATATATACCACATCTTCTTTATCCATTCATCCCTTGATGGGCACTTAGGTTGCTTCCAAGTCTTGGCTATTGTGACTAACGCTGCAGTGAACAGGGGTGCATGTATCTTTATGCACTGGTGTTTTCAAGTTCTTTGGATAAATACCCAGCAGTGGAATAGCTGGATCACATGGTAGTTCTATCCTTGATTTTTTGAGGAATCTCCATACTGTTTTCCATAGTGGCTGCACGAGTTTGCACTCCCACCAGCAGTGTATGAGAGTTCCCTTCTCTCCACATCCTCTCCAACACATGTTGTTTCCTGTCTTGTTAATTATAGCCATTCTGACGGGCGTGAGGTGATACCTCATTGTAGTTTTGATTTGCATTTCCCTGATAGTTAATGATTTTGAACATCTGTTCATGTGTCTGTTGGCCATCTGTATATCTTCTTTGGAGAAATGTCTCTTCAGGTCTTTTGCCCATTTTTTAATTAGGTTGTTAGTTTTTTGTTGTAGAGGTGCATGAGTTCTTTATATATTTTGGAGATTAACCCCTTATCAGAAGTATGGTTTGCAAATATCTTCTCCCAATTGTTGGGTTGTCTTTTCGTTTTGTTGATGATTTCCTTTGCTATGCAGAAGCTTTTTAGTTTGATGTAGTCCCATTTGTTTATTTTTTCTATTGTTTCTCTTGCCGGGTCAGACATGGTGCTTGAAAAGATGTTGCTAAGACCGATGTCGAAGAGCCTACTGCCTATGTTTTCTTCTAGCAGTTTCACAGTTTCAGGTCTTACATTCAAGTCTTTAATCCATTTGGAGTTAATTTTTGTGTATGGTGTAAGGTAAGGATCTACTTTCATTTTTTTGCATGTGGCTATCCACTTTTCCCAACACCATTTGTTGAAGAGACTTTCTTTTCCCCATTGTATGTTCTTGGTTCCTTTGTCAAAGATTAGCTGTCCATAGATGTGTGGGTTTATTTCTGGGCTTTTGATTCTATTCCATTGATCTGTTTGTTTTTGTGCCAGTACCATCCGGTTTTGGTTACTATAGCTTTGTAGTATATTTTGAAATCAGGGAGAGTGATACCTCCAGCTTTGTTCTTTTTTTCTCAGGATTCCTTTAGCTATTCGGGGTCTTTTGTTGTTCCACATAAATTTTAGGATTCTTTATTCTATTTCCGTGAAAAATGTTGTTGGAACTTTGATAGGGATTTCATTGAATCTATAGATGGCTTCAGGAAGTATGGACATCTTAACTATGTTAATTCTTCCAATCCAAGAGCAGGGAATATCTTTCCATTTCTTTGTGTCTTCTTCAACTTCTTTCAGCAATGTTTTATAGTTTTCGGTGTACAGATCTTTCACCTCTATGGTTAAGTTTATGCCTAGGTATTTTATTCTTTTTGTTGCATTTGTAAATGGGATGGTATTCTTAATTTCTCTTTCTGCTACTTCGTTGTTAGTGTATAGAAGTGCAACTGATTTTTGTATGTTGATTTTGTATCCTGCAAATTTTCCATATTCGTTTATTACTTCTAAAAGTTTTCTGGTGGATTCTTTAGGGTTTTCTATATATAAAATCATGTCATCTGCAAATAGTGACAGTTTCACTTCTTCCTTTCCCATTTGGATCCCTTTTATTTCTTTCTCTTGCCTGATTGCTCTGGCTAGGACTTCCAGTACCATGTTAAATAGGAGTGGTGAGAGTGGGCATCCTTGTCTGGTTCCTGTTCTTAGAGGGATAGCTTTCAGGTTTTCACCATTGAGGATGATGTTAGCTGTGGGTTTCTCATATATGGCCTTTATTATGTTGAGGTACTTTCCTTCTATCCGCATTTTATTCAGGGTTTTTATCATAAATGGATGCTGTATCCGTCAAATGCTTTCTCTGCATCTATTGAGATGATCGTGTGATTTTTATTCTTCATTTTATTAACGTGGTGTATTACGTTGATTGATTTGCAAATGTTAAACCATCCCTGCATCCCTGGAATAAATCCCACTTGATCATGGTGTATAATCTTTTTATCGTATTGTTGTATGCGATTTGCTAGTATTTTGTTGAGGATTTTTGCATTGATTTTCATCAGTGATATTGGCCTGTAGTTTTCTTTTTTTGTGTTGTCCTTGTCTGGTTTTGATATCAGGGTAATGTCAGCTTCGTAGAATGAGTTAGGGAGCTTCCCCCCCTCCTCAATTTTTTGGAAGAGTTTGAGAAGGATAGGTATTAAGTCTTCTTTGAATGTTTGGTAGAATTCACCAGGGAAGCCCTCTGGTCCTGGACTTTTATTTTTGGGGAGGTTTGTGATTACTGTTTCGATCGCCTTACTGGTGATTGGTCTATTCAGAATCTCTACTTCTTGTTGATCCAGTTTTGGAAGGTTGTATGATTCTAAGAATTTATCCATTTCTTCCAGATTGTTGAATTGGTTGGCATATAGCTTTTCATAGTATTCTCTTATAGTCTTTTGTATTTCTGAGGTGTCTGTTGTAACCTCTCCTCTTTCATTTCTGATTTTACTTATTTGTGCCTTCTCTCTTTTTTTCTTGGTGAGTCTAGCTAAAGATTTGTCAATTTTGTTGATCTTTTCAAAGAACCAGGTCTTGGTTTTATTAATTTTTTCTATTGTTTTTTTGGTCTCTATTTCATTTATTTCTGCTCAGATTTTTATTATTTCCCTTCTTCTACTGATTTTGGGCTTTGCTTGTTCTTCTTTTTCCAGTTACTTTAGGTACATTGTTAGATTGTTTATTTGAGATTTTTCTTGTTTGTTGAGATAGGCCTGTATCACTGTAAATTTCCCTCTTAGAACCGCTGTTGCTGTATCCCATAAATTCTGGCATGTTGTATTTTCATTTTCATTTGTCTCCAGGTATTTTTTGATTTCTTCTTTGATTTCTTCGTTAACCCAGTCGTTGTTCAGTAGCATTTTGTTTAATCTCCACGTATTTGTGGCTTTTCTGATTTTCTTCCTATAGTTGATTTCTAGTTTCATACCGTTGTGGTCAGAAAAGAGGCTTGGTATTATTTCAATCTTCTTAAATTTATGGAGACTTGTTTTGTGGCCTAATATGTGATCAATCCTGGAGAATGTTCCATGTGCATTTGAAAAGAACGTGTATTCTTCGCTTTTTGGATGGAATGCTCAGTGTATATCTACTAGGTCCATCTGTTCTAGTGTGTCGTTTAAGGCCAATGTTTCCTTATTGATCTTCTGTTTGGATGATCTATCTGTTGGTGTAAGTGGAGTGTTAAAGTCCCCTACTATTATTGTGTTACTGTCCATTTCTGTTTTTATGTCTGTTAATAATTGCTTTATATATTTAGGTGCACCTACATTGGGTGCATAGATATTTACAAGTGTTATATCCTCTTGTTGGATTGTTCCCTTGATCATTATGTAGATCATTATGTAGATCATTATGTAGACATCATTCTTTGTCTCTTTCTACAGTTTTTGTTTTAAAGTCTATTTTGTCTGATATGAGTACTGCTACCCCAGCTTTCTTTTCATGGCCATTTGTGTGGAGTATCTTTTTCCATCCCTTCACTTTCAGTTTGTGAGTGTCTTTAGGTCTGAAGTGTGTCTCTTGTATGCAGCATATATATGGGTCTTGGTATTTTTTCCAATCAGCCACCCTGTGCCTTTTAATTGGGGCATTTAGTCCATTGACGTTTAAAGTAGTTATTGATAAGTATGTACTTACTGCCATTTTTTAACTTTTTTTCTCAGTGTTTTAGTAGTCCTTCTCTGTTCCTTTCTCCTTCTATACAGAATTGATGGTCTCTTTAGTTTGACCTCTGTCTGAAATCTCTACTCTACTCTTTAACTCCCTTCCTCCCTCATTTTATGTTTTTGATATCATATCTAACCTCTTTTTTGTGCATTTGTATCCATGGCTGTCTTATCATGGAAATAGATAATTTTTCCTATTTGTGGTCTTCTCTTTTCCCCTTAAATCAGTCCCTTTAACATTTCTTGTAGCACTGGGTTCTTGGTGACAAACTCCTTTAATTTATGCTTGTCTGGGAAATTTTTGATGTCTCCTTCCATTTTGAATGATAATCGTGATGGGTAGAGTATTCTTGGCTGTAAGTTTTTCCCTTTTAGCACTTTAAATATATCTTGCCACTCTCCTCTAGCCTGTAAGGTTTCTGCTGAGATGTCAGCTGATAGCCTTATGGGGTTTCCTCTGTATGTAACTTGTCTTTCTCTGGCTGCTTTTAGGATTCTCTCTTTATCTTTAATTCTGGACATTTTGATTATGATGTGTCTTGCTGTGGGCCTCTTTGGGTTTATCTTGTTTCGGGCTCTCTGAGCTTCGTGTACCTGGATGTCTGTCTCCTTCCTTAGGTTAGGGAAGTTTTCATCTATTATTTCTTGAAATAGATTCTCTGTCCCTTTGTCTCGCTCTTCTCCTTCCACGACACCTATAACACAGATGTTAGTGCACTTGATGTTGTCCCAGAGGTCCCTTAGACTGTCCTCACTCTTTTTAATTCTTTTCTCTTTTACCTGTTCAGCTTGGGTAATTTCTTCTAATCTTTCGTCCAGCTCACAGATCCGTTCTTCTGTATCCTCTGCTCTGGTTTTGAGTCCCTCTAGTGAATTTTTCATTTCCAGTATCGTATTCTTCATTTCTGATTGGTTCTTTTTTATATCTTCCATTTCTTTGTTGACATTCTCATGAGTTCATCTATTCTTCTCCCCACATCAGTGAGCATCCTTAACACTCTTAGTTTGAACTCCCTGTCAGTTAGGTTGCTCATTTCTGTTTCACTTAGTTCCTTTTCTGGAGTTTTGTCCTGTTCCCTTACTTGGAATGTATTCCTTTGCCTCCTCATTTTGCCTCTTTGCCTGTGTTTGTGTCTACGTATTAGGTAGGTCAGCTACGTCTCCTGCTCTTGGATAGGTGACCTTATACAAGTGATGCCTTAGGAGTCCTGCAGTGTGCCTCCCTCAGTTCTCAGTGTTCCAAGGGAGACCCCATGTGGGCTGCTTGTGTCCTTCTGTTGTGGCCTGTTTGCTCTCCCTGTAGGCACCCAGGGAGGCTGAGTTATGCTCCTGGCCAGCTGTTGTAATGCTCAGCTGCTTGTAGTTGTTGTGGGCCCTTCAGTCTCTTTATCAGGTGTGGGGAGCCCCAGCTCAATTGGCTGCAAGTTCTAATACCGCTTCTGTGTTACAGTATTTCTTTTAAGTGAGTAGACCCCCAGCATGGCAGGTTATTAGGCTCAGGGGCTTAGAATTGCTATAAGCCTCCAGGCTTTAGGTCTCTTGTCAGCTCTCTGAGGATTGCAGCTGGGTGGGGCTGGCCTCAGGCACAGGAGCACCCTATTATTTCAGACTTTGGAAGGTGGGCAGACCCCTTTGTGGGTCTTTGAGAAGCACAAGTCTTCTGCAGCTGACAAGCCCTGTCACCCACAGGTCCACACACACAGTCAACACAGTCCTATCCCGTGTGCGTGACCCGACCTCCTGAAGCGGACCCAGTCTCTCCACAGCGGGAGACCCACACACTCCACCACCACCCCACACTCTCCACCCGCTCCCTGTGCACGCCCTGCCTCAGTGATGTCGGCTCAGTTGCCAGGCTGCAGAGAATCCAGTCACCAATCTATACAGGCCCACAAGTTGCCTGAGGGCCTGTTGTTGGGTGGGGCCAGTCTCTAGGGTGGGCTGCCTGCCCTGGCTGAGCTGGATTAAATCGGTGTTCTAGCGGGTGCGGCAGACATGGGCTAGCAGGCCCCAGGGAGAACTCCAGTGGCGTCTGTGTCAGCACACCCACACCAGGCCACAACAATGGCTGCCGCCAATGTCCCAGTCGCTGGAGAGGTCTCACCTCTCACCGAGATGCACTCAGGGCCTATCAGGTGAGTCTCTTTGCCCCAAAGCACTGTGCACCTTTCTTTCTGGTGATTTTAGGATGCTTTCTGAAAGGGGTGAGTTTGCGCACGGGCCCTTTAAGAGCTGGTTTTAATTTCTTTGTGAACCAGTTTTTCTGGGGGTGCTCCCCAGTGTTTTAGTAGCAGGCACAGTCAGATATTATGCGGCTGGTCTCGATTGTGCTGGGTCCACAAAATGCCCACAACAGGGGCGCTCCCCGGCTCAGGGCCCCGCGTCTCCAGGGAGGGCTGCGTACCTGTGGGCTGCTCCCAGGCGTCCGTGAAGCTGGAGGCTTGTGAAGGCTGCTTTTTTTCTCTCCAGAAGTGAGTCTCTGCCTCTTCTACCCCAGTTAGAATTGTCCGTTGTTGCAGGAGTTCCTCTCATCCAGTTTTCAGTTCTGTCTCAGGGTAATTTTTCCACGAGTAGTTGTAAATTGGCTGTGTCTGCGGGAGGAGGAGAGTTCAGAGCCTGCCTTTGCCGCCATCTTGACTTCTCTCTCCTAAAATCTCTTTCAAAAACACTAATTTTATCTTCTTTTTGGGAAATGGAATTCTTTTTTTTTTTTTTTGTGAGGAGGGTGGTACCTGAGCTAACATCTGTGCCAGCTGTCCCCCACCTTGCATGTGGGCCACCGCCACAGCATGGCTTGATGAGTGCTGTGTAGGTCGCACCCAGGATCCAAACAGTGAACCCTGGGCTGCCGAAGTGGAGCACACGCACTTAACCGCTATACCACCGGGCTGGCCCCTGGTATTCTTTTTATAGATGGAGTACAGTAAGATCATATGTCACAATTTAGAATTTTATAATATATTCTTTAGTTTTATACCTTACAAGATGAGTAAATCAGTTTGTTCCAATAACAACATCAATTCCTTCTGCTGTATTGGAAGATCCTGGTTTAAGAATTCTAATTCCAGAGTCTAGTTCTAAAGTGTCAACCTCAAGGGGATTAATTTTTCACCATTACTCTCTTTTTTAATAAGAGTACATCACACATAAATATGGAAGTATGAACAGGTAATGTAAAGGTTTATATTGAGCCATTTATCTCTTTGTGTTGAAATATTTTTGCACAATTTTTAAAAATCCTGGTCATATGCATCCCAAATATAATATAAGGGCTTGTTGAGTAGAAATATCCATTTTTCAGAAACATGAACACAAAGTTTCATTTAACATTTTTCAGACACACGTCCCTATCAATAGAAAATGGTGATCAGAAACAAAATGACCACATTTGGATTGGTGCAACTTGAAAAATAAATGTAATAACTATGCCCTATTTTTTTCCTTCCATAGTGATGACTTGTTTTATCATGTTATAAGTATAGAATGGCATCACAACAAATCAAAACATCCTTCCAAAAATCATTGTAGAATGCGGTGCTCTTTTTTTGGTTTTTCACGAGAAAGTATACAGTAATGATGAAGAGAAGCAGAATTGTGGCATGACTAAGGGTTTCCATAAGAGCTAGCTACTTTCCTTCTCCAAGCAAAAATTTCCCCTGTGTTCCAATAGAATACCACAAAAGTCTTGGGCTGGGGTCGGGGTCAAGCCAAAAGACCAGTGAGTGGAAGTGCAGTAACACTTATGAGCTCACACTGCATCAGTAATATAACACTGATTTAGCTCTGACCAAGCACTCTTGGTCGGTACTGTATTTTTCTATTGTGGAGTCACACGACTGCAGTGTATCACTGTCTGGGGTCCTCTGATGACCTAATTGGAACCAGACTTTTCTTCCACTAGTATGCCTTACTACATGATTAATGGCTTAATTAATTAATTTATTTTCTAAAAATAAACCTTTACTCTATTAAGATGAGTCCTCTTTTTCCCCCTGGGTGACAGATCTCCTCTATAATTCTCTAGTTCCTTATGGTTATTGTAACCTTATACTTTTGGTAATTAAAACTTAACCATATTAATTTTAATACTCCCGTTTCAAAATGAGTGTAGTTTTTCTCTATTTATCTCCCGGCCTGACCTAGACATTCATGAAGCATTTTGAGCCCAATGTAGTTCTCTCAACTCTTGTCTCCTGGGTGTTTTATTATATTCATTATATTTTGTAATCATTCTTAATTAATTTGATTTATAATATCTTACCTTATTGAATTGAACAGTTATTCATGTACAAATTATTATGTATCCTGCTGTTGTTTTGCTTTACTCGTTCCTGAGTTGATTTGATATTTATTCTTAGAACGTCATCTCCGTTGTGTTTTTTATCACTCACCTGATATATATATGTATATATATATATTTTTTCTTTTTTTTTTAAATGAGTCGTATGCTGATAAATTGCAAAACAAGCCTTCGACTTTTTGTTCCTTTATGCTTTATTCTTTTTTAATTTATAAACTTTCAAAGTAAAAGTTGACAATTACAATTTAAATCTTATAGTAAAAGTCAAGTGGTGACGTGAAAAATACCATTTGTATTGAATTCCGAAGACTTAGAGAACATTTACCTACATGAGAGATATTCATTGACATTTTAAATATCTAATTCCTGTAAACAGAGATATGTTATGGAGCCCATAGGCAAGAATTAAAATGCATCTTCCAAAGGATTTGCTCTAGAAGCTGGTAAGTTAGGAGCTGTTTTATTCTCCCAGTTGCTCCAAGGCCACATGGATCTTAAACTTTTTTCAGAGAGGCTGCTTTATTATTTAAACTTTAGATGTGCTTTGCTTCAGTTATCTTTGCTTTACACAGCTTCTCAGATCAGGAGCTTAGTGGACTGTGCAATTTTTCTTTTACTTGTAATCCCAAACCTTCAAGAAAGACAACTTGTTGACCCAGTTTGTATTACATCTTATCTCCCTTTCTATAGAACTGTACCTGGGAAATAGAATCATTCATTTTGCCTCCTATGTAGCAGAGGCTATTGGAAAAGGATCTCTAAAAAGAGGATGGATGTAGGCAAATTATCTGAGAATAGTTTGTGTCTATGGGGAAAATGGGTGGGATTAGTAGGACAAATGATTTGACATCCACAAAACAAGTACTAGTAATCAAAAATTACAAAGGATATGGGCTGGCCCGGTGGCAGAGTGGTTAAGTTCACACACTCCGGGGCCAGCCTGGTGGCGCAACAGTTAAGCACGCACTCTGCTTTGGCGACCCGGGGTTCACTGGTTCGGATCCTGGGCACACACCGATGCACTGCTCGTCAAGCCATGCTGTGGCGGCATCCCGTATAAAGTAGAGGAAGATGGGCACGGATGTTAGCCCAGGGCCAATCTTCCTCAGCAAAAAAGAGGAGGATTGGCATCGGATGTTAGCTCAGGGCTGATCTTCCTCAAAAAAAAAACACAAGTTCAGGCACTCCTCTTCAGTGGCCCAGGGTTCACAGGCTTGGATCCCAGGCGCAGACCTATGCACTGCTCATCAAGTCACGCTGTGGTGGCATCCCATATACAAAATACGGGAAGATGGGCACAGATGTTAGTTTAGGGCTTATCTTCCTCACCAAAAAAAAAAAAAAAAGTTACAAAGGACAATTCTGTTTCATTTTCTTTCAACTAAGATTCATTATATTAATTTTTGCCTTAATCCTGACCTTTTAATCTGGCTTCAAATTCTGATTTTTCCCTTTGTCTATTGAAGCAATCAGATATTTTTAGTTACCCCAAGTTGACACTCACTATTTCCATAAATATTAGTTTAGAATCAGTCTTCTTACTTTTTAAACTCTCAGTTATTTAGGACTCTCCTTTTTTGACTCTGACTCACATATCCAAATCTTACTACCAGCCCACTTTGTCCACTAATAAGTTTATAATTCATATTACTAAGGTAAAAATATCATTTCTACTGTCACCGAAACCTTATAGATAGTTCTCATGAGCAAAAAAGGTTACCCAGAAAATATTCTTCCAAATCTTACTTATGGAAAAATGAAGTAGACATACTTTTCCCTACTACTGCCACAAAATAGAGCTAAAAACCCTGGATATTACAAATGAAACAAACATAGGAAGACTCTTAAAGATGGAGAGAAGATGAAAAACTTGTTAGAGAACTTGAGTCTGAGGAGTAACATGGTGGTAAATTCCATGGATTTGTGCTTTTGCCTCATATATCCCAATCAGCATATTGTAAAATCCAGTAGGCGAGAAAGCTGCCAAACAAAAGTTAAGTGGAGACCCTAGACTTGCACACTCGCTAGGCTATCCAGAAGTACCTCAAAACCCCAGTAGAGGGATGTTACCAGAGAAGGCTGAGTGAGGAGATAGGATTTTCATTCCCACTCTGCTGAGTGGGAAGTAACAAGTCCCCCAAACTGCAGTGCCAGTGGAGACCACGTGGGGACCTTGGACTTGGACCCTTATTCAGCAGTATCAAGGTGCCCCTCTCTCCCTTCACTGGCGTGGCTTCAGACAAGACCTAATGAAATGTTAGGATTTTCACAACTGCTCAGTGGTAACCAGGTAACCAAGGGTCCTTGCAATGTCAGTGGAGGCCAAATGAAAAGCAGTGATAAAGTAACCTCTCCCCTCCCAGCCAGGGAGACATCAGTGGAGGCTTAGTGGAGAGTATGAACTCCCACTCCCTTCCAGGAGTAACAAGGATTTCCTCCCCCTCTCAGGTGTTGATGAAAGTCAAGGGGAGAACCTGGAATTCCTCTCCCATATGACAATAACTGGGCAGCATCTCCTTCTCCTGCAAGAGTAGTGTCTGAATGTGCAGTTGAAACCAAAAATGTAAATAAGATCCAGAGTTTCATAACATAATACTCACTCAAAAGTCATTCATTATACAAAGAACAATGAAGATGTCAACTTGAATGAGAAAAGACAATTAACAGAAGACAATGCTGAGATGACACAGATGTTAGAATTATCTGACAAGGATTTAACGCAGCATTATAAAAATGCTTCAGTGAACAATTACAGATGTATGTAAAACAAGTGAAAAAATTAAAACTCTCAGAAAATCAATAGGAGATATAAAGAAGACACAGATAGTTTAGAGTAAAGAAATACAACAAATTTTAAAAATCTCAGTAAATGCCTCAACAGCACAATAGAGGACAGAAAAAAAGCATCAGTGAAATTGAAGATGAAACAATAGAAATTAACCAATGTTAACAATAAAGATAAATAGACTGAGAAAAAATGAGAGTTTTAGGGATATGTTGAATTATACTATAACAAGATTTAACTGTGGAGTCTCAGAAGGAGAAGTATAACCAAAAAAATACTCAAAGGAATAATAGTGAAAATTTTCCAAATTTGGCAGACATAACTATAGATACAAGAAACCGAGTGAACCTCAAATGGGATACTCAAAAAAAAATCAATTCAAGGTTGCCACAAACCTTCGATTTGTAAAAAATGCAATATCTGCAAAGCACAATAAAGCAAAGCCCAATAAAACAAGGTATGCCTATATATTAATATAAAATAAAGTAGACTTCGGAATAAAAAAGTATCACAAAAAAGAAATCTTAAGGCCCAAATGGTTTTACTAGAGAATTCTACCACAAATTTAATAAAGAATTAACACCAAGTCTTCACAATCTCTACAGAAAATAGAAGAGGAGGGAACATGCCTCATCTCATTTACCCAATACTCAAACTGGACAAAGGCAGGGTAAAAAAAAAACTACAAACCAATATATTTCAAGAATATAGATATAAAAATCTTAATATAGTATTTAAACTGAACTCAGCAATATGTAGAAATAATTATGTACCATGACCAAGGAGGGTTTATTCCGTCATTCAGTATTTGAAAATTAATCAACACGATCCACCATATCAACATGTAATAAAGTAAAATCATATAATTAAATCAATTGATGGAGAAAAATCATTTGAGAAGTTTCAGTACCCATTCATGAAAAAACTCAGAGGAAGATAGAAATAGAGAGGAACTTCCTCAACTTGAAAAAGAGCATTTATAAAAACGTACAGGTAGCACCAGAATTAATGGTGAACAACTAGATATGTTTTCTTTAAGATTAGCAATAAGGCAGAGATGTTTGCTCTAATCACTGATATTCAACATAGAACTGGAAGTTTTTATCACTGCAAGCAGAAAAGAAGGAATAAAGGCATATAAATTGGAAAGGAATAAACTTAATTCTCATTTGCTGTTGATATGGTAGTCTATGTAGAAAATCTCAATGAACCTATAAGAAAGAGACAAAAAACACCTCCTGAAATAATAAATGATTTCATTAAGGTCACAAAACACAAGATCAGTGCACAGAAGTAAATTTCACTTCTACATACTAGCAATGAATATGCAGAAACTAAACTTGAAAATATGATAGCGTTTATAAACACTTAAAAAGAAAATGCAAACATAGATGTGTATCTAATAAAGCAAGTACAGAACCTGTATGCTGAAATCTACAAAATGCTGATGAAACAAATAAAAAATATGTGAATAAATCAATAAATATCCTGTCTTCGTGGATTGGAAGACTCAGCACAATAAAGATGCTAATTATACCCAAATTGATTTACGGCTTTAATGCAATTCCTATCAATCCCAGTGAGATTTTTTTTTTTGCAGAAATAGACAAGCATACTCTATAATATACTGAAAAGGCAAGGAGAGTAGAATATCTAAAACAATTTTGAAATAGAAGAATAAAGTGTAAAGATCATCTACCAATTTCAAGATTTAGTGTACAGCTGCAGTACAGTATAATACTGTTCAGTACTTAATACTTAATTACCATTAAGACTGTGTGGTTTTGGACTAAGGATAGACATGTAAGTCAATGGAAGAGAATAAAGAACCCTGAAATAGACCCCCCAAAATATGGCCAATTTATTTTCAGTAAAGATACAAAAGCTATTAAATGGGAGGATAGATTTTTCATCAAACAAGGCTGGAATTATTGTACATCTCTAAGCAAAAAAAAAATGAATCGAGGTGTAAGTCTCACATATTGTATAAAAATTAACTCAAAATAGATCATGAATTTAAATGTAAAACTATAAAACTTTTAGAAAAAACATGAATCTTCAGGGTCTAGAGCTAGTTAAAGATTTCTTAGACTTGACACAAAAACATGGTCCATAAATGGAAAAATAGATAAGTAAATGACCAGGAAGATCATTGCTTATAAAAAGCAAATGATAACCCTGGAGGACAGAGATGAAGATCTTTCATATTGAAGTTTCTGATATGTGATGAAGAATAATCACTTGAGGAAAAAAATATATATATACATATATTCATACATAGAGGAATTATTTTCAAACACAAGAAGATGTGTATTAGGAGCAAAAAAAAAAAAAAATGCAGTTTCTTTTCTCCCTAGGAAAATTAACCAGCAACAATTGGAATGGAAGTATATTCTAATTAAATGAATAAGCACTTATAAAAAATGGTTCACTAAAAAGGGGAGAAAAAGAATAGTTTTTGATATGTCTTTTACACAGTTAATTGACAAGAAAGATTATCTTTCAAGAATTCAAGTCCTTGGCTCGGTGGTGCAGTGGTTAAGTGCGTGTGCTCCGCTTCAGTGGCCCGGGGTTCGCAGGTTCGGATCCTGGGCGTGCACCGACGCACCGCTTGCCAAGCCATGCTGTGGTGGTGTCCCATATAACGGAGAGGAAGATGGGCATGGATGATAGCCCAGGGCCAATCTTCCTCGGCAAAAAGGAGGAGGCTTGGCATCGGATGTTAGCTCAGGGCTGATCTTCCTCTCACACTCAAAAAAACAGTTCAAGTCCCAAGATATATCCTACCAAATTGTTGTTTTTCGTAAAGTTAACAGTTATACAGTACCAGCTATGTAATTTTTATTTTATTACTCCTACTACAACTATGGAGCGTCTAGATAAAGAAAAATGAAACAAACAAGGAATCAATAAATTGTGAAGTTTTTGTATGAAATAATTAACATAGTATATTTAATATGGCTAAAGATAGACTTCAGTTTAAATAATGATATTGATTTGTGAGATTTTGGTTAAAAATTAAAAAGCAATTCGTATAGTTAATACAATGATGTAATATATAATTAAAAAAATAAAACTATACTTTGACAATAATAGACCAAAACCAAAATCCCAGAATAAATGGATTAACAAAAATAATGCTGAGTAGACATAAAATATGGAAATGTAGGAATTCAATAATTTCTCTTTTCATATGTGGTGTCCAAATATGGTATTATGTTATTGAAGTTGACTAGTTTAGAAAGATAAATTTAAAGTATGTTAAAGTTTTAAAATATATCACCAGACTCACAAATGAGCTGTAAATACATAGGTTTAGGTATATTATGTAAAGCTCTAAACATTAATGTCTGGGCACAAAGACAAAATACCTTCCAAATTATTGGACATGGAAAAAAAACCTAAGCAAACACTGACTAGATTACAAAGACAGAAAATAGAAGAATTACGTAGGATTGAGAGAACATGAGAAAATGAAATAGACGTTTAGAAATTTAAACAAAACAATTGTAACTGTTCAAAGAATAAAAATCCCAGAGTTAGTTAAAAAGCACAAATGTAAACCAAGGTTTTTCTGGACACACCAATAATGATGGTTAAAGATCAGAAATATCATATTCCCTCAATTAAAAATGGGTGCATAGTTCCTTGATTAAACATCTCTTCCTTGATTCTTCTGTTATCTTTTCTGAATTTATTATCATGGTCTGAATGCTACAGAGTGTGTTCAAGCTTTTCTCAAAACCAAGAATTATAAGAGGTTTATTCGGGAAGTACATAGATCTCAGTGATATTCAATAGGCTATGTAAAGTGTCTTAAGTGCCATGTGAGGTGGTCATAATCCAAGTTAGTAAATAGCCAGGGCATTGCCTAAGTCAGAAGTCACACCATGGCAGTCATGCTAGCCATGGCCTAACTAGAAGGCCATAGTCTCTGCAACTGACAAGGTTGTAATGTTCTGGAGAGCTAATTTAACAATATCCAGGATCTATGACATTGGTCCAAGATGCCTCATATCAGTGGGGATAAATAATAACACATAATGATAACAGCAACAGTAATTCAGAAACAACAAAACCAACAATTATAAAGCATTTGGTATGTTTCAGGCACTCCTCCAAGAACATTAAAGATATTTATTTAATGCTTAGAACAACCCTACAGAATAGGTGCTATTACAAAGGAACCCCACTTTGTATCCCACTTTACAAAGGAAACTTAGGCACAGTGGTAATCAGGTTGTTAGTTCCGACAGAATCGCAATTGTCCGTTTTTTTGTCTTTGAGCAAAAAATTGAGAACCCGTCCTGTAGGGATTTCTTTTTTAATATTAAAGTAAATATACTTTCAAAGGTCTTGGATTTACACAGCTTGGTAGAAAAATAGGTGCTGGAGGGGGCTGGCTCTGTGGCTTAGTGGTAAAGTGCGTGCGCTCTGCTACTGGCGGCCCGGGTTCAGATCCCAGGTGCGCACTGACACACTGCTTGTCTGGCCGTAGTGAGGCGGCGTCCCACATACAGCAACTAGAGGGATGTGCAACTATGATGTACAGCTATCTGCTGGGGCTTTGGGGAAAAAAAGGAGGAGGATTGGCAGTAGATGTTAGCTCAGGGCCAGTCTTCCTCAGCAAAAAGAGGAGGATTGGCATGGATGTTAGCTCAGGGCTGATCTTCCTCACAAAAAAAAAAAAATACGTGCTGGAGAATAAATCTTACTTTAGTGTCAGTGCAACTCTTCACATAGTAGCCACAGATAGATAACAAGTATGAATTATCCCAAAGAGAAATTTGGTAAGCATGATATTAGAAGATCAATGTAATAGAAGTGTATGGTCCCTCAGTAGTTTGCTAGGTGATAGAGGTCAGGCCTATGTTACCAGCTCAAGACTTAGGTAACAGAAGTAGTACGTGAACTAGGCTTCATATACATAGACCTATAACCTCCGGTGGTTCCAGAGTCATCTGGAGGTCTCAGTTTGGAGTTAAAAAGAAGTAGAAGGGTACAGTTGAGTAAATGGCTCTATCAGTTCATCTCGAAGAAAGTTTCTGAACATTTTCCCAAACTGGTGTTGCAAATATCAGTGTTTTGTTTCAGCTCTTAGGTAAGAATCCAACATTTTATAGAAGAGCGTGCCATTGAGTCTAGCCCTAGCACAGTCTGCAGACAATGAGAGTGGACTCCTTGTGGCAATTAGGGTCTACCAACATGGGGCTTTAGCATAGCTTTGGGGTCCAAGCAATTTTTAAACAGTAGGCCACGAGGCCAAAAATTTACTGCTTTCTTCTTTGCTTCTGTCAAATAAACAAACGTGATGGCCCTTGTTAAAAGTTGATGCTCGGTATGTCCCAATACAAGTCTATCGACAAAAAGGATAATGAGTTATCTCTGGCATAGGAAATTTCTTTGGCATCAGGATTAGTGATTGGAGCATTGGTGTTTTTCTAGTATCTCACAACTCCCTTAGCTGAGCTGGCACACCTGCAAATGGAGGGTGCTGTTAGGCTTTTGGAAGCTTTGATGGCATAGTGCCATGGAACTTATCTCCGGCTCTTCCTTAGTGACCACACATGGCTATAGGAGAAAATGATTCAGTGGCATTATGTAGCTAGGAGATTAATACTGAAGATTGAGGGGCTCATTGCTGCAAATCCTGAAGGAAATAAAATGATATATTTACAACATCACACATAAAAGTATGGTCTTGACTGGGCCAAGAGAAAAAGTAAGTCCAACGCAACGTGTGAATGACTTTGATCTCCACACAAGGACATGCACAGCAGCCATTTCATAAGCTTACTTGTAAAAAAAGAGATTCTCTAGCAGGGGTTCTTAACAATTTTTTGTTTTATAGACTCTTCCAGAAGTCTGATAAAACTTGTGGACTCTTACTCTCAATAATGTTTTAAAATGCTTCAAATAAAACACATAAGATTATGAATGAAAATACTTGTATTAAAATATATTTTAATCTCCAAGTTAAGAGCAATAAGCTTGCTAAATCAGCTTGGAGATAGATAGAGAATCCTATTAAGATCCTATCCTATTAAGGATCTATTAAGTATCCTATTAAGAATCGCAGAAGGGTTCACACATTGTACTTGATTTAGAATACCAGCCCAAGACATTTGAAATTCATCCTGTGGGTAAAAATACTGTGACTTAGGGGACAAAAGTGACTTTGACAAAGAACTTTAGTTTTTTTAACAGAGAATTAGAAAACTTAGTTTTAGCGTGAGAAACTTTAATGACAATTATGTCATTATGTCATAATTATGTCATAATTATGACAATTATGTCATTATGTCATAATTATGTCATAATTATGACAATTATGTCATTATGTCATAATTATGTCATAATTATGACAATTATGTCATTAAAGGATATTGTGGTTGTTTTGAGATTTGCAGATTTAAAGAAAACTTCATGAGGAATAAATTAAAATGCTCACATATTTTGGAGAAAGATACATATTTACATCAAAACTAAGCATCTATTTTTAATGTACAAAATTTCAATTCCTACGTAGTGATCAGTTTCTTTTTATGTGACCTAGTATCACCAGAAGATCCTCATAAAATGACAGACTTTTTTTGCAAAAATGCATGGAAGTTATAAAACTCAATCTTTAAGCAGTAAACTAAAGAGAGAATATTGTCACCAGGATAGATTAAGGTTTTTGATTAAATGAATTTTCTTGCCAAAGGGGCTTACAGTACTTCATAGAATCTATTTTCCTGGCAGAATAAATCATTGCATATGACAAAATGCAGTTCCTCAGAAAGGATTTAGCTGTCCCCCAAATCCATTCCCTTTGTAGAAATATATTTTGCAAGACAGCAGCAGTTCCAAATCTCAGGTTTCTTGGGGAGAAACATATTTATACTCAGCAGTATAAAGGTTTACAAGTGGTAAAAAGTTAACAATAGATTGGGGCAGGTCAATAGATTGGGGCAGGTGTGAAGGGTATATAGATTTTAGGTGCATATCAGTTTTTACTTTGAGTTAGTGTTTAGTGATTCAGAACTTAAAACACCATTCTGTAACCTGAATTGTTCCCTTCTCATTGAGTTCTGTATTAAGCACAATTTTATTAGTTGTGTTCAGTTTAATGCAGACTTAGAGTGAGCAAGGCTTAGGGCAGAACAGAACACATGATCAGAAGGAGTAGTGGATGTTTCTGATTAGAAATTTTGTAAATGTGAATTCATATTTTGGGATCCAACAAATGCTATATCCAACCGTATATCCTAGTTGTATGCATGTGTACACATATTTAGGGAGAGGCTCTGTAACTTAAATCCTCTTCTCAAAAGGGGTTATAACACAAAATGTTAAAATTAAAGTCCAGAAACACAGATTCAAACATTTAGGAGGATGGAGATGTGGGAAGAAAAAAACGAGAAATCTTCAAACATTGGCCAAGTATACCTATGGCTTTTGTTCTGGTGAAAGACCTATATAGAGATAGAAAGAAAATATCATGGGGGAAATAAAGAAAAATTGTAGCCTCAATGTTGTCAATCAATCTGTTAAAGATTGCATAGTCAGATTCAATTTCTCTCTTTTTCTTTTTTTTTTTTTTTTTTAAAGATTTTATTTATTCAGTTTTTTCCCCCCAAAGCCCCAGTAGATAGTTGTATGTCATAGGTTCACATCCTTCTAGTTGCTGTACGTGGGACTCGGCCTCACGTTGGACGGAGAAGTGGTGCCTCGGGGCGCTCCCGGGATCCGAACCCGGGCCGCCAGCATCAGAGCGCGCGCACTTAACCGCTAAGCCACGGAGCCGGCCCTCTCTCTTTTTCTTTAGGAGTGTTTTGTCTTTTTATTTGTTCATTCAACAACCATTTATTGAGCATACATATGCAAAGCATGGTGTAACACTCTAGAGATATAGCAGGGCAGAGGACTGCCACAGGGTCGGCCTCCATGGGGTCTTCCTATTCTGTCTCCTCTCTCAGCACTCATAGTCACACGTTCTTCCCTTATTCTCTGAAAACAGATCCAAATGATGTGTTCCAGAAAAGTAATAGAAGATGTCAGCCTGATTCTTATACAACAAACTTCCATTCCACCTACAACCTTACTTATATCATGTCTCTGTTCTTCTCATTTTGCCAAGTCAGTAGTGTCCACCCATCCTCCTGTTATCGATCAATCAGCCACTGCAGCTGTGCTGTCCGTTCTCATCTTTTCACAGGCTTGGTTGCTTCAGATAGTCCTCTCTTCCTTCTCTATGTCCCACTAGCCATTAAAGAAATTGATAGTTAACATCAATCCTATTCACTCCTAACTCTGTAGTTTGGCTTAACTCATCTCCCTATTCTTTTCACTGACACTTTTTTTCCGAAATCACACACACACTCATTTTTGATAAAATTAAAAAAAAATCACTTGTATTAAAAAGAAGGGACTCTTTTCATTCATTGTCTGTTTTCCTTTCTGCAGTTTTAACACACTCAAATCGTTTTTTAAATTTCATTTGTTTTTTGTCTTTACTTTTTAAAGTATTTTGTGGAAGATTTACATATTGTTTAAAAATGAGGAGTAAAAAGGACATATCAAAATGGGTATCCCCTGTTCCTTTCAAATCTAGTTACGATTGACAGCGTGGATATGTTTGTATTCTTATGTTGGAATGGTAGAAGAAAGAAAAATTGAGTGTAGGAGAAGTGGCAGCAACTAAATTGCCAGCTAAATCCTAATGTACTGCTTTCAATACTTTTGACTGTTTATGGTATGTACTTCAATATTTCTAAACAATGTACTGTTGGTTCATGCTTTATCAATTCAAGTGAAATACTTAGCTTCTGAAACTGGTCCTCCTCCCCAAAATACAAACATTCTTTCTCTCAAAATTCTTATGGAGATAATAATTTCTGAATAATTTAATAATCAATTTATATAACTATGTAAGTGTTATTCAGTTGAGTCTAATACTAATTCTTGTTTTCTTATACCACTTTTTGTTGTTTCATTTAATTTCTTAGTTTTCTGTATGCTTCTGCTTTATTATTACAAGTATTCAGAAAAAAGAAATTACACTGACTTTACCTCTAAAACTTCTCATATTATTTACTACAACTTTGCCTTTAATATGTGGTCTTCCAGAATATAAGCTTTGCCTCTTTATTTTAGTCTTCTCTTCCTAGAAGCACATTATGTATCTTCCCTGATTTTTTTTCCTTTCAGTGAGTTATATATAGTATGACATATCTGGTAGAAATGGAAATCTAGATCATTAGTAGAATGTTTGATTACACTGACACAAAAATATTAAACATACTTTGTCATCTGGATATGTATGATTGTATATAGAGCTTTTCTTGGATTTTGAACATTATGATTTGGTATATCATCTTCATCATCATAATCGTCAAAATCATTAAATGTCTAGTGTGCTCAGGGCTATGGCAATATTTACACAAAGAGAATTAGACCTTAACCAGTCTTGTTCCACAGAAGAAGCTAACAGATGAGCTCCTATTTAAATATCAAATTAAATATATTTTTATTGAGAATTAATTACCACTACAAAGGCGATTATCAGAATGTTTGTTAGTTCTTTGAGATCGTTTAATGGTGTCAATGTTCCCATACTTATACCTCTCTCTGATTTTCCAGAAACCATTACAGCATAGTGTGAAATATCAGTAAATCACTTTAAGCCATAAATGTTTAAAATCACTTTAAGCCTTACATGTTTTAATGACAAAGTTGTTTTTTCCAGACTTATGTCTATATCAGTGGAGTGTAACAGAGATGGACCACTATTAGCAATCAAACCAGCAGCTTTCTTCTGTACAGAAAGTAGAATAGGTTTTTTTGTTTTTTGGGTTTTGGTTTTGTTTTGGTGTATGTCTATGTATGTGTGTATATTGTGAATAATTCTTGATAGATATTTAGCCTTTCTTTTGTATTACAAGGACAACCATAGATAGGAAAGATGTAGTTCAGAATATCCAGAAGTTGTAAGCATTTCACATTTTCGCTGCAGTAGCCGTAATCTTTCTTCAGTAGCTTCTGGGTGATAAAATTTAGTAATTCTATTCCAAAACCCATTCAGCTGGGAATCTCTGAAAGTATAAAATTTTAGTATTGGCCCAGGCTTACAAATGCATAATTTTAAATTATTGATTTCTACATACCATGGACACATTACCAAAAGATGTTTGGAAGAGGTATATAACATAAACATATGTTGTTGGATATATTTGCTATTCATGATTGTGCTTTGTAGGCCAAACATGTGGGAAGCAGAAGTGATTATTACCAACTCTGTGTGCCTTTATGTCTGTGTGTTCAATAGAAAGAGAAGATAAATAAGATAGTAGTTCCTCAGGCCATCTACTTTTTCTCAAGAGGGGATTTAGCCTCTATTCAACACTCCTTGTTGTGACTTTATTGTACTATTAGCTACTTATTTTCTTTTATCCCCTATGTACGCTAGACAAAAATAAGGCTTTCTACATGAGGACATTTACTTTTTTTTCAAATCTGAATTTTAGTTTTAATAGCAGTGCCTATTTTTAAGAATGTGTCCTATATATAATAACCTACAAAATAAATTCCTATATGAGTGTAGCTCTAGGGAGAATGAAGTATCTACAGAAGATTGTACAATCCCTCTGATAACAGAAATAAAAACTATGTAATAGAGCATATTTCCCTTGATGTATAGGATTCTAATCTGGCTGGCTTTGACTCTGAAGCCCACTTGAAAGACTCTTAGTTGTTTGTTGAAATGCATTTGAAATAAAAAATTTTCACATGCGTATTTAGTAAATGAATGAGATGATCATTTTAAATTCTTACAATAGATTCATATACATAATTTAACTGATTCAAAAGATGGATTAATTGCTATTTCAAGTTGATAATAGTTTGGGAAACTTTGTAAAGGTTGAACAAAGTTCTTAATATTTAGAACAAGGTTCTTAATACAGTCTCTGTTTTCACTCTTCCCATGGGAAGTACTGGGACAGTGCACGGTAAATATCCGTTTTTCTTCAATTAGATGTCCCCAAAGTGCCTAGTTATCTGCTGATTTCATAAACACAGTGGGCTCTGCTTCATTTGGGGATGCAGCTCACAGCAGCTGGCTCTTATTCACACATTGTAGAAAGATTGCTTGAACAAAGCCAGAGGACAGTGAATGCCTCCTTTAGAGCTATCAAAAATCCAGTAATCCAGTTTTAATGTTGTCTACAACTTGCCTCCTTCTTCAGATACCAAGATGCCCTCTCAGTTTTAAGAGTTTTGTGTATAGTGATTCATTTAATCTTCACATGAACCTGTGATATATCCCAGTTTTACAAATGAAGAAGCGAGGTAAAGTAATTTCACTAGTAGCCGGAGAGTATGGCTGTAGAGCCCATAGTCTTAAGCATTGCAATGTGCTCTCTCTCTAAAGTTTCTAATTTTTAGGAAAGCTGTCACTTTGGAAGTTACTTCTGTTATTTTGGTAGTCAGCACTCAATTTTTAAATTAACTATATATTTTTTCTTAGAAATCTACTGTCTGCAGTACTTATAACACCCCACCCCCCATATGATGAAGTTGCTTCAACTCCTGACTGAGCATTCTCTCCTCTGTTATTGTTGTCAAGAGCAGTGCTGTCCAATTGAACGGCCTACGATAACGGAAATATTCTATATCTTCACTGATCGGTACAGTTACCACTGATTAACTCCATGTGGCTGTTGAGCACTTGAAATGTGGGTAGTGTGACTGAGGAAATGGGTTTTTAACTGAATTTTCTTTAATTATAATTAACTTAAATTGAAATAGCCTCATGTGTCTAGCGACTCCCATATTGGACAGCAGTGGCCTTGAACTTTACTTTTACCTTCTTTGGAGTAAAAAAATAAATAAATAAATAAAAAGAAAAAGAAAATATAAATTTATTTCACAGTCAATAGTTATGTAGATTCCCTAGTATATTTTATATATTTCCCTACATGCCAGTACTTTCTTATAGTCCAAGCAGCCCTCTGGTTCAGTTTTCTTCTTACTGTTGGAAGGAGAATGGGAAACATGTATGCAAACTTTAATAAGAAAAATGCTTCATGTGTTAGAAAGTTGTAAAGTGCTAAAGAGAAAAGAAAACCAGGATGGAAGAGAGGTAGGATCAGGTTGTAAAAGTATATGTGGTAGTCTGGATAAGCCAAGTTATGCTGCAAATGACCCCAAAATCTTAGTGCAATAATACTACAGAATTTATTTCTCAATCAAATTACAAATTGAACAATGGTTGTCCATTTTGCTTTGTTCATTTCACTCCATCAACAATCTAGCCTAGAAGAGTTTCCTCTTGACATATGCTTCCATAATTACCATAGCAGTAGAAAATGAGAGAGAATGCAGGAACCAGAGTGCGAGTGAGACCAATAGCACACCAACTCGTAAAAGCGTTTGCATGGAAGTAACACGTAGTACATCTGCTTGTATTTTATCAACCCAAGCAAATCACTTGACTACATGCTAACTCAAAGAGTCAGGAAAGTTTAGAAATCACCCAAGTCTATTCTTATTAACAAATGCACTTATCCTTTCCTGAAAGAAGCAAAGAAATATTCCATTAGTGTAGAAATGTTATAGTCTTCATATCAACTTTTAAATGTGGCTCCTTTTGATCCAGAGACCTAGATTCTTAAAAGATAATCAATCTGTTCTCTAAATATATAATATGTAATGGTAATATAGGCACAGGTGACTCTAATAAACACTCTCACACAAAAGGAAGGGAATAGGAGACATAAATTGGTAACTGCTTCTCAGTAACTCTTGAATTCCGATGGGCAGTTTATGAATCTACCCTGCCTTGGGGGTAAGAAATTTCCTCAATTAGGCCAAATTTCTCTTCCTTGAAAGGGACTTCCCAGTAATTTATCTGTTGCCCCTGGCCTTGCCGTCTGAGAAGTCCTTGCTTTTCCATGATTCTCCTTGGAGGTGAAGAACATCTGAAATTGCCAGAACATTGGAAAATTACATTTTGGGGAGATGAGCAGCTTCCTCAGCCTAATTTCTACACAGAGAGGGTTGAAATTCTAAGCGAAAGTTGAAATATTGAATGATCGTAGGCCTATTCTAGTGAGATAGATAGATAGATAAGATATCTAGTGATAGGTAGATAGAGATAGATAGATGGGAAGTCTAAGGAAGCCATGATTCCTGAATTAAGTAGGTATGGAGTCAAATTTTTCAATCTGGTCTTTTTATTTCAAAACCATTTGTTTTCTTTAGATCACAATGCCTCCAGCAAGAATTGAATGATTAGAGAAAACTTCATATATTGAGCAGAACCTTAATGGGTGGACACAAAGAGCACACACAAAAAAGAAATGATGCTTTAGATGATAAGTATGAAAATGGCAGAAAATATAGATGATCAACCGTTATCAACCATTCATTTATCCCTTCCAATGTGTCATGCATTAAGACAAGCAAAACAAATATGCAAGAGAGGAAACTCTACTTATATTCATGGGGAAGACTTTATCATGAAGGCAGTGGGTGACCAATGTTTTGAAGGATGATAGTGTTTAATCAAGTAACAAAAAATATAGGAATGGAGAAGTGATCTTTTATTAATAATCTTTAGAATATGTGGTGTATGTGGTAAGTGTAGGTAACTGAGTTTAGATAGGAGTAACAAAAAACATATGCAAAATAGAAAGAAATTTTCTTTTTCTTTTGGAAATTACATTATAGTAGGCTCTTGAATTAATGGAGACAACTCTTATCTCATAGGCTAGTTGGTAAATCAGGCATTGCCAGAGCTGTGATAGGAAGTCTTATTTTATCTTTGAAGTATTTTGCAAAACTTACTCTCTTCCATGGGATTTAATATCCATTTAAACTAATCTTTTCCACTGCAATGAATAATTCATTGACTACACAGAGGGTCATTGAGCTACATACCTCCACAGTTGTCCATTTAACAGCCATGTGTTCTCTCAGATAAATGAGACAGAATACCTTATGTTGAACCCCTGGTGATTTTAACAGAAAGCGTATTAATTGAATGACTAACATATTATGCGATTTCATTAAATAGCATCAGTAATTATATGGCTTTTAATTTAAAGGACAGGCATTAGTGACTAATCTAATGAGATACAAATGGCCACACACTAATTCTGCATTTGTTTTATAAGATAAGAGCTGTGTTGTCAAGTGTAGAACTCATCTGAGTACAAGTTACTATATTATTGTAAAAAAGAAAAACAACTAAATTCTTTGAACGTTTTCCTTATACTTTGATATCAGAATGTTGATGATTTAAGTTCAATTTTTCTCTCTCTTTTATCCCCATATGTGTACTTTTTAAAAAAAAGAATTAGAATTTCTTAGGGAAAACATAACCTATATCTTTTCTTCTTTCTCATTCTGGGTTTTTCTGACGTAACCAATGAAATTACCATGTAGACTTCTCTTTCCCTGACTCACTTTTTCATTTATCACCTAGCAATCCTTGGTGTTCCATACCCATACTTATTTGCCAGAGTCCTTGTGTTTGCTTCTCTTCCGTGTATCCTATCTCAGGGAATCTATAGTGGTAATTTCCAACTTACTGTGCAGTTAAGTCAATGCACTTCCTCTTTCTGTATAATTGGAACTTTTGTATCATTCTTGAAGGATAGTTTTGTGAAATTTAATAGAGTTTTTGTTCCCCGTTGATCAGGAAGTTAGAGGGATTGAGAGAAAGCAGATGAACTTTTCTGGATCTCCTGAATATATCCCATGTAATAAAAAGGTATTTGTATTAGGTCTTTCTAAACTCTAATAATTTCACTCTTGAAAGAAAAAAGACTCAGGGAATGTATGGAATAGTCCACTCCAAATACAGGTGATTATATATATCAAAAATTACTATCCACAAATCCCCATACTTTAGAAATGAAGTTATGAACTCAGGCGGGAGAAACAAAAGAAGGGCTTGCTCTCCTATGAGGTAAACATTTTTAAGTAATTTCGATATCAGGAAAAGGGAGCACCTTATCCACTCAAAGAAGAAAGTGATTAGGGAATGCTTTATAAATAAAGGGACATTTGAGCTGATTCTTCAGTAATGGCTGACAAGCAGAGGGTAGAAGAGATTTCTGTTTCTCAGGGCTGACGTGTGAAATGTCACAGAAATGGAAATGATTGAGTTAGCAAATTGTGATTTATTCTTTGTAGCTGAACAATATGTGGTGCAGGACAGTGGAAGGTAACACTGAAGTAGTACATATTAAGAAGGAATGTCATAAATACAATATTAATACCATAAATATCAGATCAGGTAATACCATAAATACCATGTAAAAGAATACTATATCAAGATAGTTGATATTAACCTCTATGGGACAGAGACCAGTGAGTTTTAGCAAGACATTCCACAATCAGAAATTCACTGTAAACTTGATCTTTGGCAGCACCTTTGAAGAAGGACTTGAATAATAAGGCAGAGGTATAAGGTAGATCAGTTAAGAAATGATTGGAATTATTTATTTAGCACTACATATTCAAAGAGAAGGAAAATACTCAGTTTAACTTTTTGAGGAAGGGTGTAGAATGCTTTTTGGCTGCTGGAAAGAAGATCAGGTGGTCCAAAGAATTTGATATCACCAATAAAAAGTGTGAAATATAAATCTTGCCAAAATTTGAAATACAATAGTTTAAAAATCATACAATTTCCATCAAGAGCAAAAATAAACTCTTCCATAATCAATATAAATAATCTTTATTTCCCACAATATTTTATCACACCAAATCTATTATTTTTTAAAATCTTAATGAAGAAGAGCACATTAACCTACAGCAAGCAGAGAAAAGAAATCATAAAAATTATAGGAGAAATCAATGAAATTGAAAACAGGAAAGAATAGAGAATATAAAGAAACCAAAGATGTTTTGTTGAAAAGATAGATAAAATTGATCAACCTCTACGCAGGCTAAGCAAGAAGAAAAGAATGACAACACAAATTACCAAAGTGAAAGAGGGGTCATCACTACTGAACCCATGGATGTTAAAATGGTAATAAAGGAATACTATGAACAACTGTGTCCAAAATTTGATATTTTATATGAAATAGACCAATTCCTTTAAAGATAAACTACCAAAACTCAAGAATAAATAGGTAACTTGAATATACTTGTACATATTTTAAAAATTGAATCAATAATTAATATCCTTTCATAAAAGAAAGCAACAGGCCCAGATGGTTTCACTTATAAATTATACCAAACATTTATGGAAAAAATAATATGTATTTTCCACAATCTTTTCCAGAAAATAGAAGCAGAGGAAACACTTTTTTAACTTATTCTATGAGGCCAGCATTACTCTAATACCAAAAGCAGATAAAGATATTCTAAGAAAAGAAAACTATGGTCCAATATCCCTCATGAACACAGATGCAAAATCTTCAAAAATTTTAGTAAGTTGAATCCAACAATGTATAAAAAGAATTATTCACCCCAACGAAGTGGGATTTATTCTGAATTTAACATTCAAATCAATTAATGTAATCCACCATATCAAAAAGCGAAAGAAGAAAAATCATATGATCGTACCAATTGATACAGAAAAATAATGTGACAAAATACAGTACTTATTCATGATAAAAATTATACACAAACTGGAAATAGATAAGAACTTTCTCAACTTCATAAAGAATATCTACAAAATAACCTACAGCTAACAGCATTCTTAATGGTGAATGAAAAGGCATTTTCCATCCAAGATAGGGAAAAAGGCAGAGATTTCCTTTCTCACTGCTCTTAGCATTGTACTGAAGTCCTAACTAGTTCAAAAAGACAAGAAAAACAAAACATAAACAGATTGGAAAAAAAAGAAAACTGTCTTTATTAACTGATGACATCATTGTCTATGTAGAAAATCACAAAGATGCTACAGCATAACTCCTAGAAACAATGACTTATCGAGATCACAAGATAGAAGATTAATACACCAAAGCCAATTGCTTGCCTATGTACCAGGAATAAACAAGTTGACTTTGAAATTAAAAGCTATGTGTCATTACAATTGTAGGAAAAAAAAATAGCTACAAATCTAGGAAAATATGTACAGGATCTGTATGCAAAAAACAGTAAAACACTGATGAAATAAATCAAAAAGATAAATAAATGGAGAGAGATTCTGTGTTCACATATTGCAAGACTCAATATTAAGACAGATTTTCTCAAATCAATGAATAGAATCAGTGCAATTTCAATCAAACTCTTTGCAAGCCACTTTGTAAATATCGAATACATATTCTAAAATATATATGGAAGTGTCCAAGACCTAGACAATAGAATACTAAATAGAAGAAAAAAGTTGGAAGAATCACACTATATAATTTCAAGTCTAACTACAAAACTACTGTAATCAAGACATCATTTTATTGGTGAAAGAATACACCCGTGGATGGAACAGAATAGAGAACCCCAAAATAGACACACAAATATAGTTAACTGATTTTTGACAAGGGTACACAGGCAATGCAATAGAGATAGGATAGTCTTTTCAACATATGGTGCCAGAACAATTGGAAATCATATGCAAAAAGAGACCTAGACACAGACCTTAAACCTTTCACAAAAATTAACTCAAAATGGATCCTAGATCTAAATATAAAATGCAAAACTATAAAACTTCTAGAAAAAACTTAGGAGAAAATTTATGACCTTGGGTTTGGTCATGAACTTTTTAAATATGACACAAAAAACACAATGCCTTAAAAAAATTGGTAAATTGAACTTCATTAAAGTTAAAAACTTCTGCTGTACAGAAGACAAGAGAATGAAACAATAAGCCATTGCCTGGGAGAAAATATTTTCAAAACATATATCTGATAAATGACTGTGCCCAAACTGTACAAACTGTTCTTAAAACTCAACAATAAGAAAACAAAAAGCCCAATTAAAAACTGGGCAAATACCTGAACATATGCTTCACCAAAGAAGATAGAAAGATGACAAGTAAACATAAGAAAAGATTCTCAACATCATTTGCAATTAGAGAGATGCAAATTAAAATAACAATGAGATACCACTACATAACTATTAGAATGGCTAAAAGCCAAAATACTGTGAATACCAAGTGCTAAAGAGAATAATAGCAACCCTTGATCATTTTTGGTGGGGATGTAAAATTGTGCATCACTTTAGAAGAGAATTTGGCAATTTCTTACAAAGCTGAGCATAGCCTTAACATATGATCCAGCAATCACACTCCTATGTATTTATCAAACTGATCTGAAAACAGGTCCACACAAAAACTTGCATGTGGATGTTTACAGCAGTTTTATTTATAATCATCAAACACTGAATTGAACCAAGATGTTTTATAGAAGATGATTGGATAAAACAAACTGTGGTATATCCATACAATGGGGTATTATTCAAAGATAAAAATGAATGAGCTATCAGGCTATGCAAAGACATCTGCACATCTTAAATACATATTGCTAAGTGAAAGAAGTCAGTCTAAATGATTCCATTTGTGATTATATGATTTATAAAAGATATGATTGCATTGGCCGGCCCCGTGGCTTAGCGGTTAAGTGCGCGCGCTCCGCTGCTGGCAGCCCGGGTTCGGATCCCGGGCGCGCACTGACGCACTGCTTCTCCGGCCATGCTGAGGCCGCGTCCCACATACAACAACTAGAAGGATGTGCAACTATGACATACAACTACCTACTGGGGCTTTGGGGGAAAAATAAATAAATAAATAAAATTATAAAAAAAAAAAAAGATATGATTGCATTTACATAGCATCCTGGAAAAGGAAAAAACTGTAGAGCCAGCAAAAAGATCAGTGGTTTCCTGGGCTTTGGGTGGGGGTGAGCACTGACTAGGTAAAGCATTGGAGATTTTTTTGGGGTGGTGAAATTGTAATGAGCCATATAATCCATAGAACTTCACTGGCTTCCTGAGATTTCTTATATAGAGTGTTAGCACATGTTCAAATCAAGACAGGATAAAGTCTTCTATTTCCTTCACCACCTAACCTGTTCAACAACAATCTCTTCCATAATTGAAATGACAGCCAAACTTGATTGTCTTAAACTTAAGTTCTCTTCAGTATCCAATTGCAATATTGTCTTTTTTAAAAAGAATGAGCTGTTTCTAATTTTTCCCATTGTTGACCCTTGTGAGAATACACTAGTATTTCAGAGATTTTAGTCCTGGTCCATTTTCTCAGAGTATCTGTCTGTAAATGGCTAATTATTCACTGAATAATTAATTAATTGAATGAATGAATGATCTCATTACCATCTCCGTTTTTCTTATAAATTCACTTCAAACAACTTCACTTTCTTTATCTATTAAATGAAAAATGAGGGCTTTGAACTACATTAACCATATGGGTACTTCTATATTAAAAGTTTATTGGCAATTTCATCTGATTTATGTATCCTTTTGCATTAGAATATTACATACTGAAAATATATGAAAATGGTTTTATAGGCTTATTCTATTTATTTTTTCAGTTAAATTATAATTCCTTTAACAGCTTCTAATTTTCTCTTTTATAAATTTAATACACTAGTGGATATTAAAAAATAAATTTAAGGCCTGTTATATGTCAGGTTTGTTTCTGAGCATAGGGCTTAGGACACTGAGGCTTATATTGCAGTACACATTGTACATGCATATTTTATGAGTGTTTATTTCCAATTTTTGTTTTCATCTGGAGCTGTGCTCTCTGATACAGTTCATGAGCTACATGTGTCTATTTAAATTTAAATTTTAAAATAAATACCTTTAATTTAAAAGTCAGTTTCTCAGTCTCACTAGCCACATCAAGCGCTCAATTGCTATGAGTGGCTGTTGACTACCACATTAGAAAGCACAGATACAGAACTTTACCATCATTACAGAAAGTTCTGTTGGACAATGCTGATCTAGAGCTTCTTATCTAACAAAGAGCTAAGTGTTATTTAAATTTTTATTCTTTCTTGATTTAGCAAAATCCCCTCTGGCTTTTCTGATTCTGTGTTGTTTAAAATCAAGTCTCAGCAACATTACTCATTTTTCTCCATGTGTTTAAGCTGAATAAAGTATTATTCACCCTCAAACATACACATACTCACTTGATTTTTGTCTTATAAAAGAAACATATATTAGTCTGAAAAATAACCCTATTACCTCAATTCTCTCAAAAAGAGGGAATGCAAAAGTAAGAATATTCTTATTCAAAAAGCTTTGACTTTTAAATTAGCAGAAGAGGGTATGGGGGAAAAAAGGCTCAATGAAATCAGTCTTTCTATTTGATTCTCATGTCCCCATGGATACAGTATTATCAATATTCTTTCTTTCTCATCTTTCTTAAACTTATTCCTCTTCTTTCTGAACTTAATACCTACTGTAGTTGTGGGATAAATATTACATAGACTTCCTCATTCCTTCAATTTCATTTCCTGGAAACCAGTGTAAACTTGCTTCCAAGGATACCATCAGAATGAATTATACTGCAGAAGGCCAACAGCTCAGGATGAAGGTTTGAAAGTGAAGATCACAAATGGAAATGTTGGGAAATATATATATATGTGTGTGTATGTTTGTGTGTGTGTGCATGCATATGTGACTGAATATATATTCTCTATGTAGGAGTGTGTGCGACTTGCATTGCTCACAATGGCAAAGCTAGAAGTCTGATTTTAAAATTTTGTGTAGTTTAAATTTTTGCATTGAAGATATATTAATTACATTCAAAGATACACCTTCATTTGTGTCCCGTGAATTTCTTAGCAGAATGAAAATACTCAATGACAATATATTTAGTTATCGTCCTTCCATTCAATTAACCAACACATATTTATTTATAGCATATTATGTTGTGTGTGTAAATTTTGGGGTAAAGAGTGTTTAAAACAAACCAGCCCAAGGCCTGCTTTTTTCAAGCTTACAATGACCATATGAATCATTTGACTATTTGATAGTTAATTTTTTCTTTGAACTTCTGTAGCCTATGTTGCCCAGTTGTTTGGTCAAACACTAGTCGAGATGTTGCTGTGAAAGTATTTTTTAGATGTGATTAATACTTAAATAGGTAGACTTTGAGTAACGATTACCCTCCATTATGTGGGTAGGCTTTATCCAGTCAGCGAAGGCCTTAAGAGAAAAGACTGAGGGACCCCAAAATGGAAGGAATTCACCCACCAGACTGTCTTCACACTCAAGACTGCAATATTGACTGCTGGCAGAATTTCCAGCCTGCACTGCAAATTTCAGACTTGTTAGCCCCCAAAATCATGTGGGTCAATTCCTTAAAATAAATTTCTCTCTCTATATAAATATATACATCCTATTGGTTCTGTTTTTCTGGAGAACCCTGACTGAGTTACAGAGTGTAACTCTGTACAGAGTCTAACAGCATGTAAGCAATATACTGACAAAAAAGGAAAATTCTGCCGTTTGTTTCCAGAGATGTGACTGCTTGGTCACATGCAGATGTTGAGCATAAATTATACTAGAAAATCCATTTGCTTGGATGTCACATAGAGAGGACCAGGCTCTTTTGTAAGCATAATGTCAAACACTCATATTTCAGCTTGGATGTTGAAGATATATGATTAAATAATGGAATGAAAAAACTACAGGAAAATTATTCAGGGAAAAGTAGCATCTTTTTTATAGCTAATTTATTCCTCAGACTTAGTGATTTCTAAAGATTTTTATTTTTATTCAGTTTTTTTCCCCCCAAAGCCCCAGCAGACAGTTGTATGTCATAGGTTCACATCCTTTTAGTTGCTGTACGTGGGACTCGGCCTCACGTTGGACGGAGAAGTGGTGCCTCGGGGCGCTCCCGGGATCCGAACCCAGGCCGCCAGCATCAGAGTGCGCGCACTTAACCGCTAAGCCACGGAGCCGGCCCAGACTTAGTGATTTCTAAAACCATATGATTTAGAGTAAAAGATATGGTTTGAGTATGATTTCTGTCACTCACTAATTGTACATCCTTGAGAAAAATCCCTTACATTCCATCAGCTCTAACTGTCTTGCCCATAAAACAATAAACACAGTTGGTGTAGGGGAGAAGGGAGATTTCCAGTTCTACGTACCTCACTGACAATTTGGGCATGTGGGTGAGACTAGGTCCTCTTAATGTATGCTCTAACAAAGCTAATACAAGAAAAAGAATTTAAAGGAAAATCAAAACTCCTCTGAGAGCAATATTTCACATTTCACATTTGCTTCCTAATGTCAATTCAATACTCTTTCCAAAATTCACTATCTATATCATTACCAGGAGAATGATAAAGAATATAATCTGCTACCTTATTTTGTTAATGGGAAATATTCTTGAAAGACTAAATGTACCTCCTCCTAGGGTATTCTTGACATATTATGACAGTCATTTCATAAACACTGAAGGATGCTTCTTTTACTGGACACTTAGTGGTTGAAATCTCCTCCATGTCTAGAATCAATAGATCAAATGAATTCCTAGAATTGCATTTATCTTAAATATTAACTAAAGGAAGGTGGCTCATTCTAAGACAAATCGTACAACAATTTTATCCCACAGGGGCTCTTTTTAAATTAAATTCATATATGTATATATATGCAATATAGAAAGATACAAATTGCCTCATCCTAAGACTACATCTCAGAGAGATGCTTAAAAATGGAGGCAAGAGATCTTAGATTAAGCCCATGTAATTTAAGTCAAATGAGAAATTATGTTTGCTTATCAACTACAGAGCATCATCAAACTTACATATTTTATTATTACTACAATTTCAACTTCATTTTTAATAAAACTCATAGGTATTTAATTACCATGAAGAAAAAGTTAAAAATTCAGTCAGTACGTATTCTGGTTGATTAACATTTTATTCTGATTTTCTTTTGTGGTTTTGTTTTTTTGTGTGTGTGGGTTTGGTGGTTATAAGTAAATTGTATTGCTTGGTAATCTGGTGTTTTCTAATATAATTCAAAAAATGACAGATTTAAATGTTATTGAAATATTCAAACAAGGTAAATCTGGTCATTGTGGACAGTACACAAAGAAATTCTAGGATATTTTAGCTTCTCTCCTAGACTTTTGTTACAGAATCTCTAAATTTGCTGTCTATATTTGAGATTCTTTTTGGTATATCTAGTCTTAAAATAGCTACTTAATTTTTCCATGTCTCAACTCAAATAGATTAGGAAAAAACTGTGGTCTAATGGTGAAAAGAACTTGTTTTCATCCTGTGGACTGAAATGTTACAGGCTGGTCTAAGAAGAAAATTTTGATGAACACAAATGTGCTTGATTTGGTCCTCATATGATAATGGAGACTACTTAAAACTTTTTAATTCTCCTACCCACCCCCTAAGAGAAGGCATGAAGCAGAGGAAAAATGCAAGACAGCAAAATATGAAGTAGATATCCTCAAATAGACATTTACACTTATGAAAAAATTATACCAGAAAATTTAAAACTTGGAAGAGAAAAAAAATAATCAAATGAGGGCCGGCCCTGTGGCTTGGTGGTTAAGTGCGCGCGCTGCGATGCTGGTGGCCCAGGTTCGGATCCCGGGTGCGCATCGAGGCACCACTTCTCCGTTCATCCTGAGGCCGAGTCCCGCATACAGCAACTAGAAGGATGTGCAGCTACGACGTACAACTATCCACTGGGGCTTGGGGGGGAAAAAATAAAATAAATAAAATCTTTAAAAAAAAAAAAAAATAAATAAATGAATGAAGATGTAAAATGAGAGATGACAAAATTTAGAAAAGATGCCAAAGTGAGAGATGAACTCTAAATTAAGGTATTGTAAATTTTATTTGATGTATTTTGCATGAAATTTATAGCTCAGAAATCTCTGTGCTGGTGTATAATCCTATTGCATATATTCACTGTATATCCAATGCAGTAGGGTTACGGAGATCTACCTATAAATCGCTATTTTCTTATTTTAAAAAAGAGGTCTTTAGTTATTGAAGGGTCTTAGATTCTCTAATCCTAATCCATCTTATGCTGTATATTGTTTATTTGAAAATAATTTATAGGAAATTAAAGACTTTTCTTTAGAGTCAAGTTTTGCATAAAGAGATCAACTGTTCGACTGTGTGGAGAATAAAACAAATATGTATATTTTAATAAAGTTTATTATTATTAAAGTTCTCATGAAAATATTTAGAAATACTATTTGATCATGTCTGGGAGACTATAGAGAAAATCACATGGTTTTCTGTTTTAATCATTATTGCTTGTAATATCTCTAAGTAAAGGTAACTTATTTCCTATATTAGAATCTATGAAGAAACTATTAATGTCAGATTATTTTAAATGTTTCTGGTTACGTTTTCAATTTAATTAATATTTTATAGAACTAGATGAAATTTCAAAAATAAAAGTTGAAGTTATTCTAGTTATGATGAGGGAGTTTATATTGGCCTAACCTCCCTCCAAAAATAATTATAAAAGCTGAACAGAATACAAAAAACAAAGCTGTAGTGGCAGAACAATCAGTGGTGCCAGCTTAGGGGGGTTCAATTCCTGAGAGTTAGTGAAGAACAGCAGGGTGAATGTCACATTAATTCAAGCTCTTTCCTCAAAACATTTGCCAGTGAAAGTAATGGCAGAATAGAGTCCTCACAGAAAGCAAAAGTTTGGAGATGCCGCATTACCTGGGAGTTGAAGGACAAGAGTCTGGAGAGCAGGGGACAACAGGAAAGTGAGCCCAAATGACTGTGTGTAATCTGGTGTTGAGATGTATGCAGAAAGCAGAGCTGGGGACATAAAGAATCCAGCAAAGAATTCAGCAGCCATATCAGGTTGGGGGTCAGAGATGTTGGTTCAAAGCTTACCAAGGTGGAATGGTTCTGCAACACATGGCTTTCAGTAGAGATTTCAGAAGGGCCACATGCTGGTAGGACGGGCAAAACTGAAATAAATTAGCCTTTTAAAAGCCTAACCTCAAATTTTGAAAGGTTCTTTATACTCTATCAGTCTTTCAAAAGGAAATGGAAACAAACTTAATAGGAAGATAAGATCATTCAAAGCTTCTATGATTTTAATACACCATATCTAGCATTCAGTTAAAAACCACAAAACCTACACAAGATGTAGGTTTCAGATTATATCATACTTTCAATTGTATATTTGCACATGGAGCATTTATCAAAATGACCATATTTATATTATAAATCAAGTTGCAGCAAATTTCAAAAGATCGAAATCATACTGAGAATGTTCTATGATAGTGGAATCAAAGTAGAAAGAAACATCATAAATGTTACAGAAATTCCAGATGTGAGAAAATTGAGCAACACAATTTACATAACTCATCGAAGAAGGAATCAAATTGAAATTAGAAAATATTTTGAATTGAATAATAATAAAAATACAGCATATTAATATTTATGTTTTGCAGCTAAAGCTGTTCTTAAGGGAAAAGTCTAAGGAAAATTTCTAAGGAAAATTTAAATGAATATATTAGAAATAGATATGTGATTCATTTATTTAACAATGTACTAATATCAAAAATATAAAATAGTTCTGTAAAACAAGAAAAAGTCAGATAATTTAAAAATGGGCTTAAGATGTAAACAAGTACTTCAAAAAGGATATCTAAATGGATTATAAACTTATGAAAAGACACCTAACATCATTAGGTATCATGAAAATGCAAATAACAACCATAATGTGCTTTAGCCATGAACATACCACAATAACTAACAGTAAAATGATTGATAATGTCAAGTATTTGAACCAACTAACATTTTCACATTTAAAACACACAGCAATTTAAAAACAATTATATTCCAAGAAACCCAGACATATATTGAACAAAAAAAGGTTATATAGACACAGGAGAGAACATGTTGAATAACTTCACTGATATGAAGTTCAAGACAAAACAAAACTAATTTATGTTGATAGAAATAAGGATAATGGTTACATTTGGTAGGAGATTATTGAATGGGAGGTGAAAGAGGGATCCATCTGGGATGAAGAAAAGTTCCTATATGTTGTTCTAGCTGTACATATATGGTATAGACATGAATGCACCTATACGTAAATAAGTAAATATGTGAAAATTCTTCAAATTTACATTAAGATTTGTGTATTTTATTGTTTTCATGTTATGTCTTAATTTTTAAAAATTAAAAAGGTAATACCTTTAAGAATAATCTTTTGACGCCAAGACAGCTTTCCAATTTCCTCTGCATATCTCCATTTTATAAAGATATCATTAAAATGCATACATTTAATAATAATCAACTTTTAAAAATTACTTAAATTATAGAATTTATTGAAATTGTAGAAATTTCAAAAAAGAATATGGAAAATATAATTCATGGTGTCACTAGAAAACTACTGCCAACTTTTCACATACTTTTTATTTCACTGTTGTTGCTGTAATTTTAAATGCAGTTATGTTTATATGTCTATGCTGAAATTTTAAAACAGTACCTGTTTCTTAATAGGGAAGTAATTCTTGTCCATTGTATAAACAGTTTAGTGTATGAGAACAACATAATGAAGTGCAAGTTATCTCTTACTCCACCACTCTTTTTAACATGCATATGTTTACATACCTGAAAAAAGTACACATTGAATTTTAAGTGTAACAAGCATAAAGGTATTTGATGTCCTAGATAAGATAGTCTAAGATTTGTTTTTTTGGCCTTGATTGGTTTGATACTTGGAATAAATTGCACTATTATTGTAATGGATTATCAATAAGCTAAAAGGTATTGTGTACTTTTCCTTGTTCTAGATATAGACATGAAGAGGGAAGAGAGCTAAGAAAAATCCTGAAGGGCTACCCTCCAGCACTGGGTTTATACAGCATCCAATTTATAGTACATGATCAAATCTGTTCTTGAGTTGATAGTTCAATCCTAATTAAAGAATTTCTACAATACTTTCATAATTTCTTCACTATTGTTTTATTGTCATTCATATCTTGTTAATTCACTTCTTTGAGTGTTTATTTAATGAAGGGTGTGTTTTTACCTATCTGGGAAATTCACTTCTGTTGATTTCATACTTGAAAGAGAACATTGCTAGACGAAAAATTATTGGCGCAGAAACAATCTTCCTCAATGAATCTGTTGCAAATACTTTTCTACTTCCTAACGTGAAGTGATAATCAGAAGTCTGATGCCAGATGAGTTTTTTCTTCTTTGTAAGCAAGTTGATTTTCTTTTTTTAATGCCTAGATATCTAAAGGCATTTGTTTTTGTAATAATGGCTTTTAAAAACATAGAAATATGTTTAGATATAGTTCTCTCACTATTTTTCCTTAGATGTAACTCTTTTCAGTCAATATAATCAGGAATTTTAGGAAATTTTTTTAGTAATATTACTGATGATGATGATGATTTTAGTTTGGTTCATTTCTTTTTCACCATATCAAGCACACTCTCATCATTTTCTGCCTCTGAATTTTCAGAGATTTTCTGGAGAAAATCATCAGAAAATGACTGCTGTCTCTCCTCTCTTAAGTCAAGATTCAATTACTAAATGTTATTTCTACTCTTAACCTGTATTGAAAAGAAATTTTGATATGTTGATTTTGGTGTTCATAATTTCCTTGCTATTCTTCCTTATCCTACCTATCTCCTTTTCTTTTCATCTGGTTGACTTTTCCGTTCATCTAGTTTTTTGTTTTTTTTTTTATAATTTTATTTATTTATTTTTCCACCAAAGCCCCAGTGGATAGTTGTATGTCATAGCTGCACATCCTTCTAGTTGCTGTATGTGGGATGCGGCCTCAGCATGGCCAGACAAGCGGCGTGTCGGTGCGCGCCCGGGATCCGAACCCGGGCCGCCAGCAGTGGAGCACGTGCACTTAACCGCTAAGCCACAGGGCCAGCCCTCATCTAGTTTTTAACTTGTGATTTTCTACAAAGGCCATGCCTTCATATATCTTACTATTTATATCAAAAAGTTTTAAAATTTCTTTTACTTTTTGTAGTAAATTATTTTTAGTTATCTGCTGCTTCTTAGTGTGTGGTGATGTGCATTTTTCCTCAATCGATATTGATTTTTAATAAGCTTATATTGTTAGTTTTTAAATGTGTTTTCTCATCATTCAGGAACATGAACCCTCTGTGTTATTTTTATCTAGTAAACAAGGTTTAAGTATTGCCCTCAGGTCTTTTTATTAGATCTAGAGGGATGACAGGCAGATATTTAATGACTTTATGCCAGTTTCAAGTTCCTAAAGGAGTCTTTGATCTAATGTAATTCTCTTGGTCTAAAATACAGACTTCTCCTACTGCTTAACTCTGAACACATAAATAAATTAATAATTAATGTCGGGCCAGCCCCAGTGGCCTAGTGGTTAAATTTGGTGCTGTCTGCTTTGGCAGCCCATGTCCGGTTCCTGCGTGCAGACCTACACCACTCATCTGTCAGTGGCCATGCTGTGGCAGCGGCTTACATACAAAAAAGAGCAAGATTAGCAGTGGATGTTAGCTCAGGGTGAATCTTCCTCAGGAAAAAAACATAATAATAATTTCACCATAATTCTCTGTGAGAATTCTTATTATGCTTCCTTTCTGGCTTGTGGCAGTGGTAAAAATTAGACTACACAGATTGTGATACATCTGCAGTCCTAAATGGACCCATACACACCCTTTCCTGCAAGTTTCCAGATATTGATCTGACTCAGTGAGATATGCATGTGTGAGGAGGTAAGGGAAATGATTTTCTGGTGGTCAAAGGCCATTTGGTTTGGGAATAGATTTCAGGGCTCCGGGCTTATGTTAAGACCTTGGGTTTCTGATCCAGGTGGTGGATACAGGGGAAAGTGGAATGGACTGCTTCTTAGTTTCTGACACACCATTTCACTCAGTGTTTAATAAAGGTAGACTACCCACTGTATCCTGCAGAACTTTGATGATAGATTTGTAACTAAGTCTTAGTTTAGGCTGGTGATGTGAGTTTTCATCTTTTACATTGTCTATGTATAAAATCTGATGTAAAGTTAGTAAAGAATATGCTGGGGGCTCCTGGCCGGAAACCAGATGCTATTTTTAAATAGAAGTCAATTTTTCATTTATTACCTTATTCCTGGTCATTTGATTTTCTCTCAAATAATTATTTTGTCTTTTTTTAAACCTCTGTTGTCATATCTAAGTAACTTATTCAATGTGTTTAAATGGAAAAGCTATTGTATGTAAAAATTCTGAACGAAACCATAGAGAGCCTGAAATGATCCTCCTAACAAGCATCTTATTAAAGAGATTTTAACTTATATATTAATTAAAAATCTGGATAATAAAACAAAGGAGAGACATCCCACATCCAAAAGATGTTAAGTTGGTGCGTGAGAAAACTTGTTTAATTGAATTCATTAAAAGAGGGTACCGTTAAGAGCCTGGCTGTATGCACTTAACAATTTACTATACATAGAGGAAACTAGAAAGTCAATATGAATATATGTGTATACACATGTGTATATTATATATATTTTACATATATACATGCATATACATATATAATTTTACCAATCAACCAATTGCCTGCATTTATTATGTTGGAGAATATAATCATCAAGTAAAGGAATGCTTAAACTTGATAAATCAAATGCTTTGGGGATAACAAAACTGAAATTTCTGATACATAAACATAATTGCGGATTGTGTGCAATAGTCACACTTATTATTTACTTAAAAGAAATCTAAAAGGAGTCCATATCAGCCACCTTTGAGAATTTTGGGTGATACTCATTTGACTATTAATAGTAAAGGCCAGTAGACAGTATCTTTAAACACATTTGCTATCACTTTGACATTATATGTGTAATTTGGAAGCAGATTCTATCATCTAATTTCTTAGATCTTCACTTTCCTATCTCCTCTCCCACAATAGTGGCTATCATAATGACCCGAACTTATTAGGTCTTCAATAAATAACGATTGATTGATTGTATATAAAGGCTTATTCAAAGGTAATGATCTCAAGATTTGCTATGCTATTCTAGTATATATATGCATATATATATTTTTTTTAATTTGGTTTTTGCATGCCTTTTAAATATAACAAAATAAACTATTTGATAAACCATTCTCATTTAGACCTAGCCTTCCTCATCAACTTTTTATTGTGTAAATCTCTGTCCATGGAGTCTCTATCTTACAATAGAACAATAGAATGGAGACCTTCAGGAGTTAGGCGAGATGCATTGCCAAGTTTTAATAAAATTCTGCTGATGATAGACTTTAGAGTTACTACTCTTCTGACTTTCCTAACTATAAATCCTTCAGACTTGGCCATCTTTCAAGCCAAAGCTACTGGAATTATTCATGCTTGTGATGTTGCTTTAAAACTGAATCTTTTTCTTCAAATACGTTGAAGAGAAAGAAATAAGAAAATGGTTGAGAATAAAAATCTGTACAAAATCAAGGGAGTGCTATTACCTGTTTGTTTCACTTGTCTGTTTCAAGAGAGGTTCATTGCTGTAAGATTTTCACTTAACAAGCTGTTAACTAAAAAAAATAACAAAATACATAACCTTGAACCTACTACACATTGTGGGTTGGATAGGCCTAACTCTTGACACACACAATATAATGGAAAATTAAATATCACCATATCCATTCATTATCAATTCCTCCCCTTCTCGTGTGCAGTTGTTATACCTATATGCCTATTCATTATCTCAGCTTACCTTGTCAGGAATAAATCACTTTTTTCTTGGTTTTAAATTATTAGAAAAATAGATTTAGTATTAAGGAGAGCTACAACCAGTTTTCTTTCCTTCATTTAACATTTACCAAGAAATAACTGCTGTAAAATTTTGTGAAATGTGCCAGACAGCACTGCTGTGATTTATAATTTAAGATAACGTATTTTTTTGCTGTTTCCTAACAAGTTGTTGGGGTATTTTTCTTTTAACCAGAAATGATGATTTCCTGAAATATTAATTTTTGCAAATATTAAACAACATGACATATTGTGGACAAATGATATAGTCAAGCTTGATTGAGCTTAACATCACTTTGCAATGTGTTTTCAATTAAGAGGAATCCAACAACAAATAACAGAATTCCCTCAAACTGGAAATTAAATTGATAAAACATATGGATTTATTACTCTTATCTTAAAATTTTTAATGGAGGGGTGAAGTCAACTGAAGAAGTTTCAGATTCCTGATTAGAAGTGACATGGTGTCCTTGGCTCAGACATTTTAATCTAAAAGTGAGGATTCTTAAATTTTATCTGTGTAACACGTGAGTCTACCTTTTTGATGATTAAATGCTTCAAATGGACAAAAGTGATTTCGTGGGTGACTAATTCCACAGATGGAAAATAATGCCTACCACCTGTTCAAGGTGGAACTGATACAGTTGTCTAAAAACCTGGGTTTAAGTCCTTGTTTTTTCGTTTACTTGCTTCATGACCTTGGAAAAGATGTCTGTCACCTATGGTCAGCCTTCTTGATTATAATATGAAGATAATGTGGTAATAAAATATTCTCTACCTATTATGATTCCTCATTTGAAGTTCAACGTATAATTTAAACTATTATACAAAAATTACTTCAATAATAATTTCCAGACAGGGACTGCAGACATGAGTATTAGAAAGAACATCATACTGAAATCCTGTTAATAGCGTCTCTTTTGGAATTATACAAGCTAAAATAGCTTTGTTCATCTTCAAATATATGTTATACACATAGTAGTAGAAAATAAAAAGGAGCAAACTTTTGTCAAATGCTGGCTTCTCGGAAGTACCACCACAGCAGCATGTTGCTAAGTCAAACTGGCATCATTGCATGCTGCAGTAAAGGAGAGTACTACTTTGAGAGAGTTTTATCATGAGGTTTTGGGGTCTGATTTAAGGCACGTGTTTCAATGCAGGAATTTCACCAAGATTGAATAAGGAACGTGATAAAATATTTCAGAGTTGGTGGATATAGCAAAGTACAAATTTCAAAAGCTTTGGAGAGTAAATAGTTTGATGTTACCTACTGAAAAGTTGAACAATCTTCCTTTTTTTTTTATTGAGGTAACAGTAGTCTATAATGTTATATAAATTTCAGATGTACATCATTATATTTCAGCTTCTGTATAGACTATATCATGTTCACCACCAAAAATCCAGTTTCCTTCCATCATTGTACAGATGTTCCCCTTTACCCTTTTTGCCCTCTCACCACCCCCTTCCACATTGGTAACCACCAATCTGTTCTCTGTATCCATGTGTTTGTTTTTTGTTATTGTTTTTAATCTTCCACATATGAGTGAAATCATATTGTATTTGTCTTTCTCCATCTGACTTACTTCCCTTAGCATACTACCCTCAAGGTTCATCCATGTTGTTACAAATGGCAAGATTTCATCTTTTTGTGGTTGAATAGTATTCCATTGTATATGTACACCACATTTTCTTTATCCATTCATCCATCAGTGGGCACTTAGCTTGTTTCCAAGTCTTGGCTGTTGTACATAATGCTGCAATGAACATAGGAGTGCATATATCTTTTCAAATTGGTGTTTTCATGTTCTTTGGATAAATACCTAGAAGTGGAATAGAAAACTTAGGCGGTATGCTCTTTGACATTGGACTTAGCAATGTCTTTTTTTTTTTTTTTGTGAGGAAGATCAGCCCTGAGCTAACATCCTTGCCAATCCTCCTCTTTTTGCTGATGAAGACTGGCCCTGAGCGAACATCTGTGCCCATCTTCCTCCACTTTATGTGGGATGCCGCCACCGCATGGCCTCACAAGCGGTACCTCGGTGTGTGCCCGGGATCCAAACCCAGGCCGCCAGCAGTGGAGCATGCGCACTTAACCAGTATGCCACAGGGCCGGCCCCTAGCAATATTTTTTTGGATATGGCCCCTCAGACAAGGGAAATAAACAAAAAAATAAACAAATGGAACTACATCAAACTAAAAACTTCTGCACAGCAGAGGAAACCATCAACAAAACAAAAAAACAACCTACCAATTGGGAGAAGATACTTGCAAATCTTATGGCTGATAAGGCATTAATATCCAAAATATATAAAGAACTCATATAACAATAACAAAAAAACAGACTGATTAAAAAATGGGCAGAGGATCTGAATAGACATTTTTCTAAAGAAGATTTATAGATGTTTAACAGGCACATGAAAAGATGTTCAACATCACTAATTATTAGGGAAAATGCAAATCAAAACCACAATGAGATATCACCTCATGCCTCTCAGAATGACTATTATTAAAAAGACAAGAAAGTATTGGAGAGGATGTGGAAAAAAGGGAACACGCATACACTGCTGATGGGAATGTAAATTGATGCAGCCACTATGGAACAGTATGGAAATTTCTCAAAAAAGTTAAAAATAGAGCAACTATGTGAAAGTTGAACAATCTTATATGTATTTAAGTGGGTTATTCAGGAAGTCCCTGAAACAAACAATATTATTTACAACCTTTATCTTCTTGGACTAGAATTTCCTGGAATAGCAAAGTCATATTGATGAAGACAGTGGAATTGTATTAGTGAAGAGATCTGAAGAATAGAGTGCTGCTAACGTAGACAGTAAGTTGAGTGAATATACATGTTTTCAGTTCTCACTATATAATCAAAATCTTCAAATCAAAAAAATAAAATGTTTATTTATACACACTTTATATCTTCCTAATAAAAGGAATCATATACACATTCAGATCTTTTCTAAACTCAATATAAATCCCCTATATTTATTCCTGAAAATTATTTGAGGTCAACACAATTTATAGAATAATCCACTAGGAAAATGCTAGATTAGCAGGAAGAGAGAGAGGATTGGTAATTTTGTCATTGACTTTCCATTACGTAGAGCCAAATAGAAATGCCGTACTCCTAGCCCTCCCACATCATCTGGGTCTTAGAGGATGACAGGAGCAAGTTTCAAGGAAATAGCTTTATATTTACTTGTATTTTTTTTATTGTACAGATATTTTACCTCTTCTTAGGTGGTTTACCATCTTCTTAGGTGGGGAAAAATTATATTTCTTTTAAATTGTTTATATGTGAATATTATGATGAGATTTCTCTGTTATTGATACTAATAGTTAAAAAAAAGAAAACAAAAACAGACAAAGAGCCAAAGAGTTCCAGCTGAAACAGGGTCATGCTGTGGAGTCCTTTAAAAATAATAATTGTCTGTTATTTGTTTTTTGGTAAATGTAAATATCATGACATAAAGATATGACCCATATAGTACAAATTAATATCATTATTTATTCTATGTAAATAATCTAATAATTAAATAATTAAGTTTCAGAATCAATATAATAAATTACATTTAAAAGATTAAGTCTACTATTTATAGTTCAGAGAACGACAGAGAGAAGGAATTAGGGAACCAGTGATTTTTTTCTTGTACACATTAGTGAGTCTGATTATTACTACATTCTCCTTCCCAGTAATCTAATATACACTAAGAAGCTGCAGAGTCGTAATTTTGGAAATATGGAAGATTTTGAAGGAAAGACAGAATATGCATAAATATTTCACTTTGTTTTGTTACTATTTTAATTTTAAGATGTTCATTGTATAGTTTGCATATTTACATCAAATCCATAAATTCCAATTAATAGCTATTTAGATAGAAAATATAATGTCTTTTACCAAATAAAATGAGGTCTAATTAATTTTTGAATAACCTTTGGCTGAAAAAAGCCTTGTCTTAAATTCAAAATAATAATAATAATAATGTGTACACATGCATGTACAGAGAGTAATTTCAACACAGTGAAATTTCTGATTCTCCAATAGTTTTATTTTAGTTCCAAATTATTTTGGAGTTGTATATTTAATTTTCAAATGTTGAGATGTTCGGTTGCCAGGTTTAAATTAGCCAGAGCCTGGGGTCGGCCCGGTGGCGTTGCAGTTAAGTGCGCGTGCTCCACTTCTGTGGGCCAGGCTTCCCAGGTTTGGATCCCGGGCGTGCACTGATCACCACTTGTCGAGCCATGCTGTGGCAGGGTCCCATATAAAAGTAGAGGAAGATGGGCACGGATGTTAGCCCAAGGCCAATCTTCCTCAGCGAAAAAGAGGCTGATTGGCGTCGGATGTTAGCTCAGGGCTAATCTTCCTCACACACAAAAAAATAAAGTCTTTAAAAATAATAATAATAATAAATAAATAAATAAATAAATAAATAAATTAGCCAGAGCAAAACTTGATATGCCAGTGGTTATTTCAATTTTCAGCCCTGTAATTAGAGTATAACTGGACAACTCAATGAATTAAAATTTTCTAACTTAAAGAGTAAATATTTAGGGAAACTTTCTACCCACTAGAACATATCTTAATTTCCTGCTGATGAATGTGTAGGGATAGTTAAACACACATGTACCGTAAATTTTGGCCCAAGTATAACACTGCTCTGTAGTTGAAACATGACACTATGTATGGCGATCAATATGCTGTGATTTTTAATTGCCCTTTTAAAGTTGTAAATGTGAGCCCAAGCCATGCCTAGGAATCTGGGCAGTGACTTAGACAGGATTTAGGGAGAAGACGACTCCCTACCAATGATAATATAGACCTAAGGTTCTTGCCATTCTGACCAGAGTAAAGTAGATTGAAGCGTCTGCCATTTCCAACCTTAAGCGCTGGCCAAAGCACTAGTTTTGTTCCTAGGTATAGTGATTTTAACCCTGAGTCTTCCACTTGTTATTTCTGTCTTTCAGGTATCTACTGCAAGGGTCTAGAGAAGGCCAGTGTTGACACTAGGATACAATTAAACCGTTTCTACTAAAATCAAGGATATGACATGATGCTTATGTTTTCTTTTAATCTAAAACCTAATAAAGCACTCATATCTCATATATATGAGATAGCTATATTCTGTATTATAGATATTAATATAGATATAATTAGTATATAATTTTATAGATTATACAATATTATGCAATAATTATATAATATTAATATATTATCGTATAATAATTATTGACTCAACATACATCTGGGTTATTTTGCTTAGTGTAACAGTGAGTTAGTAAGAACTCATCTAATACTATCTAATATTAACCTTTAAATATTTTTAACATCAATAGCAAAGATACTAGAAAAAGGAACAAACATAAACAAATGTAGTAACTTAAAGGTGCTCTGATAGATGTGTGTTCAGAGTTCATGGAGGCCAACAAAGATGAGCATGTTTAATTCCACCTGGCAGGCTAGTGAAGGACTTCATCAGTGATACCGGTGGGCACACACTGCATTTACCAAGAAAACTATAGGTAACTGAGTCACGTAATAATTAAATATATGTCTTGATTCAAAATAAGCAGGAGGGGCCGGCCCGGTGGCGCAAGCGGTTCAGTGCGTGCACTCCGCTGTGGTGGCCCGGGGTTTGCCGGTTCGGATCCCGGGCACGCACCACCGCACCACTTGTCAAGCCATGCTGTGGCGGCGTCCCATATAAAGTGGAGGAAGTTGGGCATGGGTGTTAGCCCAGGGCCAGTCTTCCTCAGCAAAAAAAGAAGAGGATTGGCAGATGTTAGCTCAGGGCTGATCTCCTCACCAAAAAAAAAAACAAAAACAGGAAACTTACCAACTTACCTCACCCTCTCCTAGTCAAGAGCTCCATAAGGTAGAACTTACTGTTTACTATATGCTTGACTCATAATAAACCAAAGTCCACAATGCTCTTAATGTTGCATATAGAATTCTATAGTAAAAGTAGGTGGAATGACCCCTTAAATTTTTGAACTTTAATTTGGAAGATGATTTGATATTTTGACTTTTAAGCTTACTGAAAATACCTGGTGGTATTTAGATAATCTGGAGATATTTGAGAGGAAAACTAGTGATATTTATAGAAAGTATTCAAAGGGTTATTGGCCAAGATTCAAATAAACACACTTTTATAAGATAAACTCCAGATATTTCTTCTGTCTTGAAGGAATATGAACAAGAAATCATTACCTAAGTCAAAATGAGGTGAGACTATATCAGATTGAGGCCAGACCTGGTTTACCTATTGGTCTGATGCGATAGTTTCCTCAGTGGCATTATTCATCTGAAGAAGGTGAAAGTAGATAGGATTGTTTTGAAACTCTGCTTGATTTTGGTAGACCTAGGATTTTTCAGTTCCATAACTCTTATACTCTGAGAGACCATAAGACAAAATCTAGAGGAAGACGTTAGAGAACAAAAGTAATGTCTTATCACAAAGCACAGAGTAGAAAAGGAAATAATGGCTCAAATCTAAGAAGTAGTACAAGGCACAATTGTGGTAGAAGAAAATTGAACTAACTTAAGAAGTAGATTGAAGTAGAAGGACATCAAGTAATTTTCCTGAAAGGGATAGTGGAACATTATAGGAAAAGAGAACGTTAGTGGAATATACACAAATTCAGTAAAAATATTTAAAATGTAGCAAAAATGCATATTTAAGTTGGAACACTTGATATCTCAAGTTGGGACTTCTACAGACCATTAAGAACACACATTTAGGAAGCATCAATAGGAGCTTCAGTTTGTATACCTGTGGAATGTCAGCTCTAGCTGAAACCTATATAGCGATAAGCGGGCTGCTTCTCCAAGAATCAAATTTTATAGGCATAACAAATTCCATTGAAAAAGTAATGGCAACAACCACTGTAGCACAGGAAAATGCATGCTCAAAGGAAAGGGTGGGAGTTTTGTTTATATTCAAAGTTTGTATTCAAAGCAGCATCAGAGCACCAAAAATTGTGGGCTCACAAGTAAATGGAAATTTTGAATACACTAATTTAGAAAGAATGACACCACAATGAGACTTTAGTGAATGAAATTGCTATCCCTGCAAATTTCTAAATTTTGCAGAAAGAAATACTGAAATGTCACTCTCTGAGATAGGAGACAATGTGCTGAGGTGGGTTCCACTTCCCCCGCCACACACACACACAGTCTCCCCAGGTATGGTAAATCATAATGTAATTAGGATTAAAGACATTCTAATTGAATTTAAGGTCATAGGTCATTTTGGCATAAACTGACTCACTGTAGAGACAATCATTTTTTTTTCCTCCCGTGGGCAAGTAACCTTGTAATTTTCCGGTCTTCCTTATACTTAAGTTAGCCGTGTGAGTGTTCTGGCCAATGAAATGTGGGCAAAAATAATGTATGCTACTTGCATGCCTGATCCATCAAAACTTTCCCCATGACTTTCAGCTCTCTCTCTTCTCCCTTTGGCCAGTTGGATATGAATACTCTTGGTGACTTTGGAAGTTTTGTCATTAAGTCTACCAGTCCCTATTTTACTGGTTAGAGTGGTACCTCCCTCTTCTCATCCCACACCACTTTATTTGAGCATGAAATGAAATACTATTGTGCTAAGCCACTAAAATTTTAATGTTTATCTTTTACAGCAACTAATGTTACAATAATGAATACTCTCATAGATGGACAATATTTGAAAATAGTTGAAACCAAAAAAATTGTATTCATCTTTCCTTCATTTAGCATCATTGATTCTATGCCTTTGGTTTTGGCATCATTAACCTGGATCTATAATAAATCAATCACTTGTTCATTCTGAGAACATTATTTTGCTTGAGGTAGCTACAATATGGGCTGGGTACTAGCGTGGGCTCTGATCTTTAGTGCTCCCTGATATCTTTGGACTCTACTAGAAGAATCTCTGAAAGACTAGTTCAACATTTGAAGACCTACAAGAAGCACACCTATTATGTGGAAGAGTGCCCAGGCTGAAGCTAATGAAGAAACACCATACCCATCCAGGTATTGGAATGAGACTCCTCTGGCTAAAACAGAAAAGAATAATAAATAGGGAAGGCTAAACTTAAACTTTAATTTACTTGAATTTTAATTCTTTGAACTTTAATTACAAGAATATTTGATGTTTTGGCTTTTAGCTTCTCCATGAGAATACGATAATAGATAAGGTTTACAGTTGGCCCTCCCTATCCGTGGGTTTTGCATCCACAGATTCAAACAACTGCAGTTTGAGCTGCGTTTAGTTTGATGAATAAATGAACAGCAGTAGGATATATTGGAGTATATGAGGAAGTCATTTGGTTTAAAACTGAGTTGGCCTGACCTTGTTTTTCCAAAAAGGCCTGATGTGGCCTGTTGAGCATGAATTGTACATCTGCTTTAAACATTTACAGTGTCTCAAAGACAAGAATGATGCCCTTAAAGATAGAAACGTGGTTTCCCCCCATATCGGCATTTCCTTAAGGATAAGCATCTCTTCCTAGAAACTAAGGATTAATTACCTACCTGCTGCGTTCACCTCGTGACTGATGCCGTGCTGAACACCAACTTGCTGTGCTCACTTTGTGACCACTGACCTGCTGTGCTAGCTAAGCAATCTTGTGACTGTTGTAAAAGGGACATTCCTGTCATATGTGCTGTGTGCTCTTTGTTCCAAGATGGTATATAACCACTCTGCACACTCCGCTTCTTTGGTGTGCTTCCTTCCTTGCAGAAGGAAGCCCCCAGACTATAGTCCTCAGACTTGGGTCATAATAAACTCACCCCAATTTTGATTTACAGATTAGTTATGGATTATTTGCATTGACAGGTTAAATCCATTGATACAAAATCCATGGATACAAAGGCACAACTGTATTCATTGTATTAGGCCATTTTATAGAAGGGACTTGAGCATCCGCAGATTTTGGTATCCATGAGGATTCCTGGAACCAATCACCCCACAGATAACAAGGGATGACTATATATTAAAAAGTGAGCCTTCTGTATATTGCATTGAATTGTTAGAAAATGCTACCCTTTAGTCTATTTGCAAATTGTCATTTAAACTCTTTTGGATAGCATGATTTGACATAATTAAGGGTGGAAAATAGAATAGGAAGTAAATTTTTATCCTTGGGACCAGAGTAAACTAAAAGTTAGTTTAGTTTAATGGACTGACTTAATTAGTTTCTGAACCTGGCTGAGGTGAAGGTTACGCTGAGCATCATTGGTCCCAGGATGACATCCAGAGGAGCAGTAATGGTCTAAGAGCAAAAGCCTTGCTATATTGACAGCGGGATCATAGTGACAGACCATGTATCAGTAATAAAAGCAATAGTATGTCCTCCTTCCCTTTGAATTCTGCATCTGGTTGACCAGTTGATTCTGAACTCTGTCAAGGAAGAGGAATGTAATTTTCTGGAACCCTAAAATCCTGTATCTTATAGTATGTCAGGTACTCTGCCTACAGAAAACATAAGAATGAGTGATGGACTGGGACTGATAGAGAATAACACAAGAAAGTGTGCCAGTTTAGACATGAGAAAACAAGGACACCTTCATTTTAATTTCCATTCTATCACTAACTAAAGGGTGAATAAAAGAAGTTGCTTTTTTTTTTGGTGTCATAATAGTTTATAACACTGTGAACTTTTAGTTGTACATTATTGTTTGTCAGTCACCATATAAATGCATTTCTTCACCCCTTGTGCCCACCCCCCAACCCCCTTCCCCCTGGTAACCACCAAACTGTTCCCTCTGTCCATGTGTTAGATTATCTTCCACATATGAGTGAAATCATGTGGTGTTTGTCTTTGTCTGTCTGGCTTATTTCGCTTAACATAATACCCT